>NW_026622897.1:29300625-29631562 GCF_023065955.2 Ursus arctos
TTCAATTGTAAACCTGCCCTGGAATGTTTCTTTAGGACTTCCGCTCCCAGATATCTGTCTTTCTGTAGACACTGGTGATTCCCTAGAATTTAACATTACCTTGTCCTTAACCTCTTCTCAGACAACACACTCTCTCTGAGACAGCCTAGGGGTTTCCCCTGGCTCCTGGCTTTCACACCTGAGAAGGTCCCAGCATCACTGCATAAGTTTCCAGTTGTGTATGTTGTGCAGTGCACAACCCTAGGTGATGTAGTCTCCTACAGGTGCAGGGAAGAGTGTCTGGAACTACACACTGAAAATCCACACATCTGTGTACGGTGATGCTCAAGTGCTGAGAAACTCACAAGATGAGATTGATGAAGTTGCACCTGAGACCCTGGATGCCCTTGCAAGTGACAAGCCTGTAGACTGTGTAGCAGCCATCAGGTGAACAAGGAGAATCTAACTGTATAATCTCTAATGCCAAGTTTTTGTTGGGTGTAGAAACAGAGAACAGAGTACATAGTTAACACTCTCAACAATGATTACTAATAAAAAAAATATAGGAGAACAACTCCCACATAATTACTAATTATTAAAGAAAGTGACGTATAACTTGAATCAAGAGAAAAACAAAATGTAAAATCTGAACTATAGTAAAATGGTTTCTCATAACTTGAATGAAATAAAATCTGATTTGCATAGTAGGGAAAAGTACTTGAAATATTATCTTGGAGGTAGAAGCCCTCTGGGAACATATACAGAGAGCCTCAGAATGATGAGAAGTGCCTTTGGTATAAAGAATCTTTATAAGCAATTTCCTCATACCTTTCAAAAAAGAATTTTAACAGTATTCTTTTACCTTGTTAGAGATGATGCATTGAGCTCTTTCCTCAGAGCCACCAATTACTTCTTGCACCACTCCGCCCTTACCCTCTATCTTATTTGACTTTAATTTGCATAAGTAAAAACAGTCTTTTGACTTCATGAGGTTTCAAGTAGAAAGACAATGAAAGTTCAAAACTTACCCTTCACTCTCTCTGTGCCCCTGGCTTGGACATAGACAGAATGCAATGAATCTCCAGACAGTTCTTTAATGAAAAGGGAGTTTTCTATCTTAATATGAAGAGTGTCTTGGGGGAGTTCAAAGATGGTGGAGCAGTAGGGGGACCCTGACTTGCTCATCCTTCCAATACAATTAGATAACTTTCAACTATTTTGAGCTACTAGGAAGGGGATCGAAGGAGTACAGAAACAATCTGCACAGTTGGACCAAGAGAATTTGGCAGAGGTGAGATTCAGAGCCCTGAATTGGGAGATTGGTAAGCCATGCAGCTGGGAAGGGGAGGAAGCCCAGTTTGTGAAAAAGTCAGGCAGAGGAAGAAAATTGGAAAGAGTGCAGCAGATAGTGCCTGCACAGTAAGCGGTGGTAAATTATTAATTCCTGGCTTGCTAAGGGAGAGATTGTTCCCCTTCCTGTGGGGAATTTGGAGGACCATATTTGTCCTCTCTAGAGACAGTGGGGCAGCCAGGGAGCCACTGCGTGGAGCTCAGCAGTGGGGTCAGAGGGGTATGCAAAGGGAAGTTTGAAAACCTCTTAACTTTGTGTTGTGAGCCACAATAGGCTTAAATATCTGTATGAGCACCAATCCACCACTTTTCTGGGGCAGACTGAGTGGAGCACGGAGACTGGTGCAGATTGTGGATAACCTGGCTGCCATTCATTGCTGTCTGCCATAATGGATTCAAACCTGTATGATGGCTTTTCTGAGACAGAGGGGAGTAGGGGACTGAGTCGAGTGCAGATGGCTGATAACCTGGCTCCAGCTTTTTGCTGAGTGTACAATAAACTCTAGCCTCTGCAGGTGCACTGTGCCATGGCTTTTTGGGGATGGGATGGTGCTGGGCACACTGTGAGCTTCCCCACCAGGGGATGGGAGTTGGCATGCACATTACCAGACCTCTTAAAACTTGAAGTTTTGAATCCCAACCACCCAGCCAGAGATAAAATAGGGATCTGTGGCTCTGGGTGTACCAAATACCAGGGCACATGAGGTTAGGGCAGGGAACTGACAAGGGCCTGGGCCACAGGAGAGTGCTCACTTTTCTACGAGGGCCTCCTGAGTAGCAGCTGCTGGGTGTTTCAATCCCTGGGGACAAAGCTTGAAGGGACAACATAATTTATGTCCTTCCCAACCCCTTCCTCCTCCTGCACACCAACACAGTCAGACTCCGGAAGGAAACACAGAACCTCTGGTGGAGTCTGGAGTTCCCTACACTAAGCCCCACCCCCCTGATCTGGCAGGAGCATCTTTACAAGGGCAAGTCAGCTTGTGAGCCGGGAGAGCAAGTCTCTCCCTCAGAAGACCAACAAAAACCCCAGCATCTCCAGTCTACTGATTAAAGAAAGCTCCAAAAAATCAGCTTCCTGCTTAACTTCACTAACAAACCAAAGCATACCTACTTAAAGGACCATACGGTCCCCACTACAGGCAAGGAGGAACCCTGTAGAGGAAGAACCAGTGGGAAAGAGCATCCAAAACACAACAGCAGAGTGTGCACAACATACACCAGAATCACTTTCTGAAGATGTTGTTGTTGTCATCACTGTTTTTGTTATTTATCTTCCTCCTCTTCCTCTTCCTCCTCCTCCTCTTCCTCCTCCTCCTCCTCCTTCTCCTCCTCCTCCTCCTCTTCTTCTTCTTCTTCTTCTTCTTCTTCTTCTTCTTCTTCTTCTTCTTTCCTCCTTTCTTTTCTGGACAAAATCACTAGAAGGAGAAATTCACAACAAAAGAAAGAACCAGAGGTAGTACTCTGTGGCATAGATTTAATCAATATAGATATAAGTAAGACGTTGGAACTAGAATTCAAAACAACAATTATAAATATACTAGCTGGGCTTGAAGAAAGCATAAAGACACTAGACAATCACTTACTGCAGAAAAAAAGGACAAAAAACTAATCAAGCCAAAATTAAAAATGCTATTTCTGACATGCAGTCAAAAATGGAGGCTCTAACTGCTAAGGTAATCGAGGCAGAAGAGAGAGCCAGGATATAGAAGACAAAACATGGAAAGTAAGGAAGCTGAGAAAAAGTGAAAAACATATACTGGATCATGAGGGGAGAATTCAAGAAATCAGTGATACCATAAACTGTAATAATAATCAAATAATAGGGGTCCCAGAAGATGGGGGGGGCAGAAGGGTTATTTGAACAAACTATAGCTGAGAACTTTCCTAATCTGGGGAAGGAAATAAACAGTCAAGTACAGGAGGCACAGAGAACTCCCCTCAAAATCAATAAAAATAGGTCAACAACCTGACATATAATAGTGAAGCTTGTAAATTTTGGAGATAAAGAGAAAATCCTGAAAGCAGCTTGAGACAAGAGGTCTTTAACCTGAAAAGGTAGAAACGTAAGGCTGGCAGCAGACCTGTCCACAGAGACCTGGCAGGCTAGAAAGGACTGGCATGATACAATCAAGATGCCAAATGAGAAAAAAAAAAATATGCAGCCAAGACTACTTTATCCAGCAAGGCTGTCATTCAGAATGGAAGGAGAGATAAAGAGCTTCCAAGACAAACAGAAATTAAAAGTATCTATGATCATAAACCCAGCCCTGCAAGAATATTAAAGGGTATCCTTTGAGTGAAGAGAGCCCAAAAGTAACACAGACCAGAAAGGAAATGAGACAATCTACAGAAACAGGGACTTTACAGGTAATACAACGTCACTAAATTCATATCTTTCCTTAATTACCCTGAATGTAAATGGTTTAAAGGCTCCAGTCAAAAGCACAAGATATCAGATTTGATTAAAAAAAAAAAAAAAGACCCATTGATATACTGTCTACAAAAGACTCATTTTAGACCCCAAAAAACTTCCAGGTGTGTGAAGAAGTGGAGAATGAGGTATCATGCTAATGGACATTAAACGAAAGCTGGGGTAGTAATCCCTACATCAGACAAATTAGATTTTAAACCAAAGTCTATACTAAGAAGTGAAGAGGGACACTATATTCATACTTAAAGGGTCTATTCAACAAGATGATCTAACACTTATAAATATTTATGCTCCTAAATTGGGAGCAGCCAATTATATAAATCAGTTAATAACAAAATTAAAGAAACACATGGATAATAATACAATAATAGTTGGGGAATTCAATACCCCACTCACAGCAATGGACAGATCGTCGAAGCAGATCAAAAAGGAAACAAGTCCTTTGAATGACAGACTGGACCAGATGGACTTCACAGATATATTCAGAGCACAGTTATATCCTAAAGCAACAGAATATACATTCTTCTCAAGGGCACACAGAACATTTTCCAGAAATAGATCATATACTGGGTCAAAAATCAGGTTTCAACTGTTACCAAAAGATTGGATGTAACCCCTGCATATTCTCTGACCACAATGGTTTAAAACTTGAACACAATCACAAGACGAAATTTGGAAGGAACACAAATACGTGGAGGTTAAAGAGCATCCGACTAAAGAATTAATGGGTCAACCAGGAAATGAAAGAATTTTTAAAAATTCATGGAAGCAAATGAAAATAAAAACACAACAATTCGGAACCTTTGGGATGCAGCCAACGTGGTCCTAGAGGAAAGTATATAGCAATATAGGCCTTTCTTGAAAAATTAGAAAAGTCTCAAATACACAAGCTAACCTTATACCTAAAGGAGCTAGAAAAAAAGCAGCAAATAAACACAAAACGAAGCAGGAGAAGAGAAAGATTAGAGCATAAATCAATGAAATAGAAACCAAAAGAACAGTAGAACAGATCAGCAAAACTTGGAGTTGGTTCTCTGAAAGAATTAATAAGATTGATAAAACCCTAGCCAGACTTATCAAAAAGAAAAGAGGAAGGACCCAAATAAAGAAAATCACAAATAGAAGAGTAGAGCTCATGACCAATACTGAAAAAATACAAACAATTATAAGAACTTATTTTGAGCAACCAAACACCAATCTGGAAGAAATTGATGCATTCCTAGAAATACATAAACTACCAAAACTGAAGCAGGAAGAAATAGAAAACCTGAACAGACCCATAACCAGCAAGGAAATTGAAGCAGTAATCAGAAATCTCCCAACAAATAAGAGTCCAGAGCCAAATAGCCTTCCAGCAGAATCCTATCAAACATTTAGAAAAGAATACCTATTCTTCTGAGGTTGTTTCAAAAAAAAAAAAAAAAAGGAAACCTTCCAAACTCATTTTATGAGGCCGTCATTACCTGGATCTCAAAACCAGACAAAGACCCCAGCAAAATGAAGAATTACAGACCAATATCCCTGATGAACATGGATGCCAAAATTCTTACCAAGATCTAGCCAATAGGATCCAACAGTACATTGAAAGGATTATTCACCACGACCTGATATATATACACATACACACCACATCTTCTTTAAATATATATATGTATATAATAAGAGTCAGGATCATTTGCCCTCCTCACCTTTGGGTCCCCTGCACAAGCCTCCCTACATCCTCAGAGCTGGGTATTTTATTAATGAGACCCCAGTTCTCAATGGTTCTAAGTAGCTGAACCTCCTCTTTCTTGCCAGAGTGGCAATATCTTTTGATAAAATTACCCAAACAGTACTGTTTTGGCACTTTTCCAGAAAGTTCTTGTGCAATCTAGAGTCAACCTTTATGCCACCACTCCTTCCCCTACCTGGCTCCCTTCTGCTCCTAATTGCTTTGTTAGAAGCAGCAGATGTGTTTGCTGTCGTTCCCCTACTGCTGGTCCCCACACAAGAAGGGAGACTGGTGCTTCCTCTCAGATAAGGGTGGCTCTTTCATCCCAGAGGAAGCCTGTGGAGATGGACCAGCCCCCTCCTCAGCTGAGGAGGACTCCCAGCACTGATGGCAGTGTTCAGTACCCTGCATGTGGGACATGATTTTAACTCCTGCCTGTTCCTCCAACTTCCATTGAGGGCAGCACTTGGTGGTGGTATCTCTGGGACTAGATTCAAGCTAAGAACAAGAAAGAATCCAAAACCTTCCAGACTGAAAAGCCTGTGTGAGAATATCCCCTTAGTATCTGATGGCCTAATTATGTCCTATCTCTGCAGGGAGGGATTGGAAAACTGTCTTTAAGGGTGGGCTAGGAAAAGAAACTCATTAAAAAATCACAAGCCTGCAAAGATCACAGAAGATCAAATTAATTCCTTCTTCATATCCTGGGTGTACTAAGCTCTCTTCCCTCAAAACTTGAAATTTCTTCGAGTTTTATGACAGGCCAGGAAAGTGGAGATACTCACCTACAACAGAAGGAAGGTTCTGGGAGTCCAAGAGTTAATCAGCAGAGCAGAGGGCTGGAGTTACACAGGTCAGTGCAGGGCTGGCAGGAGAGGCTGGGAAGGTTGTGCTGGGCTCCTGTCCCATGGCCAAGACCTGTGTCACTGTGCCCATGAGCCCCACCCACGTGGCATCAGAATTTCAACATGGAGGCCTCCCTCCAGTGAGGAAGGGACTATGCTTTATAGACTGAAGTTCATTATTCCATCAGAGTGTAAGGCGCACTAAAGGGCATTCATGTAACTCAGAGCAGCAGCAAGAAAGAACAGGATTGTTGCAGAGATGCTAAAAGGGAGACACCTGTTCACTTTTTTACAACCCAGAGGGACATTGCCAGAGGTGTTTCATAAAAATCCAGGAGGACATAATATTAATGTTTTCTTCCCTTTTAAAGTCTCTGACAGCCTTTTTCAGGGGGTGGGTGGGGAGCCTGGTATCAGGAAGCCCAGGATTCCTGGGCACAGTCCTGGCTGGTGAGGGGCCTTTGAAAGAGTCTAGGCAGGCCACCAGGCCACCTGTTGAATCTACACTGACTGCTCGATGGCTGACTGCAAGTGTCAGGCAGGGCACATGCTGGGTCTCCCACTGCTCATGGTTCCCCACTGCACACAGGCCTGCCCTTGTAGAAACCCCAGCCCAGCACTCATGGCCTTGGCTGCATTTCCTCCAACCTCATACCCCCCATGGCTCCCAGGCTGCCTATTTGTGGCTCCACACATCGTCCTCCCAACTCTTCTCCTTTAATCTGACCTCATATAACAAGCCATCCCTCCCCGAGTCAGCCCCCACTTGCCTTACCAACACCAGTTTTCCCAGCGCTTTGCCTGCATCTCTGCTTGCTCACAGCACTGGACCACACTGCTGTAGGTTGGACCTTAGCCCAATTCCCTAGAAAGCTGTTCCTGAAGCAAAAATTGAGACATGCAATTCCATACAAGGCAGGCTGGACTGAGAGCAAACACAGGAGGCCGGTTCCCTGGACCATGTGAAGGAGCGCCACGATGAGGAGCACCTCCCAGAGGCCACGGGAGCTCCTGCCTGGGGTGCAATCTAAGGAGTCTAACCTCCTGCTTGGACACTCTGTCTCTTCAGGCAGCCTGAGGAGAAGCCAGGAACACCAGCCCAGTCTGAACAGAGCACAAGGACTATGCAGGGTGCTGGGCCAGGCCTCAGCCTTCAGCCTTGTAAAGGAGGCAGCAGCAACGACCTGGCTGCGGGATCCTGGGCAATGCACAAGTCAGGGTCGTGGCATGCAGTCCGGCAAACCAAGGCGTGTGTAGCTCTCGGAGGGGAAATAAACAGATCCTGCTGTGGCATATAGTATTTTCCTTATCCTGTGTGTGTTCCAACAAAAAATAGGAGATCAACTACAAAGTAGAACAGGATCTCCCTTATTCTGGGTCCCCACCCTCCACAGGAAGCACAGAAAGGACATGGGAAATGCAACCAGTTGCGCTTTTCACATCTCATTTCCTCTTCACAACGTGATAGGTTTCCTTCTGAGTTTACAGGTAAGAGAGGGACCCCAGGCAGCCAACCATGAAATGCCGCCTCTCTGAGGGTAGAGACCCTGAACTTATGATGTACACTCAACACAAATCCTCCTTCACCTCGTTTCTACATTAGTTTTCTTCTACTGCTGAAAAAATTACCACAGACTAAGCGACTGAAAACAATGCAAATTCATGATTTTACATTCTTGCAGGCTAGAAGTCCAGGTCCAACATAGGTCTCATAGAGCTTAAATCCAAGGTGTCATTAGGCTGGTTCCTTCTGCAAGGTCTATGGGACATCCGTTCCTTACCTTTTCTAGTTTCTAGACACCGTCTGCATTCCCTGGCCTCCTTCCTGCGTTTTCAAGCCTGTAGTTTGAATCTTTCTGTGGGTTTCTTCCATAGTCAAATTTCCTCTGACTTTCTGCCTCTTTTCTTCCCCTTTTAAGGACCCTTGTGATAACATCGTGCCCACTTGGATAATTCGGGATAATCTCCTTATCCCAACGGTCTTAACTTAATCACATTTGCAAAGTCCTTTTTGCCATGCACATAACATACTCACAGGTTCCATTCACAGGATTTGGATGGAGATTGTTTTTTTTGGTTTGTTTTTTGGTTTTTGGTTTTTTTGGTGGGGGAGAGGGCAACATTCTCCCACATTCACCATAGTAGGATCTACAAAAGCCAAAATCTTCAACACACATTTCTAAGACACAAACTTCTGCCTCGCCTCCTAAGGTTCCCGACCAGCCTCATCTATAGTCGCTTTCTCAAGCTACTGTGCCTTTCAGCCCGAGAGGTCTCAGGCCCTCTGAGTAGGATAAGAAGTAGCACAAAACGATGATCTGACCCAGGGAGGGTTCTGGAGATGGGGAAGAAATGTCCTCCTGAGGTGGGGGTGGGGTAAAGGGTGTGCAGTGTCCTAGGACAGGTGCTGCACGGAGAGGGAGGGCAGGTAACCTTGAAGAGGGGGCTGGAAGGGCAGGAAGGAACCTGGAGCCTGAGAGGAGACAGAACTGAGATCAGCTGTATTTGCACGAGGGTTTCAGTCCAACCCTGGGTTACACAGAAAATCCATTTCTGGTGTTTTCCTTTTGTGTTTGGTGGATTTAATGTGGCCCCAGGGTAAAGCTGTAAGGCTCACTTGTCTCACGCTCATTATTACTTTCTCTCAGTTCTCCTCATCTGATTCTGTCTCATTACTGATCTCCCCACACAGTGGCTTTTAATAGGTGCTGGTTCCTAACTCCCTTTCCCTTCCGGCCCCCACAAGCACACCCCTCACCTCCACTGTCTCTCTCAGCACTACCTCTCCTCCCTGTCTGTGCCCTGGAACTTGACAGATGAGCCCAGTGACTGAGGACAAATTTCTCAGAGAAACAAGCCTCAGGGAGGAATCCCAGTTTCAGGAGCTGCCTCTTTCCCACCCTTTTTCCTACGGTACCAGCTTCCCAGCTGGGCCAGAACCTGAGGAACATGTCCCCTGAACCAGCCTGAGCCAGTGGCTATGGGGCCACGAGCTGCCCAGGCTCTCTCTTTACAGACAGTCCTCTCTGGTGAATCAGAGCGGCACCAGGCAGAGGGAAGGCCACAGGCTGGCCTCACACAATGTGGTGCTTTGGTGGTCCTGGTGGGCTGCAGTGTTACTGCAAGGACAGCTCTGAGCTGTTGCTCATGTCCCCACTCCCCTCTAATGTGTCTTATAAAACCTGGGGGGGATTAGTCACCCAGCACATTAAGATCCTTACACTTAGCAGGATTGAAAGCCTTGTTTCTACAGAATAGGAGGTTTCTTTGGGTACGTGCAGTTCTTAGCTAACCACGTGATAAAATAAAATTGATCATGTAGCAACAGTTAATCACTCCCAATAAAATACAAGATGCACTTATCAAGACGCTATATTTCATATTATTTTCTTCCAAAGTCGTCTTTTTTTTTCAAGATCTGATTGCTTTTATTGTCCAAAATATATAATGGATTTTCATGTATTTATAAATTTACCTCACTAGTGTACATTTTATTTTTTTATAATAATTTTTTTTATATTTTATTAGTCACCATACAGTCCAAAGTCTTCTGACTGAATAGTACATATAACGATCACTCCGCTGGTTCAGAATATATTTTTATGAACCATTCTGCCCTCTGAGGAACCCAGGTTGGGTCTTGAATGAGGATACTTGAATGGTGACATAAGTGGGCAGAGGCTTTTACCTTTTCCGACGAGACAAAGGAGGAGTAGATTAGGTGTGGGGAGGACTGGGGAGCAAGGACTGCAATGAAGGCAAATGACAAACTCTGGTCATAGAAGCAGCCCTGTGTGGGGAACAACTAATCATCCTGTCAGTGACGGGTGGCCACGGTCAGGTAGGGAGAACCAGATGCCCCACACCTCCCTAAGGGCACAGGGTGCAGCTGCAGGGACTAGGATGAGACCAAGGAGGAGTCCTGCCCAGGCCTGGAGACAAGGGCAAGCCAGCCAGGGAGGTCTGTGCCCAGGGCTGGCTGTCTCTGAGTCCTGACCAGAAGTAGTGCTTATACTAGCCGACCCTAGCAGCTCCTGTAAGGTTGGGATGAGGGCAGAGAGATTCACTTGAAGGTATGAAATTTAAAAGTTGCTCGTTTCTTGCTCCTCTCTTACCTCATGATTCAATTTTTGTGCAACTGAGGAGTCAGGGAAGCAAGAAGACGGAGGGTGCAGAATCGGGGAAGGGATTCTCTCTATTAGGGACACGCACACTGCTGCATTGTGGGTCACTCATGGTATACCACTTGACCCCAAACTGGTTTTCTCCCATCATTCATTCTCCCTTAACCCCTTCCACAAACATCCCAGCCTCCTTCTTGTCTGACCAAAGAAATATTGCTCTCATTCCCATTAACTAGAGCTAAAGTGTTAAAATTGATTTTTTTTAAAGCCATAACAGTTTCAAAGCCAAAACTGGCATAATTCCACTTAAAGTGTCACAGATCAAAAGCATTTCTGGAATGCTAGAGTGAAGACTTCTAAAAATCTCCTCCTTTATATAAGCAATAAGAACACTGGCAAAAAGTGAAAAATAAGAAGCTTTTTCAGAGCTCTGAAAATTAACCAAAAGCTTACAACAATCCAAGGATCATTTATTCAAGACAAAAACATGAGTAAGTATAGGTAGGAGTGAGTTTTTGGTGCTCTAACTGGCCCCATTGCTATCTCCCTCCCTTGGGTTCTGTAGTAACTCGAAAATCAATAGCTTTGCAATTAATGTAAATGTGAACACTAGCAATCTGCCTGTCGCTAGAAGGGAGGGGACAAAATAACTCTGAGGGCTGCCAAAAACACTTACCCCAGAGCACTGTAACTATTCGACCTATCAGCGCCATGTAAAGGTCCATTTTCAAAGTGTGCCTTGATTTAACTTAACTCAGAGCTCATTCTGGGTGAACATCCTTATTAATAAGCCATTTGTTGAAAACAACTAGTGTAAATTGCTTAATATCATAGTTATGTGAGGTGATGGCACCAGTTGAAGCTAACTCATGATAGATTAATAATCTTAAAAGATAAAACTTTGGAAACTCAAATTTATTCCTGGAAATCTAGAAGTTTGGAAAGACCTGAAGAAATCTAGAAGGTCGGACAGACCCGATCTGACTGACCTTGGGGATCTGTGCGATCAGGAATTGAAGCATAAGGCAGAGTTGTAAACTACTTTCTGAGTCAGTAAAGGCACAGCCCAGCACACACAGGGAGACCCTCAGGAAACTTGTTGGTTTAAGGTATTTAAGAAAATCTTTGTCTAGTCATTGGCTCACCGTAAAGCTCAACATTAAAATTTCAGTGGCTAAGAATACACACTTTATGTGATTAGTCCAGGATTGTCACTAGACAAATAGCAACAAAATCGACAGCAAGAGGGGCCATAATAAACGGCACCAATAACAAACCTGAGGGTTTGCAACATGCAAACATTAGTTGTATTTCTATTCACTAGCCTAGGACCCTTTGTATGCAAAATAAATGTTCTGGGATTCCTTGCATCCTAATACTCTCAGGTTAGCTGTTTTCGTGATGATGCACACTGTCACTGAAGCTCCCCTACCCTTCGCTGAAGAAAATTGAAAGTCACGAGTTGTTCAGAAATCGACCTTGAGGCAGGACCACCTGTGGAGTTTTTTAAAAACACAGATTACTGAACTATATCCACAACTATCGGATTATATTCTGTTGGGTGGCCTGAGGAGTCTGCATTTTCCAATAGCTTCTCAGCTGACCCCAAGGCCCGCAGTCTAGCATCTGTCATGAACCTGTGTTTGGGGATCATTGATCCAACATGGATTCCTCAAATTACAGAAGACAAAACAGAAATTTCACAAAAACCCAGACTTCACAACCTCATTCCAGACTCTGCTTCTTCCCAGGAACACCCAAATATCAGTTCTACCTGCTGCAAGGCACTCTTTTTTTTTTTCAGTCGAACAGCTGAGCCATCTGAGTTATCCCGTATCTTGATCTCTGCTCTCAACATATCTCTTAATTAGGGACTCATTCTGGAACATAATTTGTCTTAAACACTTTTTAAAATTTTGTGCCTAATTGTAACAAATTAAAGGCAGGCATCTGTTGTTAGTTTCATATTCAGAAACCCTACAGTTAAAACCACAAGGTCAAAGAGGAAGTCTTGAGGAAAAGTTATAAAAACATTTTGAATGAAATTAAAATGAAAATATACATAGAATACAGCTGAAACAGAGCTTAGCAAGGAACGTATAGCATTTATTGCTTGTGTTAGAAAAGAAGAGAGATTTAGAATCAGAAATATGTCTACCTGAAGAAACTAGAGAAAGAAGAGCTGTAGAGAGCAAGATGGAGTCACTCATGTCAAGCAGGGGCCTGTATCAAGCAATGATGCAAGCAGTTAAGGGTATTGCAGCTACAAGATATTGCCAAGACCAGCATCAGTGGACACCCCATAATTGATAACAAGTAGAAGTAGAAGAAGTCTGCAGGGCCCCAAGACTGATTAAATCCCTTTAAAAAAGGAGGATTTTTGCAGCAAACTGACTCTTCAGACATGACCCTCTATGTCTGACCATTTAAAAAAGGCAGCTGCTGCCAAAGGTTCTGCCTGATTGATCTCTGAACAGAACCAAGATCCTTCGTTGCTTGAACATAATACGTGCTGAGAGCTGACCCAGACCAGACCAAGGCCTTATCTCAACTGTGTGCCCACAGACTGACTTCGCGTTTGGTTCATTAACTTCCTATTCCCTCTGTTATCTTGTTTGTTGTGTGACTTGTCTTATGTTCTGCTTTGTGTGCTGTGTAAAAAGCCAAGTTAATCACATAGTAAAATGTCATTGAGTTTCAAATCCTGAATCTGCTTTGTAAATACGTTAACTTTGCTTTATGACTAAATAAAACTGACATTGTGGAAAGACACAACTTGTGTGTGTGACTTCATAGAGTGCTCATGTCAAGAGCAAATCAAACCAAAAGAAAGCAGAAAGAAGTACATAATTAAAATTAGAGTGGAAATCATTAAAATTTAAAATAAACAAAAAAGGGGAGAGAGAGAGAGAGACAAAGAGAGAAAAAAATTCTGGTTCCTTGAAAAGATCAATAAAATTGATAAATCGTTAGATAATATGATCAAGTAAAAAAAAAAAAAAGGCAAAAATCACCAGTATCAGGAGTGAAAGATAGTACGTACATAACTACAGATCTCATAGCTACTAAAAAAAATAATAGGGGATTCCATGAACAATACTATGCTCATAAGTTAGATACCTTAGAGGAACTGGATCAATATTTTAAAAGACAAAAATCTACAGAAACTGACTCAAAAAATGGATATGAATCGTCCTATAGCTACTAATAATATAAAATTTGGAGTTAAAAACCTTCCGTAAAGAAAAAAAATAATCCACACTGGGTGTTATATGCAACTGATGAATTACTGAACTCTACATCTGAAACTAATGACGTACTGTATGTTGGCTAATCGAATTAAAAAAAAATAACCTATGCCCAGATGGTTTTCCTGGCAAATTCTTCCATACATTTGGAGAAGAAATAATAGTAATTCTGCATATCCTCTTCCAAAAAATAGAAGAGGAGGGGATACTTCCCAGCTCATTCTATGAAGTCGACATTAATATCATTGACAGAAAAGTGGAGTACAAGAAAATGAAACCATAAACCATTATCCCTCATGAACATAGGCATTAATATCATTAACAAAATACTAGAAAACCAAATCCAGAAATACGTATTTATATACATAAAAGTATTATAGATAACAGGCAAGTGGGATTTATCCTAGGAAAGAAAGGTTGGCTCAACATTTGGAAAAGCAACCAATATAATTTATCTACCATGTCAACAGACTAAATAAGAAAACCTATATAATTACCTTAACAGATACAGAAAAGGAATTCAGCAATACTTAATAGCCATTCATGATCAATACCCTCAAGCAAACTGAAAATAGATGGAAGCATCTTGAATTTAATTAAAAATAGGTATTTGAAACTTACAGCTGAGGACTTCTCATTTGAGGTCTGACAAGTGAGAAGGTTAGAAGTCATTACTCCTATTCTCAAAACAAGGAAATAGTTCACCTAAAAATGAACAACTTAAAAATGTGTGCTCTGTGAAAGACACTGTTATACAAGGATACGATATTTTCAAAAGACAGATCTGATTAAAGACTTGTAACCAAAATATACATAGAACTCTTAAAACTCATCAGAAGATAATCCAATTTAAAAATAGGCAAATATCTGAACAGATATCTCACAAAAGAATATATACAGATAGAAAATAAGCATATGAAGAGATGTTCAACATCATATCTCATTAGGGAAGTATAAATTAAAATATCGCAGAGATATTACGATACACCTATGATAATGGCTAAAAACCACACACTGACAGTGCCAAGTGCCAGAAAGGACATGGAGCAGCAGGTGAGACAGATGGTGGCGGGAATGCAAAATAGGAAGTCAATTTGGCAGCATTTACCCAAATGAGTGGAAACTGGTGTCCACACAAAAACCTTCACACGAAGGTTTATAGTGCTTTATTTAGAATTGTCAAAACATGGAAGCAAACAAGATGTCATTTAAGAGATAAACGGATAAACAGTGTTTCATCTATAAGACGAAACATTTTAGTGATAAAAAGAAATGAGCTATCGGGCCATGAAAAGACATAGAAAAATCTTGACAGTGAAAGAAACCACGCTGAGAAAAATGCTGTATGATTTCAACTCTATAATATTCTAGAAAAGACAAATCTATGGATACAGTAAAAAGACCAATGGTTCCCATGGGTTCGGGGTAAATGATATAGGGATGAAGAAGTGGAATACAGGAAATTTTTATAGCAGCGAAACTATTCTATGTGATACGACAATGGTGGATACATGTATTTTATATTAAAATATAATGAATGTATAATTGAAATGTATAATACCTTGGAATGTATAATACCAAGAGTGAACCCTAATGTAAACTCTAGAATTTAGTTAATAATAATACATCAATATTGGCTCATCAATTTAAATAAATGTACCGCACTAATTCCAGATGTTAAAAATAGTGGAGACTCTGTACTTTGCACTCAAATATTCTGTAAAGCTAAAACTGCTCTGAAAAATAAAATTATCTCAAAAAGAAAAACTTACATCTAAAGTGAAAAATGTAGGCTTTTAGAGCCTCCTTTTAATCATCTGTGAAATAGACTTAATTATAACACATGCTTCGGAGAACTGTTGTATGACTCAGTGCCTTAAAGAAAGCACTCAAAAATGTCACTGATTAATATTATTATTATAGCTTTCTGACATGAACTAGTCAAGATCCTTCTCAGAGCCTTCACAGTCTGTAACTAAATTCAGAGCCCACCTATCAGAGGTACACAAAGAAATTGTGCTGCTGCTTCTCATACAGGGTGAGGGTGTCACTGGTGAGACCCTCCAAACTGAAGACTGATTTCCTGAACTCAGGACTGACCCCTTGAACGCAGGATTGACCTCCTGAACTCAGGAAACTCCTAGAAGTTTCCACCTGTCGTTTTCATCTTTTAGAAACTAATTAATGAATTGCTAGAACAGCAAAAGTTACATTTGAGAGCCACACCTGCACAGATGAATCAGAAAGTCCTGACAATTACCTCACCTTCACTATAATGTTAAATGTCCTTCTGAATATTCATTCCAAACCTTAATAAAAGGAGCCTGTTTGCCCGTGTTCTAGAGTCACGGCTTTGGAAATCGTTCCGTGTGATCTTATTTGTACAAGTAAAGAGGACTTCGTGAGGCAACTCCACATGGTGTAGTCTCCATCTATAACTCACTCGGGAGCAGACCCACTTTGGTCCAGTAACAACAGGACTCAGATAAAAGGAGACATTGCCTTAATGAAAAGTCATTATTTCCCCAAAAATATGTGCCAATTTTCTCCGTGTGCCAGATTTTACCACTGCTAAGATAAAGACAGATTAAAAGGCAAGCTGAAAATGCAGTCAGCTGGCTGCCCACAGCCATGGCTGCTGTTGTCTCTCTGGGACCCCTGGGAGGTCTGAGCCCTTTGCCAGGGCTGTAGCAGGAATCAGAGCCTGGAGAGCTCCCTTTCCCTGAAGTCCTGACAGGAAAAGCTTGCTGGGTCCTCAGGCTCTCCCTCAGAGCCACCAGCAACTTTGTTCTACCTTCGACTACCCTTCTGATCTCTCCCACAACTGCTCTCACACCTGCCCACTGGGTGTTCACACCCGGGCAGTAGGCAGACATTTTGGGCCAACAAAGTTGGCTAACTGCCTCCCTTTGTATTGTTGCTGATTGGGTTTTAATTGACAATTCTTATCTGTAATGGAAGACAATTGCATAAATTTCCAGGAATCATTTGCTGAGTGGAAAGAAATGGATACATCTGGGCTCTTTCTGGAGGAGTGAATTAATGGCTGTAGGTGATGCAGCAGATAGTACCACACGGGCTGGCCGGACGGAGGAGGGGCCTTTCGTGAGGGCGTGGCAGTCCTCTGAGACAACACCAACCTGACTGCGCCTTTGCTCAGGATTCTTTCTAGAGGATGTTCCTGGGTGGAGACTAGGTTGTGGCTCCCCTTGGGGTCTCTGTCTGAACATCTGGTGTTGGGGACAAGGTCAATATGAGCCTCATCAGCGTGGTACTGTAAATTGGGCAGAGAAAGTTGTGCACGAAGGCCAGGGGCCATGCTCCTCCTCGGCCCCTTGCTGAGTAACGTTGGATGCATCACCTCTCCTTGCTGGGCCTGTTTCTTCTGCTGTTCAGTCAGGAGATCAGACTAGACCCTCACACTGGGAATTCCTAGGGATACCTGTGGCCGGTGGATTAGAGGTAAAGAGATTGATGGATTAGAGGTAAGGAGATTGATGAGCAACTCATCTCAAACAAATTTGAGCTTCTCCACTTGGGTCTTGTGTGCTTAACTCTGTGATGAGCTGAATTGTGTTACCCCCAAATTCAGATATTGAAGCCCTAACTCTCAGTACCTCTGAGATGTGACTGTTTGGAGATACGGCCTTTAAAAGGTGATTAAGTTAAAATGAAGCCATTAAAGTGGGCCTTAATCCATATGACTTATATCCTTATAAGAAGAGGAAATTTAGACAAAGAGACCTCAAAGATGCATGCATGGAGAAAAGACCATGTGAGGACGCAGGATGGAGATGGCTCTCTGCAAACCAAGCAGAGCTGGGGGAAGCCAAACCTGCTGACACCTTGACCTTGGACTTCTAATCTCCAGAACTACGAGAAACACATTTCTGCTGTGTAAGCCCCCTCATCTGTGCTGGTTTGTAATGGCAGTGTGAGCAGATTAATATGAAAGCCTTGTTTCAAACTTTTTTTTTTCTTTTACAGCTGAAGGAGTGACTCATGCTTTTACCTCCAACCCAGTGCTTTCTGAGTATCACTGCATGCCAGACCCTGCTCGGAGCATTGATGTTAGAGAGAACAGGACAAGCCAGGTTTGTGATCTGGAGGGCAGAGGCCAACAATCTGCAAACAAACAGGGTAAATGCCAGATGGTGATGCATGCAAGTCAGAGAATTACATTGGTGATTTGAAGACAGTAAGTGATGGACATAGAAAGTCTCTCCAAGCAGGTGACATTTAAGCAGAAATCCAAAATGGCCCTAAGGTGGGAACCAGATTAATTTGCTTGAGGGAGAGAGACACCTGTGTCCTGCAGGTATGAGAGAGAAAGTCTAAAGACAGGAGAGGGAGGAGTGGGCAGGGAAGGGTGTGGAGGGCTCCATCTTGCTCTAAAATCAACTTACACTTTGTATCACACCCACCATTTTCTATATATGCGGTTATCACCCCCCTCAATCAAAATTGTACATTTACTGATTCAGGCTCCTACCGCCTGGCCATAGCATCCCACTCCCCCTGAGGGGCCAGCTCTGGGTACAAGGACATCTACATCCAGGCCCTACGTGGTCCTCCAGGGAGCTAGTGAACATGCCATCAGAATTGCAAACATTACCATCAAAAGTGTGTTAGACTGGCCCTGGCTTCAGCCCCACACAGGTGTGAATCCTGCCTTTGTCAATGACTAGCGGCCTTGAACTTGTTCTCACTGTTTCCTGAACTCTAAAGATGGTGATTCATAACACCTTTCTTCAGGGTTTTGGGTAAGGAACAGCCCAATCGTTTGTGTGAAAACACCAAGCACAGCACCCAGTGCACAGGTGGGCCACAGAAATGTTAGTTGGCTTCTCTAGTTGCTTCTTGTACACTGGTCTTATGACCCCTCTGGACTTTGCTGTTTGGGAACATCAAGACCCTTTGCATTTCTCTATTTCCTGCACAGTACCTGGCATACTAGGGTAAACAGTGGGCGCTCAGTAAGTGCTCAACAAAACTAGAAAAGTAATACTAAAAGTCCTAAGCATTTATTATGTGCAGGTATGACTCTAAAGGTCATTTAATGCTCACAATGATCTACTATTATTATCGTCTTTTAACAACTGAGGAAATTGAGACAGAGAGCCCAAGTAACCTACACTGGTCACACAGCTAGTAAACGGCAACGTTAACACTGGACCCAGGTTCTCCGTTACCATTTTCTTAACCGCTATTCCACACTGACTTAATTAGCTTATTGCAAAAGAGGGATGGAGATAAGCCCTGCTTTATGAAAAAGGCTGGGCAGCAGGAAGCTTCACTAAAACATATCAAGCCTCTCCCTCCCAGGGCTCCTCAGGATGACCAGACTTCCCTTGCTGATGGAGGGTGGTGGTGGTGAGGGGGGCATTCCTGTCAGAGCAGCTGTGAAGAGTTAAGTGGAGTTTTGGCTGCAAGAGCCTGAGCTTATCAAGGGCAGAGCGCAAGGTCTGGCCTGACCTCTTCCTCCCTGAGGCTCCAGGATGCCTCAGGGCACAGTGACATGAATAATCATGATGATGATGGTAGCAGCCAGCAGATCATTGATGCAGGTATGTGCCAGGCCCAATGGCCTACACCTGCATTCTCTGTCAGAACTTCAACTCTGTGTGTGCACAGGGCCCACAGTTAAGGACACTGGGGCTCAGAAAAGGTCGATCATTTGGTCTAGGGCCTGTTATCAGTAAGTGGCAGGTCCAGGTATGAACGCAGCCCATGGCCTTTATCACTGCTGGGTCAGTATCCTAAAGGAAGGATAGGAAGGAGCACACACCGCTGGCCCCCTCTTCTGGGTTTCTCAAACCCTCACTCATGTTCCCTTTGTCTGCAGGCCTCCAGTCTCTCCTGGTCTAGGTGAGGCTACCTCCTGCATACAGCCTTCTTCCTTTCCCGAGGTCTCAAGGGTCACCTCCTCTCTGGTCTCTTGTTCTTTTACTCTGCACCTTCTCTCAGGGCCTGAATCACAAGCAGCCCTGAGTGGTTCTGTTGTCCTAATGAATATAGATGTTTCTCTGTGAATGGTCTGGGGGGCTGGCAGGAAGCAATGCTGGGCTTCACATGAAGCAATGCTGGGCTTCACATGAAATGAGGAGCACTTGTTTGCTTTATCAAATCTTTTAAATTTATTGCCCAGGTATTGCATCCCAATTTTTTATGTGACGGACCTGAGGCTAAGATGTTGCTAATTTGCCCCAGGTCACACAGCTAGAGCGTGGAGAGCCTGGAGACTTTGGGGCCCAGTAAGGATTTGCTGAACAATTTTGAGGTAAAGTTCAGCCAACCCTTCCGTGGTCTTCAGCCCCAAAGAAGACTGTGAGGTGCCACTGTGCCCACCACAGCTTTGGTCCCTGTGGACAGGAGCACGAGGGAGGACCCCTGCCCTACACACACTAGGCCCTCCACCAGGGTCTCAGGGTGGCTCGATTCATGACCTCTCTGTGCCTCATCTTTCCCAGTGTAAGATCAGAGGGTTCATGAGATGAAATGTCAGTTCTGCTATTCCATGATGCTTACCACAAAGGTGTTCTGAGTTCCCAGAAATTCTAAGAGGTGTCAACCATGCCATGAAGCATCTTCACAGCATCACCTTTCCAGGGTCTCAGGGGGTCTCTCAGACAACCTATGACCTCCATTACACAATCTTTGTGCTCTTTTCTTCTTTGATGCTGGCTGTGTCACTAGAGTAACAAAAGCACCCTTGTTATTACCATTTGTTAGCAATTACAATGTGACTTAAGAGCACACAAAGATTTTGTAATGATAAATAGCACTGGAGACAGAAAGGGCTCAGCTCAAAGGGGCTCTGGGGAAATGAAAGGGGGAAGGTTCTCATTTAGCCTCAGATCAACTCCCTGTTGACAGAAGAGGGAGAACCAAAATAAACAAACACATCTTTTTGGGGTCTCAGAATTGCAATTCAGGGAACACAGATTTGGATAGGAATCCAAATTGTGTCCTTCCTGGAACAAAAATCAAAGGTTTTAAAGACAAAAGGGAATGCTTGTATATATTATTTACTAAGAATTTTGATCGGTGTTGGCTGCAGAAAACTGATTTTGGCTGAATATAATTGGTTCCCAAGGCAAAGTCTCTTACTGTAGTAAGTTGCAGGTGTTTGGACTGAGTCCTTGGGATATTTGTGGTTTGGCCCACTTCAAAAATTTATGTCATGGTTCCACCTGGTGAGATGTATATAGGGCCCATCTCTTCAACGGTTACCTGGCTTTATTTAAAACCCCTTGGCATAAGTTACCTCATTGCATTTCACTTTTCACATACCCCCCCAACCTTTCTTTGATCCACCCAAGGTAGGTGTAATTATAGAAACTTCTAGAACCTACTTTGTTCTGTCCATTTTTCTCATTCTATTTCTCTTCCTTTTCCTCTCTCTCTTCACTTTTTTTCTCCAGCGGCCCTCCTCCACCATCACCACTCCCTTCTTTTACTCTTTCCTTTTCCCTTTACCAAAACTTCCCTGCTATTTTCATACTCTGCTTAATAAAGGATTTACACAGAGATGGGTAGAGAGCAGGGTCTTCCTCTAGACTCTAACGAAATCCAGTTATTCATTCCAGATGCATTTGGTAGACTACATATAATTTTCACAAATTTTGTGTAGATAGTGGAAAATAATAGGAATGTAATAAGGACACCATGCAAAAACTCCTCAAACAAGAAGGAAAAAAGGATATTCCTTAACCAGCTCAGTAGCGGATAGGACAGCTCCAAAGTCATCAATGGATTAATCCATTTCCCTGAAGGCTCATGTCTTCCCTGGGAACAAAAATCTGGTGATCTGGCTATATTAAGCCCAATCCCCTGGATTTAGGCCATTGACTCTCCTGATAGGCATGAGAGATTAGGGGTCATCACATAACAAAACAATTTAATAGAGGTTCCCGTATATTTTTTCCTCTTTTATTTAAGAAAGATAGTTATATCGGATTCTCTAGGGATTGAGCTGTACTATCCATATTTCTAAGAGCTCCCCACTTAATTCTAATCTGCTGTTTAGACTTAGTGCTACTTTATTTTTTTTTAAGATTTTATTTATTTATTTATTTATTTATTTATTTATTTATTTATTTCAGAGAGAGTGAGACAGAGAGCGCAAGCATGAGCAGGGAGAGGAACAGAGCGAGAAGCAGACTCCCTGCCGAGCAGGGAGCCCAATGCAGGGCTCGATCACAGGACCCTGGGATCATGACCTCGTCGAAGGCAGATGCTTAACTGGCTGTGCCACCCATGTGCCCCTAGGATGAGTATTACTTTAATAGAGAAAAAAGTGCAATGCTTTATTTTGGAATCATTACAGGTTATACCCCCCTTTCCCAGAATCACTTGGAAGTGTGGGCAAGTAGCCCTATTTTAGCCCTATTTTCTATGGAAATGGTTGCATAATCTAACACTGTATGATTTGAAAATTTAAAGGATTCCTAAAGTGGCTTCCTGAGGTAGCAGATATAAAATCAGGCCTGCCTACACTCCAGGAACCAGATAATGCCTTCAAAGTGACCATATGGGAGCCCTAGAAGCACTGAACAGAGAAGCCTTTTACCCTGGGAGCTTGGTATGAGATGCTAAAGGCTAGGCCTGATAAGAATGGCTTCCTCTCCAGTCTGCTGTCTTCCTGCACCTGAGCTGAACTTGACTTGTGGGCTGAAGGTGTCATGTGTGCATGTCTGGGGCATGGCCTAGGCCCTGAGGCAATCGTGTCCCTGAGGACAAGGGTCAACCTCCACTGGAACCAAGAGACAAGTCAGCCTGTTTACTGGGAAGGGCAAAGTGAGGTATGGGTGCTCAAGCAGCCATCCCACCCCTGGTATAGGCTTTGGGTCCAGGATATATTGGGCAGCTGGTTCCTGAGGCACACCTGTTAGGGGGACCCTCAGGCAGGCCATTCCTTTTGCACTTAGTTAATCCACATCAGCCCATGATAATTGTTGATGGAAAGAGGTCAGAAGAGGATTTTCCTGACATGGGGCAGTGACATCTGAAAGGATTGCTTGAGGGAGGTGGGGCCTCTTCTAGGAAGGCTCAAACAATGTGGTCTAGGGGATAAACTGTGTTTGAGACGAAGGCGGGGGCTCAACTTGTTGACCACCGTTTTCATCTCTTGCTGCAGAGACCTTTGCAAAGCTCCCTGTGCTGGCTCATGTTTAAACATTTTTCCCAGTTTCTTAATCTGCCTAGCACTTTCTTCTTTCCTTTCCTCCCTCACCTCACAGGGACCAGGCTCATTGACTGAGGATGGGAACTAGCCAGTTCAGGGTTGTTGCTGAGCAGACCAGGTTGTCTCCAGAGCTGTAGGGGGCCGTGGTGAGCTATGCCTCAAGGAGGTATTCACAGACCTTCCCACCAGTGCTCAGGATTCCTCAAAGCTGATGTGATCCTTGGGGCCTACAGGGAGCTACAGAGTTGCAGAAAGTTGGATCAGGTCAGTGTGCCTGTGCACCCAGCTTGGTTCTGATTGTGTGAGTCAGAAAGGCAGTCTCTCTTTCTGAGCCTGTTTCCCCTTCTGTCAGAGATGGGGGTTGTACTAGATCAGGGATTTTTGTCCTGTGGTGTCTGGACTCAAGGTTCCAGGAACTCCTTAAAATATGTTGAAAAATTTGTGTTCCTGAACATGATTTCGTGAAAGTACGTCCATAGATTTCATGGGCTTTCAAAGGACTTGAGCCCCAAATACTAAAAACAACTGGTCTAGGTCTTCTGGCTACACATTAGAAATACCTCAAGAAATTTTTAAATTACTGAAGCCAAGCCTCATTCGTAGAGAAATTATTTTATTGGTTGGCTATGGGCACACTTTAAAAGCTCTTCTGATTATAATCTGGTATAGCCAAATGGGAAATAGGCTGGCAGTGTCTTCCAGTGTTAAACAGGTTGTTACAATGGTGCAATGGACTGAATGTTTGTGACCACCCCCCCACTTCATATGCTGGAACTCTAACCCCTAACTTTAAAACGTTTAACAAAAGGGACAAAAAAATCACGTGGGTTTTAGAAGCAACATCAAATATATGAAACTTGAAGTGACATTTAAATAGTATAATTTAGCCCTCATAAGTAATTTACTTATGTCAAATTATTGCAATAGTAATACAAATATACTAAATATTATTCTTTGGAATTTTGTTTTACAATATATTCTTTTTTTTTTTTTTTTTAAGATTTGCTTATTTATTTGAGAGAGAGAGAAAGTAGGGGAGGGATACAGGAAGGGGGTAGAGAGAATCTCAAGCAAACTCCCCACTGAACATGGAGCCCCAGGCAGGGCTCAATCCCAGGACTCTGAGATCATAACTAAGCTGAAATCAAGAGTTGGCTGTTTAACCAACTGAGCCACTCAGGTGCCCCTACAATATATTCTTGTCAATGAAGATACTTCAAATTGTTTAAACCTGACAAGAAAAGCATGAAAGACAAAGAAACAAACAAAAACAATGTGATGGTATTTGGAAATGGGGCCTTTGGGAGAGGATTAGTTTTTGAAGGTGGAGCCCTCGTGAATGTGATTAGTACTCTTATAGGAAGAGGACAGAAGGCTAGCTAGCTCTTTTCCACCTTGTAAAGACACAGGGGTAAGTGAGCAGTCCGCACTCAGAACAGGGCTTTCACCAGAACCTGATTGTGCCGACGCCCTTATCTTAGACTTTGAGCTTCCAGAACAGTGGGAAATATATGCCTGCTATTTATAAGCCACCCAGTCTGTAGGAGTACTCTGTGATAGCAGCCGGAAGGACTAAGACACATGGGGTCTAACCATTCCACTCCTGTGTATTTACACAAGAGAAAGTAAAACATGTGTCCGTGGAAAGACTTGTAGAGGAATCTTTACTCATAATAACGTGAAACTGAAAACAATCCAAATGTCCATCAACAGAAGAAAAAATAAACAACTCTGGTATATTTAGACAAGGGAACGCGTTATTTGCCAATTTCCGTAAAAGTGTATACTAAAATACATGGGTTTGGGATGATAATTTATAATCTCGATAAAACTGATTAAAAAGTATAAACTCTCGAGATTATATTGACAAAACCATTAATGCCAAGTCCCACCCCTCTCGCTGAATCAAGATGAAAACCCGGTACTAGCCTCATTTCCTCAGTCTCAGTGTGGGAGCTACAGCCCAGATGTTTACCTCTGGGGCATTGATAGCAACCAATGGGGTGGGGCTGGGGAGACTGGCCTCAAGGCAGGAATGGCCCTGGGGACAGTTCCCCACCCCTTGCTTTCAGTGGTCTAATGAGGGAAGGAAGCTGAGGGAGGTTTATAGGCCCAGTCGCGGTGATATGCTGGACTGTGTGGCGATGTGTGCTGTGCCACCAGGACCAAATGGAGACTGGGCTTCAGTCAGAGGCTATTGCGATGATATTACTAGCCAAGTTCAAGGGGTTTTAAAAAATAATGCAACTATTTTCATATTTTTTAAATGTGACGATCTTCGTCTTGACAAATAAGTGCGGTATAAAAATTTTGAGCTGAAAAGTAAAATAAATGCATGTTAAAAAAACACAATGTTTACAAGTCCTTGTGGAAATAATACAGAAGAGAGTTAAAATTCTCAAAAATAGGGGCGCCTGGGTGGATCAGTCGTTAAGCGTCTGCCTTTGCCTCAGGGCGTGACTGGGAGTTCTGGGATCGAGCCCCACATCAGGCTCCTCCGCTGGGAGCCTGCTTCTTCCTCTCCCACTCCCCCTGCTTGTGTTCCCTCTCTCGCTGGCTGTCTCTATCTCTGTCGAATAAATAAATAAAATCTTTAAAAAAAAATTCTCAAAAATAAAATAAACCTAGACTCTGTCTAATCGTATAAAGGTTTTACCCTTTCAAGAAACCAGGATAATACTAATGACACAGTTTGACTTTTCTGCTGTTGAAAAATGTACAAATAACTTAGAAAAAAGGAGTGAAGGCCAAACATTGTGAGAGCACTAGCTCCACCTGTCTGCAATTTAAAAAAAAAAAAAAGCGATTTTTTTTGTGTCATTCATGACATGAGTTTCTGCTTTCTCCACATAAGCATGGTGATGTTGTGTTCACTGATTGCACCTCTTGCCATTCTCCCCCCACAGATAAGTCCAATCCAGTCCGTCTCCTCTTGCTCACAGTATCATTTTTTCCTTATCCTTCACCCAAATCAAAATATCTGGAATTTTACTGACTTTCACATTTTTACTTATTATTTGCTGTATAACAAATTTCCCAAAATATGTCCTTTTAGAACAACAAATATTCTTTATCTTGTGGTTTGGTTGGGTTAGAATCCAGACTCTGGCTCACGATTTCAGGAAGTGGCCGTCATCTGCTGGCCTGTGACCCCTGGCTATGGTCACCTGAAGGCTAGAGGACCATTTCAGCTCTCTCACTGGGTTGTTGGCAGGATGCTTATAGTTCCTTTCTCATTGACAAGGAGACTTTCTTTTTTTTCTTTTTCTTTTTTTTTTTAATTTAAATTCAATTAGCCAACATATAGAACATCGTTAGTTTCAGATGTAGAGTTCAGTAATTCATCAGTTGCATATAACACCCAGTGCTCATCACATCACATGTCCTCCTTAGTGCCTGTCACCCAGTTACCCTATTCCCCTACCCACCTCCTCTTCAGCACCCTCAGTTTACCATAGTTAAAGAGTCTCTCGTGGCTTGTCTCCCAAGGAGACTTTCTTAAACTTATTGTCAGTGAGAATTATCTGGAAAGCATGAAATATTTTATGGTCTGATATTAGGTGCATAAATTATTTGACCTAATAACAACCTGTGGAGGGAGTCTGAGAACTATCTTACAGGTGAAAAAAGCAAAGTCCCAAAAGTTATGTGACAAATGTCAGTAGACTGGAGACGGGCACTCTTCTCCAACCTATTTCCCATCATCTTGCAGGAAATACACTATTTCTTTTCCTCTACCCTGAGGAGGGTGAAGAAAATAGAAAGAAACAGCCCAGAAAGCAATATATCCCTCCCAAAGTTTATTTATTTTCCTGCAGAGAAATCTGACAGTGTGACAGTGAAAGTAAATAAATAAGATCACTAACTTTCCAGCTAATCATAGTTTAGCTATCCTGCAATTATATAAATCCTCAAGTATAATATATATTTAGTTAGTTTGTAGAAGGCAAAGACAGTAAGAACACTAAAATAAATACATTAGGCACAGTAATTTTGTCAACAGCATTTGGGGGAAGTTGTCAAGGCTGGTTTATTTGTTAGTTTGCACCGAAGTTCAATGGCTCCTTAATTGTGCGCTGCTATTTTTTAACCTCTACTCCTTTTGTCTTTCTGCTTGTCTTTCTGTAGCACCTGTAACAGATGTGGAGGGCTGTCCTGAGGAAGGCTTGGGAATAGCCCTCAGTCCTATGACTTCTAAAATACAGGGATTTCAGTCCAAAGCCTCCAGCTCAGGGTTTTGGTGAAGTTAGAGGTGGATAACCCCAACCAGGTGTAGGCCTAACGGTGCTCCACACTCCACCTCGTCAAAATTTGCAAGCCACATGATAATGATGTATGTCCTGGTCATTTTGCACATTTGGTAAAAATAACAATGATAAAAACAAAAACAAAATATAATAAAGGAGAGCCAAGAACGCTGAGCTGAGCTTTCTCTGCTCCTTCCAGTAGGGGTACTCATCTTTTCTCTCTCCACATTGCTTTTTTCTCTGCCTTCTTCCATGACTGTTGTTACTCTGCTCAGGGTTTTGTTCAGTCTCCTCAAGGCCTCTCCCCAGCCTGACCTTGGGGCCAGTCACTAACCCATTCCATCCCACTGTCATGCCCTAACAACTGCTGTAGGGGGCATCACCTATGAATTCCCTGCTGAGCAGGTTGGTCGGGGATGCTTACTGGTACACAGACCTTAAGGGCTACCTATGCCCCTTGTCTGGTGGTTCAAACTGACCTAATGCTGTCTGGCCAACCTGAAGAAAAGGAGAAAGAAGGGACAAGGTGTACATAAGTTTCCCCAAGCACAACCCATCTACAGATGTCTCTGTAGATGCTTTAACACCAGGATGTCTGGAACTGCAGGTGTTTTGGTCTCTAGGAAGTAGACAGAGGAAGATACTTGCCTCTCCGAGTCTCCTTCCTTCCACCTGAGTCTCAGGGCTGACATTTCTTGCTATGTGACTTTCTGAAGCATTTTTTCCCACCAATCAGAAGGGACAGATGATCCTCATTGGCCTTGCCCTATGGTCTTTCCTTTCATTTGGCCCAGATAGGACACGGTGTGGCCTAGGGTCCTGATCCCACTGGCCAGATTCTGGGACTGTGGGCCTGAAGAGAGGGGTGTACAGGGATGGGTGGCCCTGGTGAATGCCAGCACTGCTCAAGAACCAGCGGGCACAGGGTGGTGCAGGAGAGAGAGAGATAGAACAAGTTCGAGCTCCTCTCTGACTTACCAAGGACCCACAGCCAACAGATCCTCTTTTACGTTTTCTCTTAGACTTGGATCTTAGCAAAGTGGACAGACACAAAAACTGGGTTTCATGTAACTCCTGGAAGAAATATTTAGCTTGGCAGGGGGAAGGGCCCTGAAAGATTTTAATTACTTTTTTCATTCTGCATTGACTCCCCCCCCTCCGAGTATTTTATTTTGTGGTTACTATATGAAGTATATCCACTCATTCTTTCTTTTATAATAAAATAATTTTTATTATGTAAAGTTAGCCACCATATAGTACATCATTAGTTTTTGATGTAGTGTTCAATGATTTATTAGTTGCATATAACAGCCAATGCTTATCACAACACCTTAATACCCATCACCCGGCTACCCGAGCCCCCCACTCCCCCTCCTTTCTGAAACCCTCAGTTTGTTTCTTGGGGTCCATAGTCTCTCATGGTTAGTCTCCCTCTCTGATTTCTTCCCCTTCAGTTTTTCCTCCCTTCCCCTAATGTTCTCTGTTCTACTCCTTATGTTCCACATGTGAGTGAAACCATATGATAATTGTCTTTCTCTGCTTAACTTATTCCACTTAGCATAATCCCCTCCAGCTCCACCCATGTAGATGCAAATGGTGGGTATTTGCATCTTTTCTGATGGCTCAGTAATATTCCATTGTGTATATGGACCACATCTAATCTTTATCCATTCATCTGTTGAAAAGCATCTCAACTACTTCCACAGTTTGGCTATTGTGGACATTGTTGCTATGAACATTGGGTGCATGTGTCCCTTCCCACTACATCTGTATCTTTGGGGTAAATACCTAGTAGTACGATCGCTGGGTTGTAGAGAAGTTCTATTTTTAACTTTTTGAGGAACCTTCATGCTGTTTTCCAAAGTGGCTGTACCACCTTGCATTCCCATCAAGATTGGAGAGGGGGTTCCCCTTTCTCCACATCCTTACCAACATTTGTTGTTTCCTGTCTTGTTAATTTTTGCCATTCTAACAGGTGTAAAGTGGTATCTTATTGTGGTTTTGATTTGAAGTTCCCTGATGACTAATGATGTTGAGCATTTTTTCGTGTGTCTGTTAGCCATTTGTATTTCTTCTTTGGAGAAGTGTTTGTTCATGTCTTATGCCCATTTTTTTTTACTTGATTATTTGTCTTTTGGGTGTTGAGTTTGAGAAGTTCTTTATAGATCTTGGATACCAGCCCTTTATCTGTAATGTCATTTGCAAATATCTTCTCCCATTCCATGGGTTGCCTCTTAGTTTTGTTAACTGTTTCTTTTTCCATTGGATGTTTTTTCCTGCTTTGTCAAAGATTAGTTGACCATAGAGTTGAGGGTCCATTTCTGGAGTCTGTATTCTGTTCCATTGATCTATATGTCTGTTTTTGTGCCAGTACCATGCTGTCTTGGTGATCACAGCTTTGTAGTATAGCTTGAAATCAGGCAATGTGATCCTCCCAGCTTTGTTTTTCTTTTTCAACATTCCCTTGGTGATTCAGGGACTTTTCTGGTTCCATACAAATTTTAGGATTGCTTGTTCCTGCTCTCTGAAAAATGCCAATGGTATTTTATTAGGGATGGCATTGAAAGTGTAGATTGCTCTGGGCAGCATAGACATTTTAACAATGTTTATTCTTCCAATCCATGAGCATGGAATGTTTTTTCCATCTTTTTGTGTTTTCCTCAATTTCTTTCATAAGTGTTCTGTAATTTCTAGAATATAGATACTTTACCTCTTGGGTTAGGTTCGTTCCTAGGTATCTTACGGCTTTTGGTACTATTTTAAATGGAATGGATTCTTTAATGTCTCTTCCTATACTTACATTGTTAGTGTATAGAAAAGCAACTGATTTCTGTGCATTGATTTTGTATCCTGCCACGTTGCTGAATTGTTGTATGAGTTCTAGTAATTTAGGGGTGGAGACTTTTGGGTTTTCCTCATAAAGTATCATGTCATCTGTGAAGAGAGATTGACTTCTTCTTTGCCAATTTGAATGCCTTTTATTTCTTTTTGTTGTCTGATTGCTGAGGCTAGGATTTCTAGTAGTATGTTGAACAATAGTGTTCTTCTTCCAGCCTATCTTCTGGGGGAAGGGTCTGCCACACTGTTTCTCAGGCCACCCTGTTTGGGCAGAGTTGTCCTGCCCCCTGTTGGAGGTATGGGCTCAGTGGAGACCGGTTTTTTGAGCTTTTGTTCTCTGGTGGCTTTCCATGCCTCTTCTGAGAGTCAGAGCAAAAATGGTCCTACCCAAACCTCTGGCCCAGAGCAATCACAGTCTGCTCTCTTCACTAAACCCTCCAGGACAAACAGTCTCCATTTGTGTACGCACTGCTGAAAACCACAGCCTCCCATGGTATGCCCCCACCATGACTCTCCGAGAGGTCATCCCAGGGGCCGGGATGTGTCCCTTCCCTTTTTGCTTCTAAAACCACAAGCTGCTATGGGATCATGCCCACGCACACCCTCAGCTCCTGGATCCTTCTGGGCACTACTCTAAAGCCCTTTCCTGGCTGCTACAGCTCTGTGAGTTTTCACCTGGTCCTCGGTGCAGGAAGCTTTCGTGCTCTGGTGTTATATCACTTTACAGGAACCACCTTATGGAGGCTCCCTCCCCCTTCTACTTATCTTCTGATCTCTCCCCACAGATTCACGACTCCACCCTTCCTACCTTGGGTCGGACAGTGCTTTTCAGCTTGTAGGGATCCAAATATCAATTCTAAGATCTCAGGCTGATTTCACAGCTGTTCAGAATGGTTTGGTAGATATCCAGCTAAAGTCAGGGGACCGGTTGAAGTGGTATCCCCTACTCCTCCACCATCTTGCTTCTCATCATCTGAAGTATGTACACTCATTCTTGGAATACAAGAACATTTAGAAAATCAAACAGGGTTAAAATTTTCCAATAAACCCACTTTTTAGAATGTTTTAAGGAACCTTCTATCATATAAATTATTGCCTCTTAAAATATAAAATTGAGATACAGACCAAAGAATGAAGGGATTTTTTTCTTTGTCTCTTAGTGGAAAAAGACAAAATGGAGGGCTGAAAAGTTCAGAACGGAGATGGGCCCATCACCCCATCTAAGCAGCAGGCCAAGGGGAGGAGACATGCACCCGAAGGATATGCGGTGAAGGCATGAGCATGTACAGGTGGGGTGACCAGCATTGGCTCATTGACAAAGACACTTCATGCTCTTTCCCCTGGATCATGTCTCAGGGAGTGGTCACAGCCTTGGAGGAAGATCACTTTCCTTTGGGGAACATGAGTATGAACCAAACAGGATTTTTCTGCTAGATGAGCTAGGTTCAAATTCCAGTTCTGTTACACACACACCTTGAGGCCTGACACAAGTTGTTAACATTCTGTTAGCTTCAGTTTCTGCAAATGAGAAATGGAAAGAATAGAATTATGTACCTCTCAGGATTGTTGTGAGGAATAAATAAAATATTGTTGGAGACGGTACTTTGTGAACCCCAAAGTCCTTAAATTGTGTTCATCTTTACAGAAAAGTGAATAACCACAAGGAGGATACACCAGACAAAACCATCTCCTTCTACCTTTTACAGTAAAACCAGAATAATCCAAGAAACTTTTTGGATTGAGACAGCACTACTAGTCCACGTCTTTCAGTTTAGATATTCAACAAAGCACAAAGGTGTCCTAAAGAAATTGGGGTATCCAGAACCTAGACCCCTGACTTTACCATGGGGCATCTGAGCAGTGAAGTGATCAGTCTGTCCCCTAAGGTCCTGAACAGCAAGGAAGAGGTTGAGATCCAGCCTCAGGCTCCTCCTTGTGTCCCCTGGGGGAAGCAATGGGCAGCCATGAGGACCAAAGCCTCCAGTCTGAAACTGAATAAGCCTCAGCAAGGCCAGCAGCATGATTCAAACAGTGAAATTGAGCCCTTCTCTTTGTTGATTCAGTCAGTCTCACAGCTATTTAGTCACTGAAATAATGTGCCTAGTCTTTCCTGAAGCTTATAGGCCATTTTCACAGTCTTGTCTACAGATCACAACAAGAATTCTGTAAACAGCTACCAGGCAGGTTTTTTGTTTTGTTTTGTTTTTATTCCTGCTACATTCGTGCAGCCTCCCAGGACTGTGAGGTATGGCCATCCCACTGAAGGTGCTGCTGTAGGGCCCTCGGCAAGTCTGAACCAACAAGGGAGGGCTCTTACAGACATGACTCAGCTTTGAATGGCAGAAGTTTCCAGGGCTGTCATGGTGTCCCCTCAACCTGCCCTCCTTGAGGACTCAGAACCAGGTACAACCAAAGTGGTTTTAAACCCTTGCAGCCAGTCACACCTGAACAAATGTCTCTGTAGGGGTTCAGAAGGAGTTGCCTTAAGATGGGCCACTTTGGCATTCAGATCATGCCAAGCTAAAAACAGCGAAAGGCAAAATACTCAGGAAGAAATTTACGTCTTCTATCCCTAACTGCCTCAAAGAATGTAGATAGAGAAGCTTCTCCAGGAAGAAAGCTATCACCAGAGCTGGCACGTGTGACTTGGCTCTATTTAACCATGAAGACACTTCTGCACCTGTGGTAACTCACTGCTGCCTTGAATCCCCAGTGCTCCCTAACTCACTTCTCGCCCTTCTGCCAGGTGGCTCTCTTTCCCCCCTCAGAACCCATAGACCTTTTTATGATTCAGGCTCAGGGACAGCATCTTAGACACCAGGGAGACCCCATGATCCTACAGCAGGAATGAGTCTGCCTTTGTTCTGATGGCATGCTTCCCATGCTACACTACCCCTGCCTAGGTCTGGCTTTGTTCAAAGAGTCAAGATGAGAGAAGAAAAGGAAGTGAAGTGTGGAGCTGTTTAGGGTAGAAAGCTGGACTTCCTGTGCCTTCCCTGTATCCATTATCACAAGGGCGCTGTTTCTGAAGAGCAAAGGAGACCATGCCTCTATTACAAGTGGAGAATAAGATGAAAGACTAACACAGAAACTCAAGATGTCATGTTAAGGCAGCTCTATTTCCACACTAGACCCTCCTCTCTGGAGGTGAAAAACCTGGATTCCTGTACCCCATCCTTCTATCTGGACAAAATTCCTGCTGCCTTTCATAGAGACTCAGACCCACCTCTTTATTCTCCACCTCTTTACAACTGCCTGGTCCAGATATTAGAGGGACCAAGGGCACAGACAGTGTCTTGCAGCTGTCATCACAGCTGTTATGTGACTTTGGACAAGCTACTCAACTCCTCTGTTCCTAGTATCCTCATCTGAAATGTCCTCATCTGCTTCCTAGTATTGTCGTGAGGATAAAATAAGACACTGCTTGTAGAGAGCTTACTAAAGTGACTGTCACAATATATTCACACTGTGAGTGGCAGCTATTGTCATCGTATTGCTGCTGTCATTGTCACCATCATCATCACCATCATTATCATCTCCATCCATCACCATCATCGTCATTGAGTCTAACAACTGCCCTATAAAACAGATAAGGTATCACCATCACCATTTTATAGATGAGGAAATTGAAAATGAAAGTGGAGAAAAAAAGTCTTGATGGTAAAAATTAAACCTCGTTGGGCCTATTGGGAAATACTTGTTTATACCAGTATAATTTATCATGGCAAGTTGCCTTTTTTTTTTTACAAATGGGAGCTGCTTCAATAAGTAGGATTTTAGTAGAGGGGGTTTCAGCAGGCGAACACATCCAGCTGGGAGCCTGCCCATGGCTCATGTCTCCCAGCATGATGTGCGTCAGGCACAGACATGAAGAGAATGCTCAAGAGGATGTGAGAACTTCATGTCCTCTATCCATCAGAACAAGCTGTGTGACCCTGAGCACATCCCTTCTCGTCTTGTGTCAGCCCACCCAGCTTAGTACTAAGAATGATGCTTCCATAAGATAAGTCAGTCAGAGGAAGACAAATACCATATGATTTCATTCATATGTGGAATTTAAGAAACAAATGAACATAGGGGAAAGGAAGGAAAAATAAAATAAGACGAAAATTGAGAGGGAGGCAAACCATAAGGGACACTGAACTCTAGAAAACAAACCGGTGATTGCTGGAGGGTAGGTGAGTGGAGGCAAGGCATAACTGGGTGATGGGCATGAAGGAGGGCACCGGTTGCACTGAGCACTGGGTGTTAGATGCAACTGATGAATCACTAAATTCTACCTCTGAAACTATTAAAAAAAATGATGCTTACATTTGCCAAGCATATCAATGTTCACAAAAACTTTCCCATCCATTTTTTTTTTTCCAATCCTCATAATAAAAAAGCTAGAAAAAGATGAGGGAATAAAAGCCTACTAATCAGGCCTTAATATTTAAACAACACTGTTTATATTGTGAAGTACTTTTTTTAAATGATTTTATTTATTTATTTGACAGAGAGAGAGACAGCAAAAGAGGGAACACAAGCAGGGGGAGTGGGAGTGGGAGAAGCAGGCTTCCTGCCGAGCAGGGAGCCCAATGCGGGGCTCGATCCCAGGACCCTGGGATCATGACCTAACCTGAAGGCAGATGCTTAACGACTGAGCCACCCAGGTGCCCCTATACTGTGAAGTACTTTTATAAAAATCTTGGATCCTCAATGTCTCTGTGCAGAATGGCCACCTAGTGCACAGGGTCCTGCCTCTATAAACAAAAAGATGTGTGTTACACAATCCATAAGCAAACATGAGGTAGAGCGATTTGTAGCATAAAAAACATTAAAATAGGACTTACATGTTTGCTTCTTGTCCTATCAGTGAGTGTGAAGGTACTGGTAATGTAAAGCACCATCCCTTCTTGTCTAAGTCTTTTCTTCAGTGTCAGATGCGTCATTTCTAAATAATTTCATGTCCCTCACTGGCAGAAGTCAACCACACTGCTATAACTCACAGCACTGTGGCTCTTTGGAACCTGGTTGTATGGAAACAGCACAGCTCACCTTGCCTCTATAGTTCCCTAATACCATTTATCTAATGCTAGTCCCATCATTACTCATGATGCCGCATCGCCCGTCAGGCTGTCCATAAACACTGGCTTCCAATGACTCTCCCAAAGTTGTGCTTTACTTGCAATGACCATAAATGCAAGATTATACAGAAAATGCAGGATGTGAGTGATAATTTATTTTCTGGTCATGTTAACATCATTGTTCAGAATTTTATACCATACATGCAGAACAATATGACCTCAAACTCTTTAGGCCATAATCAGGGCATTGCTAGATATGATCTTTTCCATATTGACAATATCCCTGCCTTGCACATCTCACCACAGCAGGCAGAGAGACAAGGGGCCCTGGCAGACTAACAGTGGTCCCATCCACACATGGAATGTCTATTATTTGCCCAGGCAATGATTGAGAGCAACCTGGGAGAGTGTAAGTTCACTTTACCAATGAGAGGCAAGAAAGATAATCAATTAGGAGAACTTGTAAGTGATAGGAAGCTATAACCTCTAAAATACTTCTAGGAAATAAATGCAGCCAGCCCCAGAGGACTTTCTGGCATGTGAGGTGATTTTTTTCTGATTACTCGTGGTGGGCACAGAGGGTAAACAGGGTAGAGGATGCCTGCTACCATACCTGCCTCCCTCGGGAACTGCAGACCAGAGATGACACTGTAGTCAGAATATGGACAGTCTAAGACAAGCCTAAGAAACTCTTTGTCTAGACCTGGATCCCAGACAGTTTCCCCTATGTTTATTTTCTAAAAGTTTTATAGCTTTATGTTTTACGTTTATGTCTGTGATCCATTTTGAGTTAATTTTTAGGTAAGGTGTGAGACAAGTTGATGTTCATTTTGTTTTCTGTGGATGTCAAATTGCTTCAGCACCATTTGTAAAATTCCATCATAGGAGAGAAAAAAGAAATTATTTACAGATTCTTTAACAGGCCTAAGAATCAAATTGACATGAGACAGATTAGCAGGAGAAAATCAAAGAAAAGTTTAACAATATGGGAGAGACCCAGGAAAACTGAGTGAGTAATTGTGTAACACACGCAATTCTATATTATTCAGCTATAAAAAGAATAAAATCTTGCTATTTGTGACAACATGGTTGGACCTTGAGAACATTATGCTAAGTAAAGTTAGTAAGACAGAGAAAGACAAATACTATAGGATTTCACTTATATGTGTTATCTAAGAAATAGAAAAACCCATGCTCATAGACATGGCCTGCCAAAGGGTGGGGTGGAGCTGTAATGTGTAAAGAAGGTCAAACGGAATAAACTTTCAGTTATAAATAAGCAGGTCATGGGGTGTAATACACAGCATGGTTACTATAATTAATCAAACTGTATTACATATTTGAAAATTGCTAAGAGACTAGATCTTAAAACTTCTCATCACAAGAAAATATTTTGTAACTATGTATGGTGATGGATTTTAACTAGACTTATTGTAGTGACTATTTGGCAGTATATATATTGCATTATTGTGTTGCATACTGAAACTAATATGTTATGTGTCAATTTACCTCAATAAAAAATATTTTTGCCCCAAACATTCTCTAAGTGTACAATAAGGAAAATGAAGAGAGAAGGGCGGGGGGGGGCGGGGAGACATGGTAGAAAAAAAAAATCCCTACATTTGGGAAAAGTTAAGGTGTCTGGGAGATAAGACGAGCCCAGATGGAGCACCTGAGAACTAGCAGGAGTTTCTGAATCCAGCTGATGTGTGTTTTGATCCCACAGGGTGCTGGGGAGCTTGACCAGCTGACTGCATAGTCTGATGGAGCAGTGGCATCAGGCTGGGACTTGCTAAAGTCTCCTCTGAGATGGAGACAGTGTTCAGATCTCATGATGGATGATGCCTTGGAAATCAATAGCCCCTTATCTTAGACTATCTTCCATTTTGACTGGATCTGGTATTTTCTGTGTAAATCCCAGATATAGGGGAAACATGGTTGTTAATTTCATTATCTAGTCTCTGAAGATGTGTGTGTGTTGTGTGCGTGCGTGTGGTTTATGTAGCTGTGAAATACAGGTGCATCTATCTGTGAAGTTGGGATCCATAATTCTCTTTCCTTCTAAGCTTTGGCAACAAAATGAGATTGTGCTGTCCATGCGCGCTGTCCTGCTCTAAATACAGAGTAATGGAGAATGTGGTCCTTATTTCCTGACTTCCTTACCTGAAAGCACTTGAAAATGCATTCTTCCCTGTGGTGGTACTGGTAAGAAGGCATTAGCTGAACAATCAGGAGATCTGTATTCCATGTCAGCTTTGCTTATTTAAGGGTGAGGCCTTGGATAGGACATGTACCACCTCTGACTAATTTTCTCATTTGCAAAGATACTCAGAGATGTCACAGTAAGATCCCAAGATGTTTTTCTATTCGGACTTTGTCGTGGTTAAATCCTGCTATTTACCATGCTGTGGAACCAAACAGGGTCCACAGACACCAAAGGGTTAAAGGAAGAGATGTTTGTAAGTACAGAGGGAAGTTTGCTGGCCAGTAAAGGAGCAGACATTGTAGCCTGAGCGCTGAAATGACCAGGTTGGCAAAACGTCAGGAGAGAAGGCCCAGAGAGAGAAAAGAGGTATGATGGAGGCAGCCTGAGAGGGTTAGGTCTGTTGAGTGGAGCACAGGCAGATGGTCCCTGATCTTATCTGGTCTACAGTTTGCAGAGTCTAGTTCAGCGGACCCCCATGAGCAATCCTGGGGCAGACAGCTCAGAGGCCTCTTCCTGGAGAGTCTGCAGGACCCTGAGGGCTGAGGGAAGTTGTGTTTTAACCCAGCCATTCAGAGGTGCCACAGGGGCTGCTAATGCCTCGCGTAGATACAAAATTAGAACAGTTTTGCTTAGAAAAGACCCTGCTAATGACTCGATTACCCTGAGTTATATCCCTCAGTGACTCTTTAAAGCTGAGTAAATAGAAAATTTGTTTAAGTGTTCTCTAAGTGGGGTGGGAATTTATGTGTAGAACCACAAAACCTTAACTCTCCCTTTTTGAAGCAGGCCCTATGAAGTCCTGTTCTAAATGTACAGTGTTTGTACTTAGAGGTTATCAGACACTGGAATCCAGGCTCCACAAGCCCCAGCTCTGTGGCTTTGAGCAAGAGAGTTCATGCCACTAAGCATTGATTTCCTCATTTGTAAAATGGGGATAATAATACCTTCCTTACAAGGTAGTCATGAGGGAGAAGTTAACAAATATTTGACATATGATAATGATTCGATAACAATGGTTGTAATGATTAAACCACTAGTTAATCAGGCTCCCTACAAAAGGAGGCCAGGGCAAGAGGACCACTTCCTCCTCCCTAGGGTAAGGATTAAGGGAATGACACTTCCAAAGGTGGGTATGGGGCTTAAAGGAGAGCCAGCCCTCTTCTCTTCTCTTCTCTTCTCTTCTCTTCTCTTCTCTTCTCTTCTCTTCTCTTCTCTTCTCTTCTCTTCTCTCTCTTCTCTTCTCTTCTCTTCTTTCTTCTCTTCTCTCTTCTCTTCTTTTCTCTTCTCTTCTCTTCTCTTCTCTTCTCTTCTCATCCCTTTCCTTTCCTTTCCTTTCCTTTCCTTTCCTTTCCTTTTTTTCTCCCCAGTGGGGGACACCCTCTGTTACCAGACTGCTTCCCAGTGTTCATTTTTCCCCTTATAGAACAGTGCTTCATGACAGCTTCTCCAATTCACCTGAACCTGCAGCCAGAATCTTGGAGTTGTCATTGACACCTCATTCCACCCCTCCAGCCTCACATGTGATCCCCATCACTAAGGCCCGTCAGTTTGATCCACTAGATCATCTTTAATCTGTCCGCTTCTCCCCATTCCCTCTGTAACACCCTTGTCCAAGTCACCTGGATGCAACAATCTTTACCTTTTCCCACATCTACTCTTACTCTTTCTAGACATTATATTTTAATTGCTAATCTCAGCCCACCTATGCTACTGTTTCTGCACATTTAACACTTCTAAAAAATATTCCATCACTCAACATTGAATCCAAATTTCTTGACATGACTTATAAGAATCTGTGAAATCTAACCATTGCTAGCCTGTCTAGGATCATCTCATTCCATGTTTTCCTTTCCTACATGCCCATCATAATGGATTCCCACTCTTTGGTGCCTTGCACATGCTATTCTCCTACTTTCCTCTTTCTCGCTCCTCTTCTCCCTAGCTTTCCTGGGTTCTACTCATTGTTCAAGTCTCAGGAAAATGTGATTTCCTCAAAGAAGATTTCCTGATCACCACTCCAAACTCCTCCTGTAAAGCACGCCTTCTCTTCTCTGCTTTCCCAGTATTATAGAATGTTATCATTTTAATCACTATTTTAATGAGATGTGTATTTGTGTGGCCATTGGTTTACTTTGTTTTTCTTTCTCAGTAATCTGCAGGCTCCAAGAAAGCAGGAGCAGTGTCTATTTTGTTTGCCTCCACACCCAAGTGCCTATCATAGAAACTCAATGGAAAAAAAAAATTGTTGAATGAGTAAGTGATTGAGTACGAACAAATGAGTGAGTGTGAATGAATGAGTAGTGAGCAGCTGTATGAGTAAATGAGTGAGTGAGCCTACGAGGACTTGCGGTGGTGCTCTCCTATTAGGAGCGATCAGATAAACACTTAAAAAATCAAAAGTGCATTTGCCAAATAAAACAGAACAAAGCAAGTGAGTTCTAAAGAGAAAACAAAACAATCACTAACTTGGATTATTTATGGAATGATTTGTTTGGGTTATTGAGTGGTATAACTGATAGAAGTTTTAAAAACAAATAATTATATTTTTATAAATTCCAAGGATATAAATAAACTCTGGTATGACAATTTCCTTTCATGACCTAGCACCAAAAATATTTCACCTGTCTTGAAGAATACGTGTTTACTTCTATCAAATACTGAAAGGCATGGAGATCTGTGTTTTTTCCCTTAAAGGGATAGAAATCCAGAAACAGTGTTAAATTTGTTGTTCAATTACAGTACCTATGGTGGATTTTCTGGTTATTATATTAACTTATCCTATTCCACCACTTAATTTTCTACTTCAGTTAAAAAACTCACAGTACCTATATATTTGATTATAAGCATGCAAATAAAATATTGCCTAGTAGAGGTCTCTGGAGGACATATATTAATGCCTAGTAGACTGAGGGGTTTTTATAATGTAAAACTATATGCCTAAAGTGCTTAATAGGTTCCTTCTTTGAAGCAGTTTAAATATTCTTATAAAATCTCATTTATTCTCTCAATTTGTTCAGCAAATCCTTTTAAAATATACAACCGAAAGATAAAGATAACATTTGAAATCACACAAATTCCAAATTAAGAGAATGTACATTAATGAGGTCATGATTCCTTGTTTATTTGCAGTTAAAGTATGTGCCCAGTGGGACCCTGGATTGTTGGAAGTGGTGGGACCCTTGGCACAGCTTCCCAGTCCTCAGGGGGGTCCAGGCAGGGCTGATCTCTCTCTTGGATACGAAAGGAGGAGCACCAGGCTCACACCTGTGCCCAGAGGTGGGGCTGCAGGCCTGATTTCTCAGATGCTGAGGGCAGCAACCTCTGCCCCCAGCATTCCCCACATGGACTCTAGTCCTGACTCTTACCTGGAGGCTACCAAAAGGTAAACGAGCACAGAGAACATTTTTCTGCTTCGTTGGGTAAAATTGATGCAATTTGTTTTTTCTAGAATGAAACGATTTAATGGGTATAAGAACTTCTCTAGGTTTGGGGATCCTTTTGCAACAGAATCAATCAATGTTTAGGCAAAAGATAACCACTCCTTACCCATTTCTAGAAACAGGACCTGAGATCTTTCAAAGAGACAGTCTACTCACATCCTCATCTAAGGAAAAGCTGGGCTAGGCCTCCAACAGGCAACAAGATTTTGAAGAGTGCTCCTTATCCTTATGGGCCTGGAAATGGTCCTGTAGGTGAGGCCTGATAATTTGGGGCATGAATCCAAGAGGTCTAAAGCATCTTCAAGCCCTTTTAAGTGTAAGGTGAAGCCAGCCTCTGCCATGAAGAGCTGAGTGTAAAGGCATGTCAGCTGCCAGTGGGGACATGTGTGAGGCAGACCCTGCGGGCTCTGAGAACAACCACATCTTAGGGATATTTTATACATAGCAGGTACCCTAGTAGGGAGATATATCAGCTGGTACAGCAGGACTAACATCATCTTGCCTGAGGTGGAGGGAAATCTCAAACCATCTGCAGGACTCAGGCTTCCCAACTATGGCTCTGGTCTCACAGCAGCTGTATCTTAAGAAATCGTAATACCCACAGTTGTGGGGTTTGTGCCAAGTAGGTGATAAGAGGCAGATCCGGACCCAGAGGGTAGGGTAGGCCAGGGTCTAGCCTGGGCAAGTGGGGCAGGCATTTCCATCAGGAGAATAGGTAGAGGAGAGAGACAGTTCCAGTAGGAGCCTCAGGCAGATGATTTATCTAAGGCTGTCTCTGTGGATTACATTAAAAAGGTTCACAGAACCAGTCAGTTGCAAGAAGTAATGATTTCCTTAGTATTTTATCCTAAAGCACCAATAAATTAGAGGTCTCTAATATCTGAATGTGAGGATCTCATTAAAATGATAAATGGTCTCTCCTGCTTTCATTAGTTTATAGTCCAGATAGAAGAGGCAGATGTGACTGTCTCCAAAGACGCAAAACTCCAGACCAGACAAATAGCCTGAGACTTAAATTTAGAGACAGACGAATCTGGTTCGAATGAGTCATACCGAGTGTAAAGTTAATATCTAACAGATATTAACTGAGCCAAGGTTCAGCAGAAAGATGGGGCTTTCATTTTGGAGATGGTCCTGCCTCTCCCTGGCAAGTCTGTCAGCAGCTGAAGATCAAAGGCTAAGAGGCTTGGGTTCTTGCTCTGCCTCCAATGTTTATTCTGTGACTTTTGACCGGCCATCCACGTTCTATGATCTTCAGTTTCTTCTATCTGCAAAATGCCTTCTTGCTGAGAGAAGCTAGATATGGATAAATTATTTCAAAGTCTGTAAGTGGCTACATTTCATGAGAGAGTATTTCATTAGTTAGTCCTAGTTATGGTTGATTGGAAAATGAAATGTATAGAGGGGAGTCGAGGTGTAGAGAAAGCCAGAGGTGAGGGAAGGAGCCTGTGCACCTGCTTCCCTCATGCCTCATCTCAGGGTCCCTGGGTGGGTATCACAGGTATGCTGCTGATCCTGCCCCATGCTGTCACTTATCACACAGGGAAAATGTATCAAATACTAGGGATTATGCCTCTTTAGCCATGTCTTCCTTAAAAGCAAAGTATCTTACCATCTTGACACACCCTTTTATTTTGAACTATAAAGGATGTTTATCTTTTTCCCAACATGTCTATGTACACACATAGCATTTTGCTTACAACCATGCAAAGGTACTAATGCTGGACATACCTTCCTGGTATAAACAACTCTGAAACAGTAAATAAATAAGGTAGCTATTTTCTGACATTAGTCAATAAGTGGCATAAAACTGTAGCATATGGAAGGGATGCACGCTGTAAGCCCCATAGTCACCAAGGCTTTCTCTCTTATGGCACTTGTCTGCATGGCAGAGGAAGATGGAAAGAGCAAAAAACAGCCTCACTGAGCACAGAGGTAGAGCTCAAACTGGAGTTCCAGCCTGCAGACATGGCAGAATGTGTGGGGCTCACAATGGACAGGGAGAGCAGAAGTCTGCATGGGCTTTTCCCATGTGCTTGACCCTTGTCCTAAGGCCAGGTGAACGTGTGTAAGTTCATATTCCACAGGCCTAGTAAAAATGGACTACACAGGGTGGGAGCCAAACAGAGACACAAGATGCCAATGAGCAATAGGAGGTTGAATTCCAGCCAGTGAGACTGAGAGATCTCACTGAGCACTTTAGCCTGTTTGATCAGACCCAGAAAAGTCATATCTTAGAAATGAGAAACATGTCCTATGGCGGGAACCAGAAGGATCTGTGATTACGTCTATGCTAAAACTTAATGCCTTAAAAGAAGACAACACGACCCAGGCTTGTCCTCTCTTATTTCTGGAATTGATGATCTGTGTTTTCTCTCCTTTCGCTCTGAATCAGGCCCCGTAGGTGTTTACCGATTTTATAGCCATCCCCTAGTACCTGCTGTATCTTTCCTTCTTCTAATGTTCTTCCATGTCCTTTCTCTTCCTTCTGTTCACTGAGATGTAAGCAAGTTGCTTGGTATCTGTGTGTTAGAAGCCTGTGACTTGACATTAGATATTTATCATCTCAGGATGTTGTCCAGCAGACAACTAGCTCTCTACCCCAGGCCTCTTTTATCTTATTTTGTTAAACAATATGATATTCAGTCATTGATGGAGATAATAATTTTGTTGTTGCTGTTATTGTAATATTAAGACTCAGGTTGAGATCCAGATTCTGCAGTGCATTTATTACTTTACGTGTCCTCTGTTTATTCTAGTGTGAAATTGTTTTCCAGATACTAATTAAGTCTATCAAGGCTTTCTTCCCTTGCTGGATAATTTGCAGTATTTGAAAACTGCATGGACCTGCTACCAGAAGTATCATTTCAGTTTGTCAAACATTGAGTCTTACATTGTCTTTTAGCACTCAATCAAGCTCATTGTCCTGCATTCATTTTTCATGACTGATTTTGCCATGGATATGAGCAATGAGCCTAATAGCCTCTCTGAGATTAAATGTGTGACTTTAAAGGTGTGGAGCAAAGAGAGAGTATGAGGTCATGGGTCCAATGTAACCAAGCTTCTATCATCACCTCTATCTATAGACAGCCTCCCTTTCTCAACTCCTCACTGAAGAAAAAGGAAGAATGTCTTAAGGGTCAAGGCAGGGCTATGGTATGTCAGAGCTCCTGAGTTCATCACTGAGTAGACAGAAACCCCAGGAATCTATTCAACACATAGTAAATAAGGCAGGCACTGGTTATCTCATTTGTTAGGTCTTTTCTCAGGATTATTAAAATTGCTCACTTAGATCTTATTAGAAAATACACCTAGACCCTCCCATTCAGGTCAGGTCACAACTGAGGGTGATTTGGTTATCAATATAGGTAGAGAACTCTGGCTGGCCAGAAAGGATGTCTAAATGTGTATAGCAATGGCAGGCCAGGTAAAGAGTCAAGGAAGGTGGGGCTCAAGGTAAAGTATCAAAGGATGCTCTGGAGGAGGTAGGATTTAAAAGCATAGGTCATTGACTTCACAGGAGTCTGTCCACATGAAACAGGACCCTAGCCAGCAGCCTGGAACTGAGAGCTAGTTCTCAGGAAGGTCAGGAAATAAGGTAGCGCTTGGGATTCAGGAACTCTTTGATGTTTTAAAGTATTCACTAAAGCAGGGTCCAGGGAAGGAATGTGATTGGGACCCAGGGTGGGGCTGGGCTTAGAAGTCCCACTATCAGATTCTTTTTATTGTGCCAAGGTTAGACCAGAGGGGGTATCCTTAACACCAAGTTTCTGGTTGAGGGCTACAGCTGATGAAGTACTCCCACTCGGACTCTGGTGGTAGGGTTAGTACTTTCTGTAAGCAGGACCAAGTAGCCTCACTGTGAGGAGGAGGCTGCATGTAAAGGCTAAAAATAGACTGAGCCCGGCAGTTGAAACATCATTTATAGACCATATTATGCATACCCTAGGACCAAATGAATGATAAAGAGGAAGCAATGAGAGGCCAGCACATAGCAACTGCTCATTAAATCCTGCAGAATTAATGATTAATGCAAAAACAGTCACCAGCTGGAAAAGAATCACTCTCAGCACTCCTCTACTGAGAACAAAGGGTTATTAATCTGAGGCATGGGTGACAATACAGCAGGATTAAATGGAGGGGCAATAATATGCTTTCAGCTATGAGGAGAACTTGGATACAGTGAAGACAAATCAAATCAATACAACCTACACTTTTCATGGGACACCTTGTCACATTAAATACCTAAGTAAACTAGGTAAACTTTACGGCAACTCCATGAAGTTGATATTACTATCCATACTTTACAGCCCAAGAAATTGAGCCTCAGAGAGACGGATTGACTGTCAAGGGTCACACAGCTGTTTCACATCTAGAATTCTGCAGTCACTTCGAAGGAAACCACGGTTTAAAGTGTTCCCTAAGACAGGACATGGAGGCAGGGCTCATGGAAACAAGCATTTTGTAAGACAGGATCTAGAAAGTTGGTATTGATGGCTCTGGAGACACGACTGGTGCACTCTAATGTTAGTGAAGAAGATTTTGTTCTTCAGAATGTGAGCAAGCTGGGGTCCCAGGTATAAATAACATTGGCAAGAGGATCAGGAGCTTGTCTGTGTTTGAGACTGGAAGGGAAATGCAAGGATCAAATTCATATCAATTGCACTCCAAAGAAAAGGAATGGATTGTGAAATCTCACAAATAGAGTTAGGTGCAGAGCTTGAGAAATATTTGCTGATGTTAATTAAGAGTGATAACGTATTTATTATTCCATCCATGAAACTTTAAGAAGTGAACATTTACACATTTAATAATTACCCTGAGATAACAGACATAACCCAAGCCTGTCCAAGGCAAACCAGGAGCTATGACACCATAGATATGGAGACAATGTCTCCACAGCAGGCTGGGGATGCCCTTGGATTCCAGGATGCAGAGTACCCAATGACTGAAGCCAGACAAGGGCAAAGGCCAGCTCTCAGTATGGAGCAATTTTGGACTCTCTTGGCAGGAAGTGTTCCCAATGGGTCCTTGGAAAACTACAAGGGGATAACTTAAAAGAGAGCACTGACCTAAATGGAAATAATAAAAGCTGTTCTGAATGGTTTGATACCCACTGATACATTGGAAATTTGTACCCTTTGACCAATATCTCCCCACTTACCCCACCTGTCAGACCCTCTATTCCCTATTTCTATGAGTTTGGCTTTTTTTAGATTTCACATGTAAGTGGTATCTTTCTCTGTCTGACTTATTTCATTTCGCATAATGTCCTCAAAGTTCTGTCCGTGTTGTCACAAATGGCTGGATTTCCTTCTTTCTCACGGCCGAATAATATTTCAGTGTGTGTGTGTGTGTGTGTGTGTGTGTGTGTGTGTGTATACACATAACACAGAATTCAGTTCTCTGTGAGTTATTGTACCAGGAATTTCTGTTCCTTGCTAGCTGCTGATTGAAAGTCACCCTTAGATTCTGGCCATACAGTCCTTTCCATACAGCAGCTCACAACATGGCAGCTAGCTTCATATAAGCCAGAAAAAGCAAGAGCCTACATTAAGACAGAAGATACAGTTTTGTATAACATCATCACATCTGTCACAAAAATGGCATCCCCTCAACTTTGAGGGATTGTTAGAAGCAAGTTACTCCAGGGGAGGGGATTTTACAAGTCTGTGAACACCAGGAAGCAGGGATCAATGGGGCCATCTTAGAAGCCACCTACCACAGTCTGCCCCCTGGTTCCCAGTTATACTCACCTCCTGGTACTCATGCTGCTGTGTAACTTTCTCCCCTTGAGTGTGGGCAGGACCTGTGACCAGTTCAACAGCCTACAACAATGTCAATCCTCCAACAACCTCATGATCTTGGAAGTGGATCCCTTCCCAAATTTTCAGATCCAGCCTGGCCGGCACCCTGAAGCAGAGGACCCAAGTAAGTTATTCCCAGATTTCAGAGAACCCTACGGTGAACCTTTGTTGTTCAGATGTTTGTACCAAACTCTCCCCATTTTCCTTACCATCCCACCCAGCAATCACCATTCTACTCTTTATTCTATCAGTTCAAAACTTTTTTTAAAAATCCCATGTATAAGTAACACTGTGAAGTATTTGTCTATCTGTAACTGGCTTATTTCATTTAGCATAATGTCTTCCGGATTCTTTCATGTTGTCACAAATGTCAGGGTTTCCTTCTTTTTAAAGGCTGAATGATATTCCATTGCATATACATACCCCTGCTGCCTCCATTAGCTGCCCTATGAAAAGCCTAATTCTTAACCCACGGGGCCCACCAGCCCTCCTGACTTTGTGTCCACAATCTCGCCACTCTCTGCTTTCAATGTCCTGTGAGGAACTTTTTATCTACTCCCTAGTTTTTATCAGAAAGAAATAAAAAAAAAAATGCCTGAGAGATATTCTCCCCACTGTAGCAACAGCTACCTCCTGAGAATCCTTCCCATTTTCTTATTTGGCCTGCCTTCCTCCAGCCACACTGAGAGCTTTGAGGGGAGAGAAGGAGGGAGAGAAAAATAGACAAGTGGATGAAAGCTCTGGCCACTAGTCAGACTGCTCTTGTCTGGCAGGAAGGTCCTTTGAATCCTAAATTCTCCCCTGTTCATTGCATAGGTTTCAGCTGCAGAACGTTTCTAGAGCATCTATGAGCCACTCAACCAATGTTAAATGGCTGAATACCTCTCAAACAGAGGGTTTGACTTCTGCCTTCACAAATATACTTACAGCCTGCTTTGAGGACAGAAGCCTCTCTCCGTGCACCTGCAGAGAGGCGGGCAGCAGGTGGCTGCATCGAGGGCATCTTTTGGATTAAAGTCAGGCTGAGCAAAGACTATGAATGACCACATGGTCTGTGGAGCCCATGGTGTCTCAGCTGTCCATCATTTGAAGGGGAAGAAACCCAGTTCTATAAGCAATGCCATTTAGGAGTTCTTCCCTCGAAGTTGTTCCCAAGGCACAGACAGCAGCCTGGAATGGATGGGTCTTGTGAGCTCCTGAGATTTGGGACCCCCATAAAGTTTTTGTCACTTTTGTACCCTCTCCCCTTTTTTTTCTCTACCTTTTTATATGCTCTTTCTTCTCTGTCTCATTCTCCCTTCTAATCTCACCTTTTCTCTCCATCCTTCCTTTTCTGGTCTCCGTCTTCTCAAGAGGGAGATGAGGTAGAGAAGCATGTTGACATCATTCCCTTTTTCTATTTCTTCCAGCCTCTTGCCCCATGTTTTTTCTTCTTAACCCCACTTTTCTTACCCACAGCTCCAGACACTTTGTAGCTGTCATACAGAATAAGCCACATGGGCCCATTTGAATTTCCTCTCTCCTTCTGAGAGGAGACCAGGGACCAACCTGGATGCTAGTGACGGCTGGAAGACCACACACCTGCTCTCTCCCCCACCTTCCCTTCCTCAAAGTCCTACTGCTGTAAGTGGTGGAAAAAAGAAAATGTGTAGATGTGACAGCTTTTATCAAATCATCATGGTTTTTAATGTGCTATTTGTGCTACTCCTGTTGGCAAGAAGATGAGAGCAAACTATGTCTAGACAATTTCACACACATGAAAACACTGAAAATCAATACGCCCTCAGTGTCTATAAGCCTATACTTAGTTGGTACAGGAGAAGAAAGACTCTGGCCCACATTTAATAGCCACTCACCTGGAACAGGCACTGTATTGAGAACTCCTGGAGAGAGAAGCTGGTTAGACCTTTTCCTGTCCACTAGGGACTTGCAGTCTAGTCCAGATGGGACAAGCTCCCAGATGACCCCTCACATTGGCTAAAGTTAATCTTCAACCAGAGCACACAGCCTCAAGGAGATGCACCTAAAAGGTACAGATAAAGGGAACCTGCCTTATCTATGAGGCTAGCAAATGACATCACTGTCTCCGGAGAAGGTGTAGCCATGGCTCACACATACATACCCCACAAATAGTCATGGCAGGAGGAAGAGTAAGGTCAGGACCTCAGAGATGCTGAAGGGTGCCCTGAGAGATTTACAGTAAGGATCAAACACACCTAGAGGTATCAGAAGTGGCTTCACAGGAGAGGTGACACTTGGCACAGGCCTCAGATGGGACAGGGCAATATGTCCTCACAGTCTGTGAGAAAGGGGACTGGAGTCATCTGAAGGGCACCTCAGTCAAAGAAGAAGACACCCCCGTGGCTCATTTCAGGAGAATGAGTGGCCCAGTTTGACTTGTGTTTCTGGAGGGTCAGTGTGCATGCTGGTCAAGGGCCCAGAGGCCTAAGCTGATTTGTGGCTTCCCCACTTACTGACTTATTCTCCCCAGCCTCATGGTTTCCATTTGTAACCTGGGCACTGATGCCTAACTCAAGGTTTTGTATTAGTCCAGGTAGTGTGAAGGAGATTGGCAGTCAGGGGCTCCACAGAGCATGTGTGCCCCTCAGTGTCAGGAATATCTGGCTCAGTACCTCCCATGGGGACTCCCCAGCTTGTACCACTGCCTCCCAGGCTTATTTGGATGTTTCTCTGAGGAGGGGAAGTTAGAACTTGACCTGAACTGAGTGGTCCTACTCCTCTCCCTTTCTAAAGCCAGGATGTGGGCTGATGTTCTGGTTTATGAGTTAACAGAGAAGCCTACAGTCACCAAGACAGAAGTGCATGAAGAACTACAAACATGAGACTGTAGCCTTTGGACTCACTTGTGCCTCTTGCCCATGCTGCTTGAGGCCCCATATCTTTGTCTCTTGTTTTCTCTCTCTTTTCCTCATTTGCTGCAGTGTTAGCGGAACAGAGTGGAAGTTAACCACCATTGCGGAGACCCTTCCAGAAGAATTGAATTACTGCCTTCAGTTACTTCATTACTAATTTAATATCATACATGGAAAGACATGCAGCTCAGCTCCAGCATCCAGGAGACAGGCATGCTATTGTTTGTCCCAGTGAGGCTGCAGAAGCAGGACTCCTGGGGACCCGCACTCCATTTGTGAGATTGCTGTTTTCCTCCAGTTCTCCATGTTTCTAAGTTCTTTGAGGGAGATTGAGATGGAGACGGGCATGGGTGTCACAAAAACAAGAGTAGAGAGGTGGAAAGAGGTGGCAAGATGCAATAGCCAGACTGACCAGCAAAGCCTGCCTCCCTTACTTGAGTCCCTCATATTGATACATGTCTCAGCTACCTCCCCAAACAGCCTATTTCAGTTCTGCACTGGTAGCTATCATGACACTATGGCCAGTGGCCAGCTACACAGGCCTGAGCATGCGCTGCCATTCCACAAGAGGCCATATCTACAGAAGTTGACCATTCATTGTCCCAGCACTGAGTGAATTTAGGTAAGCCGCCCTCCCTCCCTCCCTTCCTCCCTTTCTGTTATTAAACATGGTCCTAGACCTGAGATAGATGTTGGTTCTGTCTTCAATTGTGTCATCTCTGCTCATAAGCACATAAAACTAAATTATTATAGCTATTCTGGGTACTTAATTCACATGAGGAAGAATGTTTCCTGAGGAATATTTGTAGATCTTAACTAGTGATTAGCAATTTGAATAACTATTTCTCCCCTCAGGAGCCTCCCCTCCATGTTTCGAGGAGGCCCACTACTCCCACCGTTTCGGTGGAAAGTGTTAGTTTATAGGTAAGATTTCCTTCAGGTATATTCTTTGGAGTAAAAGTGGTGGGTCCTAGGATAACTTATTTTCAGATTAACTAGGCGTTGCCTGATTGTTCTCTGAAGTTCTTTTTTATATTGCCATCAACAGTGTTAATAAGAATTCAATTTAAATATCCAGTAATATTAAATAATAAAGTATGGTATATTCATTATATATTGTGTGGATGGAGGTTTCTGTGCTTTGTCCTGCATCACAAACCACCCAACCTGCATGTACACAGGCAGGCTAAAAAGTATTGTTTATGAGACTTGTGCTGCGTAAGTGACCTTGGGAGCCTGATTAGTTGACATTAGCTGGCCTCCAGGTCAGAAATGACCCTTCTGAGCTAGACGCCAAGAGCCATAAATTTTGCCTTGCTTCCCCTCTGGCTCCGGGTGGGGCTGGCCTTCCTGGATTCTACTCTGGCAAACATGCCTCGTCCAGGCTCCTTAAATATATAAATACATGAAAACATAGGAGGGTAGCTCACTTCCAACTGCATGTAGGCAAACAAATACTTAACTTCAGGCTCCATCATTTGACCTATAAATACAAGCCTTATGGGGATGGTTAGTTGGAAGTCTCATTGACGATGGGGACGATGCTTCTCCCGGGCCTCTCAATCAGGACTCCAGCCTGGCTGTCTGAGTGAATGAGGTTGGATATTGTAAGTACCAAATTTGATGTAACTCTGTCTCTCATTCTCCTTTACTGCTTACTGTTGCCCTCATTTATACACAGATTTCCCCTTTTTTCTTTCTGTTACTATTAAATTTTCATAATATCAATAAAGTGGTTTTTTTCCCCTTTTGAGACTGAGAGTATGGCTGCCATGGATCTTTTCTTGAGAACACATTAGTGGAAAGTTTTATGACAGCAAAAATAATTAAATATTTGTCAACATAGATAATATCAAAACAATGTGAAATGGAAAAAGGAAATAGCAGAAGAATACACCCAGTATAATATCATGCCATAAGATTACAAAACATGAAAAATAATGCAATATATCACACGATGACCATTGGAGGGCAGGATCCTAGTTAACTAGGGGAGAAGGATGGAGGATGGATTTGGAGGACGTTTTGATGAAGGCTTTAACTGGCAACACTCGTTTCTCAACTTATGTATGTAGGTGCATTATTCGTATGCCTGTTTGTTTGTCTTCAGTATTGCACAATTTATTTTGAAAAATTAGTAAAAATATATAAAGTGTTCTGCAAACATAAACTATTCTTATCTCTGTACGTTTGTCTTTCCCTGTATCAGGTGAGTGAGCTTTACCATGCTCTGTGTCTGAAGGATGTCTGAAGGAGAGAGTCCTGGATGAGAATGTAGACAAAGAAACTGAACCCCCCTCTTGAGGAGAAATGGGAGTCCTGGCTGGGACTTCTGCAGGCAATCAGTCTTTATAAAATATCTTTTGGGCAAGCCATGCCCAGAAAGCACACAAAGTGTTGGATCATTGGAATCTCTCTCTCAGAAATGTTTACTCATCAATGGGCTTATAAATGGGTGGACCTAAAACTTGCACTCCCCATCGAGAGGGCAGAAGCAAGCCTGCTGGTTTCATCCTGAAGACAGCTGAAATGGAATGCTGAAATCACCATATGGAAGGAACCCTGAGTCCTCTAGCAGTTATTGCCTCTATTTTACAGATGAACGGACCAAGGCTAATGATGCCTTGGCTAGAAGTGCCACCATCAGGAAAAATGAAACCTGTCTTTGTTGAACTCAGGCATCACACTGCTGCCAGCCTGGGGCCTCTAGCCAAATTTCTCTAGCCGGTTTCTACCTACCTGTAGGGTAAAGTCTGGTTTTCTTAGCTGGACATTCTAGGTCTCCCCTGTCTATTCCCAGCCAGCTCTCCAGATCTATCTCCCTGCTGCCCCATGAGTGCCCTGCACAATTCTCCTGCTGGCTGCTGAGCGGACAGCACTTTCCCACCTGGTTTTCTTCATATCATTCTCTTTCCCAGAGGGCCTTATCTTTGTTGGAGTTTCACTTGGCACTTTTCAGAGCTAACTTGGTTACGTCCTCTTCGATTGTGCACATAGACAGACACACACACATATAATCTCCCTGAGAATCCTACAAGATGTTATCCTAATAGTCCTTTATTTTGCACATCCTTCAGAGGTAATATTTTTATTTGCTCCTTTACACCATCTTCTGAGGCAGGTTTCTCTATGCTCGTTTCACAGATGAGAAAAGAACAATGGAAAGCCAAGTGAACGTCTCAACGCTGCAGGGGGAGCAGCTGATTGACACTATTTTCCTGAAGCCTGTTCCAGACATATTTTGGTCTCTGGAATCCTTCCAAGCTTCAGTTTTAACACCAATACCACTTTGCTTGTCAGTTACCTGTGTTTTTGTCTATCCTGTTAGTTTTAAAAGCCTTGTGAGCTGGGACCATTCCTCACTCAGCTATACATCCCCACAGCGCTTCTGTTCATGTTTATTTACTAAATGTCTGCTTGCTTACTGAGTCAAATCTATGCTTAGTACCTGTGTGTAAGTGTGTGGTAAGTGTCCGTATGTATGCGTCTGAATGGGTCTGTGTAAGTATGTGTATATCTATGTCTGTATGTGTTTCTGTGTGTGACATGTATGTGTGTGTGGTGTGTATGTGTATGTGTATGTGTGTCTCTATATGTGTTTTCATGTGTTATGTGCCTGTGTGTGTTGTGTGGGTGCATTTGTGTCTTAGTGTGTCTGTGTGTAGATGTGCTTATTTGTGTCTGTGTGTGTTTTGTGTGTGGTATTTATATATATGCACATATGTGTGTCTCGATGTATGGAGGAAGAAAGTGGGAAAGGTTGGTTACTCTCAGGCTACATCTGGTCTCTCAGCAGTGATAGTGACAACTCCTGGCCTGGCCAGCCTAAGGCTGAGGGCTCCACACTTTCAACTATTTGCACTCCTACTGCCAACAAGGGGATCTGGGTCCTGCTGACTAGTGCTCCAGCAAGTTTCTCCAGTCTCCTTCCCAGGACATCAACTGGTCTCTTCTCAGAAAATAGTCCATGTAAGGATGTAACCATCCTTAGACCTGACTAATCAAGCCACGGTTTAGAAGCATATCTGTGGACTCTGAGACACCAATCCTGGTCTAGTGCAGCCATCTTTTCTGGCTTCAGTCCAGTCCCTGCCCAGATAAACGGTACTTTTGCACAAATAGAGGAGCTAGGGGCTGTTTGGCCCTAACATAGGAAGAGGTGAGTTGATCTAAGTAAGCAGACCAAAAGGGCCATGGGGGAGAAAAACTTTTCAACTATGAGTTCTCCCTGTATCCACATACAGGAAAGCAAATGTCCCTTTGTATGAATGTTAGTGGGAATTTTATCTGTCTCCTTGGTGACCTAGTACAATGAAAATGGAAAAGCGCTTCATGTTCCCAATGCAACCCTGCTGAAAGGATAAAACAGGGCTAAGAGGCCTGGTGTCCACCATATGAAGTGTTGGATGAGGGTCCTGTGGTCCCTCACTGGAGCAATGAAGAGTCAAAAAGAATAAAGCCAGCATTGCTGATGTTTCAAGAAGGAAGTGTCGACATATATTTTGGAGCCCTACTATATTCAAAGTACCATGTGAAATATTTGTGGGAGGGGGGTAGGGTATGTAATCAAGTCCTTACCTCCAAATTCCATTACAATCTAGTGAAGAAGAAGGGCATACAATTTGTGACTGTATTTCAATATCCAATGAATAGTAGATAGATCTGGGTCCAAACTATACTCTTCAAACCATTCTGAGGATGGAATCATCTTGGTAATCAGGAATCTTGAGTTCTAAATTCCTATATCTGGGCCACCTACATTCTTGGAGGAGAGATTCCTCGAGAAAGTCTACCCATGGGAAGCAAGACCATTCTTTAACCCACCAGCCTGACCTCCCCATGACTTATATATCCATCCTTCGATAGGCTCTGGTGATAAGATATCTCCATTGCCTCCCAAACTGCTCTCCAGCATTGCTTCCACCATCAGATAGTTGTCTTCATGGCTACCCTCTTAAATTATCCAATGAGCAAAGGTGACTGGGCTTCCTATAGGACATATGGCTCCTTACTAAGAGTGGGTAGAAGAGCATCTTGTTATTTCTCCAAATAAATGTCACATTCATCTGTCATCTCCAAGGACATGTGACTCCAGGAATCCTTGCAGAGAATGAGATCCTCCTCTCTTTATAATGTCCTATCAAGAATGTTTGTTGCAGCAGGACAAGCAAGCCTGAGCAAACCCAGGAACTGCCAAGTTTTTGCCCACAGGAAGATTAATACTGATGGCATTAGCCTTTTTATTGTCCTTTTAGGAAAGTAAATAAATTGGGTCTCCTGAAAGCACTGAGGGGCCTGTGTAGAGAGATTCAGGTGAGGATGAGAAACTGAAATTATAACATGACCAAATCTTTTTTACTACCATGTTGATTCTCTTTCCATTATAGTCAGATTCCTTTAAGACATGCCTGAACTTCTGTGGTTCAATGTGGTTTCTAAATGGGTTATTGGTGAATATGTGTTCTGTTATTGGTGAACATAGGTGTTTAGATGAAAGAAGTGAGCTGGGGGTAGGAAGAGGAAAGAGGAAAATATCAGAAAGAAGTCCCAGGGAAAGAGAGGATTAAGAAGTGAAAGAGGAAGAGAAAGATGATAAATAAAGGTGACAGAGCAGAAAATTTTTGAAAAAAGAAATAAAGACCAAAGGCAGGAGATAAAGAACATGAAAAAGGAAAGGAAAGAAAGGGTAAAACAGTGTTATGAGAGGGTAGGGGAAATAAAACAAAACAAAACAAAAAAATAGAAGAGACAGAAAAGTGTCTAATAAAAGAAAGGAGAGAGAAAACCCAAAGGGTAAAAAGAAAAATCATCTCAGGAGATACAGACATTTACATAAGTGAGAGAACCTGCAAAAGAAAAGAGGAGGAGAGAATGAAGACATGGAGTGGTGTTAAAGCTGAGATCTGAGAAGAGAGAACAGCCTGAGAGTGGGCAGGGTCTTGGGTGGAAGGGATGGAAGCACTTTGGCTCAGGTGGAACTGATTTGATGATGTCCCCTCATCCTCTGCTCATTTCCTGGACCCTGTGGCCAAGTTGGGTGGTTAGAGTGAGGTCAAGTGAAAACTCCCCTCCATTGTTCCTGACACGGCTGCCATACCATCAGGCTTCTTGCTGTGCAGTCTGGAAGCCCTGACAATTTTTTCCCCAGGTTTATAGGTATTAATTGACATATAATATTGTATATGTTTAAGGTATTGATTTGATAGGTTTATATATTACAAATGATTACCAATATGATGTTAGCTAACACCTCCATCATGTTGCATAATTACCTTTTGTTTGTAATGAGAATATTTAAGATCTACTCACTTAATAACATTCAAGTATATAGTATTATTAGCTATAATTACTATACTGTAAATAGATTTCAGAATTTATTCATCTTATAATTGGAAGTTTGTACCCTTTGGCCAATGCTACTCATTTTTCTCATCCCCAGCCTCTGGTAACCACCACTCTACTCTTTGTTTCTATGAGTTTGGCTTTTTTAGATGTCTGCCTGGCATTGCTCTCTCCTTGATTTCTTCCTAGCCTTTTGTTGCTCCTTTTCATCTCTTATAGACTTTTCTCCACTGTCCTTTAAGTTTTGGAAGCTCCAAGAACTTCACTTCTGTCCACTTTTTCTTCTATTCTGACTACTCCCTGGGAGTTTTCATCTACACCCACAGCTTTACTTGCCATCAAAGCATTGACGACTCCTGAGTCTGAATGTCTAGCATTAACTTTCATTTCCCGGCAAATTAACAGATGATTAAATATATATATATATATATATATACACACATACATATAAACACACACACACACACACACACATTACATGGAAGACTGAGACAATTTTCTACCACCAACTCTGAATATATACAGATAGCTTAGCTGATCCACGGAGTCTCAAACATAATATACCCAAAGGTGAGATGATTCTTTTACTTGCTATTCCATCTCCCTCTCTAATGCCCTAACCTCCTTTTCTTTCCATTCTGTTATGTTATCATGAAATGAAACAAATAGAAACATAACTAAACAATAACATGGGGGTGGGAACCAGTGGATAATCTAGTATTGCACACTCTACAACCAGAATCTTCCCATGGAGGGGGGGCAAAATTTGCAGCCTAAAATGTACCTTTTTGGCATGAGGATCATTTTAGGCTGACTTTTTAGAAACAGAAGACTCAATACATTTTCCTTTTTACATCCCTCTTAACTGCCTCCCTGACCCATATTAGGTAGGGAGCTGTCACCAAGAAGACAGCTACCATCAAGATAACTTTTTGTTGCATAAAAAAGAGTTCTCTTCCTAGCATGGCAAACATTCGTTTACCAAACATTTGCACTTCTCATCTTCTTATGAATTGTCACCCCACCCCCTTTTAAGTTCCAAGCTGCTATTCCCTTCTCCTTAACTCAGGGTAGCAACATATAAGCCTCATTTGCCTGAGATCTTGTGGGTCTCATATTCTAATGGGGTCCCTGTATGTATGCAATTAAAGTTGTTTTTCTCCTGTCAAGCTGTGTCTCAAGTCAACTTGATTAGACTAACCAGAAGAACCTAGAAGGGCAAAGAATTTTTTTTTCCTTCTTGACAACTACAATAGACCACTTGACAACTACAATAGACCACTGAGTTTAGATCTCTAAAATATATCTACTTCTTTCTTTCTGTAGGGGTTATTTTAACCTAGAATTTTATGGCATTGATGGAGAAACATAGAAGACTTGGTATTTTCTCCGTAAATTCATTAAATATGCCCTGGGAACAGCCACAGCTCAGGAGTGTTAGTTCCGGATCGTTTCCCACTCAATGTCACATATCTTACAGTTAAAAATAAAGCATAAGCACAGACTGGAGGCCAGACAGATGACTTTGAACTTTATTATGTGGGCAGTGGAGGAATTACTTAAAACATATAAAAGGAGAATGCCACTGAGCACTTACTGCATTCTGAAACTAAATAAGAACGTTTGGTTATTCCATGTGAGTGTTTCTTATATCTCCCTTCTTTCCATGCTTATGGTCATCCTCTATTAACTTGTTTTTACCTCCATTATACCTTTTCAAACCCACCTTTATAACAATTCTTGATTAATCTTTCTAAAACATTGATTTCATCACATCATCCATATGCCCCCACATGTCTAATGATTCTTCATTATCCAGATTACAGAATGATGATTCTCGTTTGCTACTGGCAGACTAGCTTGTAACAAAACAATGTTCCTGAAAATAACTAGAAAATCTTGTCAAAACACACCAATCAATACTTTCAGATATTGGAGACCTACCAGGAAAGTGGAGAATTTGAACGACCCAGAGAGAAAGGAAGCACACAGAAGTGATCCCAATATTTGGCACTGGTTTCCCTGTTGAGGCATTTTCCAATTCTCCAATGGTAGCTGAAAGGCTACAAGGGTGACAGTAAAGGGAAAAGCTGAAAGGTATATAAGATAAGCAGAGTCCTTGGCAGTGGTACAAGGTAGGGTGATAAAATCAGAGTTCAAGTTCTACCATTAAGAAAGGTCCTGGTAAACACCCAGGCCATTCATTTGGAATTTTCAAAGCACTACATCTTGTCCTTACAGGACACAAGAAATAAAACAACCCTCCTCCCTAGCCTGAAGGCTAGGTTTAAATTAACTTGTTCCCTGATAGATTAAGTGATCTGACTTTATGCTAACTGCCTACCAAAAGCAAACTTAAATCCTCTCTGTAGGAAGGTAACATCATGTATGTAACTTATCTCTAGAATTTTCTGTCCACAATATCTGACATTCAATCAATATATCAGACATGAGACAAAATCATATTATTGAAAATTAAAAGCTAATAAACAAAACAATATATAAATACAAATGTTGCCATCATCAGATAAGGGCTTTTAACAAACTATAATTAAATACTATGTTCAAAAATTTATACGACAATGCAAAGAATTTCAGGAGAGTAAATATATGTTATATAATTATATTTTAATTACATTTTAATATAATTAATTACATTTTAATATATATTATTTATATTAAATTAAGTATATATTATATTTAAATAATATAAATTAAATATATATTAAATTTTTTTAAAAATTAAAATTACATTTTAATATATATTTAATATAATTACTATACAATTATATATTTTTTCTCCATTCTTGTCATATATATAATAAATATAAATAAACATATAAATATATATTTAAATATTAAATTTTATAAATTAAATATATATTAAAATTACATTTTAATGCAATTAATGTACATTTTAATATAATTACTATACAATTATATTATACATATATTACTTTTTTCTCCATTTTTGCCATATATATATATATAAAGAAAAATAGATGTAATATAATAATAGGTGTAATAAAAATAAACACATTAAGGGGGAGTTCCGAGCTGGTGGAATAGCAGGGGGACCCTGAACTTGCCTTGTCCTTTGAATACAACTGGATCAACATTTAACTATCTTGAACAACCAGGAAGAGAATCAAAGAGCACAGAAACAATCTGCACAGTTGGAGTGAGAGAATTCGGCAGAGGTGAGCTTCAGAGCCCTGAATTGGGGGGTTGGGAAACCACGGACAGGAAGGGAAGGAGGCCGGTTCCTGGAGCAAAGTCAGAAAGATGGAGAAAGTTGGAAAGAAGATAGCGGGTTGTGACCACACAATAAGCCATGGTGAGGAGATCCCATGGGTCTCTCAGAGAGAGATTGCTTCCCTTCCTGGAGGGCATTTGGAAGAGCGTATTTATCCTCTCCAAGACAAAAGGACAGCCTGGGAGCCATTGAGAGGAGCTGAGCAGCAGAGTCAGAGGGGCATACAGAGGGCAGAAAACCTCCTAACTTTCCAGTGTGAGCCACAATAGGATTAAACCTCTGTGTGCATGCCGATTGGTCACTTTGCTGGGGTTGACTGAGCAGAGAGGAGAGACTGGAACAGATTGCGAATAACCTGGCCAGTCCTTTTCACTGTCTGCCACAATAGATTCAAGCCTCTGGGTTGGCTTTCCGGGGACAAAGGGGAATAGGGGACTGAGTCAAGTGCAGATGGCCGGTAACCTGGCTCCAGCTTTTCACTAAGCATTACAGTAAACACCAACCTCTGCATGAGCACTGTGTGATGGCTCTTCAGGGACCGCATGGGGCTAGGCAGGCCCCAAGCCTCACCAGTGGGGAATGGGAGTGGGTGCATACATTACCATTGGCCAGAGATAAAATAAAGATCTGTGACACTGGGCATGCCAACAACCTGGGCACAGACAGGCTAGGGCAGATAATTGATGAGGGCCTTGGTCACAGAAGATTGGTTACTTTTCTAAGACAGCCTCTTGGGAAGTGGCTGCTGGGAGATCTGATCCCCAGGGACGAGATGGTGAAGTGATGCTGTATTCTTCCTCTTCCACAAGCCCTCCATCCTCCCACCCAAGCAGAGTCACTCCAGAGAGAAACACAGCACATTTAGTGGGGGCTGGAGGCCCCTACACTGAGCCCCACCCACCTGACCTGGCAGGAGCATCTTTACAAGGGCAAGTCAGGTTTGAGCCAGCAGAGCAGGTCTCTCCCTCAGAGAAGATCAACAAAAACCCCAGCTCTCCCAAAACTACTGATTAAAGAAAACCAAAAAACCAGCTTCCCGCTTAACTTCACAAACAAACCAAAGCATACTTAGTTAAAGGACCAAACACTCTCCACTACAAGCAAGGAGGAACTCTGTAGAGGAATAACCAGTGGGAAAGAGCAGCCAAAACACAACAGCAGAGTATACACAGCATGCACCAGTATCACTTCCTGAGGATATTGTTGTTGTTGTTGTTGTTGTTATTTTTGTTGTTGTTGTTGTTGTTACTGTTTTTGCTATTTGTTCTTTTTCCTTCTTTTTTTTCCTTTCTCTTTCTTTCCTCCTTTCTTTTCTGGAAAAAAATGACTAGAAGAAGAAATTTGGAGCAAAAGAAAGAACAAGAGGGAGTACTCTGTGCCATAGACGTAATCAATATGGATATAAGTAAGATTTTGGAACTAGAATTCAAAACAATGATTATAAATATACTAGCTGGGGTTGAAGAAAGCATAAAAGACACTAGAAAATCCCTTACTGAAAAACAAAAGAACTAAAATCTAATCAGGCTGAAATTAAAAATGCTATTACTGGAATGCAGTCAAAAAGCCTCTAGTTGCTAGGGTAGTCAAGGCAGAAGAGAGAGTCAGGGATATAGAAGACAGAATGATGGAAAGTAAGGAATCTGAGAAAAAAAAAGAGAAAAACAAATACTGGATCATGTGGGAAGACTTCAAAACAATCAGTGATACCATAAAGTGCAATAATATTCAAATAATAGGCATCATGGAAAATGAGGAAAGAGGGGGAGGGAAGAAGGTTTTTTTGAACAAATTATAGTTGAGAACTTCCTTAATCTGGGGAATGAAACAGGTATTCAAGTCCAGGAGGCACAGAGAACCCACCTAAAAATTAAAAAATAAATAAATAAAAATTTAAAAAATAGGTTAACACCCTGACAAATAATAGTGAAGTCTGTAAATTTTAGAGACGAAGCGAAAATCTTGAAAGCAACGTGAGACAAGAGGTCCTTAGCCTACAAGGGTAGAAATATAAGGCTGGCAGCAGACTTATCCACAGAGACTTGGCAGGCCGGAAAGGGCAGGCATGTTATATTCAAGGTGCTAAATGAAAAAAATATACATCCAAGAATATTTTATTCAGCAAGGCTTTCACTCAGAATGGAAAGAAAGATGGAGAGCTTCCAGGACTAAAAGAAACTAAAGGAATTTGTGATTACTAAACAAGTCCTGCAAGAAATATTAAAGGGGATCCTTTGAGCAAAGAGAGAGCCTAAAAGTAACAAAGACCAGAAAGGAGCAGAGATGATCTAAGGAAACAGTGAATTTACAAGTAAAAAAATGACACCAAGTTCATATCTATCAATAATTACTCTGAAAGTAAACCGACTTAAGTCTCCAAAAAAAAGACGTGGAATATCAGATTGGATGAAAAAACAAACCCATCCAAATGCTGTCTATAAGAGACTCATTTTAGACCCAAAAACACTTCCAGATTGAAAGTGAGGGGGTGGAGAATGAACTATCATGTTATTGGACATCAAAAGAAAGCTGGGGTAGTAATCCCAATATCAGACAAATTAGATTTTAAACCAAAGTCTGTACTAAGAAGTGAAAAGGGACACTATATTCATACTTAAGGGGTCTATCCAACAAGAAGATTTAACACTTATAAATATTTATACCCCTAAATTGGGAGCAGCCAATTATGTAAATCAAATAATAACAAAATTAAAGAAACACATGGATAATAATACAATAATAGTAGGGAACTTTAACTCCCCACTCAAGCAATGGACAGATCATCTAAGCAGAAGATCAACAAGGAAACAAGGGCTTTGAATGACATCCTGGACCAGATGGACTTCACAGATATATTCAGAGCATTTCATCCTAATGCAACAGAATACACATTCTTCTCGAATGCACATGGAATATTCTCCAGAATAGATCACATGCTGGATCACAAATCAGGTATCAACTCTTACCAAAAGATTGGGATAGCCCCCTCATATTCTCTGACTATAATGCTTTAAAACTTGAACTCAATCACCAGAGAAAATTTGCAAGCAACTCAAACACCTGGAGGTTAAAGAGCATCCTTCCAAAGAATGAATGGGTCAATCAGGAAATTAAAGAAGAATTTAAGATTTATGGAAACAAATGAAAACGAAAACACCACTGTTCAAAACCTTTGGGATGCACCAAAGCGGTCCTAAAAGGGAAGTATATAGCAATGCAAGCCCTTCTTGAGAAACAAGAAGAAAAGTCTCAAATATACAACCTAGCCTTACACCTAAAGGAACTGGAAAAATAACAGGAAATAAAGCCTAAATCCAGCAGAAGAAAAATAATGAAAATTAGAGCAAAAATCATTGACATAGAAACCAGAAGAACAGTAGAAAAGAGCAATGAAACTAGGAGCTGGTTCTTTGACAGAATTAATAAAATTGATAAACCCTTAGCCAAATTTATCAAAAAGAAAAGAGAAAGGGCTCAAATAAACAAAATATGAATGAAGGAGGATAGATCACAAACAACACTGAAGAAATACAAACAAATATAAGAACGTATTATGAGGAACTGTATGCCAACAAATTAGGCAATCTGGAAAAAATGGTTTCATTCCTGGAAACATAGAAACTATCAAAAGAGAAATAGGAAGAAATGGACAAATGGATATCTGAACAGACCAATAACCAGCAAGAAAATGGAAGAAGTAATAAAAAAATCTCCCAACAAATAAGAGTCTAGGACCAGATGGCTTCCCAGGGGAATTCTACCAAATATTTAAAGAAGAATTAATACATATTCTTCTGAAGCTGTTTTAAAAAAATGGAAATCAAAGGAAAACTTCCAAATGCATTCTGTGAAGCCAGGATTACCTTGATCCCAAAACTAGACAAAGACTCCATGAAAAAAGAAAATTACAGACCAATATCCCTGATGAGCATGGTTGTCAAAATACTCAAGAAGTTACTAGCCAATAGGATCCAACAATACATTAAAAGAATTATCCACCACTACCAAGTGGGATTTATTCCTAGGGTGCAAGGGTGGTTCAACATTTGCAAATCAATCAACATGATACATCATTAATAAAAGACAAGAACCATATGATCCTCTTGATGGATGCAGAAAAAAACATTTGACACAATACAACATCCTCTCTTGATTAAAACTCTTCAAAGGGTAGTGTTAAAGGGAACATACCTCAATATCATAAAAGCCATCTATGACAAGCCCCAGTGAAATCATTCTTAATGGGGAAAAAATGAGAGCTTTTCCCCTAAGGTCAGGAACATGATAGGGATTCCCATTCTCACCACTGTTGGTCAACCTAAAACTAGAAGTGCTAGCCTCAGGAATCAGACAACGTAAAGAAAGAAAAGGCGTTCAGATTGGTAAAGAAGAAGTCAAACTCTCACTCTTCGCAGGTGACATGATACTTTACGTGGAAAACCCAAAAGACTCCACCCCAAAATTGCTAGAACTCATACAGTGATTCAGCAACGTGGCAGGATACAAAATCAATGCCCAGAAATCAGTTGCATATCTATACACTAACAATGAGACAGAAGAAAGAGAAATTAAGGAATTGATCCCATTTACAATTGCACTAAAAACCATTAGATACCTAGGAATAAACTTAATCAAAGAGGTAAAGGATATGTACTCTAAAAACTACAGAACACTTATGAAAGTAATTGAAGAAGACACAAAGAAATGGAAAAACATTCCATGCTCATGGATTGGAAGAATAAATATTATTAAAATGTCTCTGCTACCCAGAGCCATCTACACATTTAATGCAATCCCTATCAAAGTACCATCGACATTTTTCACAAACAATCCTAAAATTTGTTTGGAACCAGAAAAGACTCCAAACAGCCAATGGAATGTTGGAAAAGAAAACCAGGGGTGCCTGGGTGGCTCAGTCATTAAGCGTCTGCCTTTGGCTCAGGGCTTGATCCCAGTGTTCTGGGATCAAGCACCACGTCAGGCTCCTCTGCTGGGAGCCTGCTTCTTCCTCTCCCACTCCCCCTGCTTGTGTTTCATCTCTCACTGGCTGTCTCTCTCTCTGTGTCAAATAAATAAATAAAATCTTTATAAAAAAGAAAAGAAAAGAAAAGCTGGGGGCATCACAATGCCTGGCTTCAAGCTATATTATAAACCTGTAATTATCAAAACAGTATGGTGCTAGCATAAAAACAGACACATAGATCAATAAAACAGAATAGAGACTCCAAAAATGGACCCTCAACTCTATAGTCAACTAATCTTTGACAAACCAGGAAAGAACATCCGATGGAAAAAGGACAGTGTCTTCAATAAATGGTGCAGGGAAAATAAGACAGCCACATGCAGAAGAATGACATGCAGAATGGACAGTCCATTATCTTACACCATACACAAAGATAAACTCTAAATGGATGAAAGAACTCAACATGAGACAGGAATCCACCAAAATCCTACAGGAGAACACAGGCAGTAACCTCTTCGACCTTGGCCACAGAAACTTCTGCAAGACATGTCTCTAAAGGCAAGGGAAACAAAAGGAAAAATGAACTATTGGGACTTCGTCAAGATAAAAAGCTTCTGCACAGCAAAGGAAACAGTCAACAAAACTAAAAGGCAACCTACGGAATGGAAGATATTTGCAAATGAAGTTACAAATAAAGGGTTGTTATCCAAGATCTATAAAGAACTTATTAAATTCAACACCCAAAAATCAAATAATCCATTCAAGAAATGGGCAGAAGACTTGAATAGACACTTTCTCAAAGAAGACATACAAATGACCAACAACAGATGGAAAAATGCTTCACATGACTTGTCATCAAGAAAATTCAAATCAAAACCACAATGAGATACCACCTTACACCAGTTAGAATAATTAAAATAACAAGACTGGAAACAACAAATGTCGAGGAGGGTGTGAAGAATGAGGAACCCTCTTACACTGTTAGGAATGCAAGCTGGTACAGCCACTTTGGAAAACAGTATGAAGGTTTCTCAAGTACTTAAAAATAGAGCGACAATATGACCCAGCAATTGCACTACTAGGTATTTACTCTAAAGATAAAGATGTAATGAAATGAAGGGACACCTGCACCCCAATGTTCATAGCAGCAATGTCCACCATAGCCAAACTGTGGAAGGAGCTGAGATGTCCTTCAACAGATGAATGGATAAAGAAGATGCGGTTCATATATACAATGGAACATTACACAGCTATCAGGAAGGATGAATACCTACCATTTACATCAATGTGGATGAAACTGGAGGGTACTATACTAAGTGAAGTCAGTCAGTCAGAGAAAGATAATTATTATATGGTTTCACTCATATGTGGAACATAAGAAATAGTGCAGAGGATTATAGGGGAAGGGAGGGAAAACTGAATGGGAAGAAATCAGAGAGGGAGACAAACCATGACAGACTCGACTCTGTGAAACAAACTGAAGGTTGTGGAAGGGGAGGTGGGTAAGGGGATGGGGTAACTGGTTGACAGTCATTAAGGAGGGCATGTCATGTGATGAGCACTGGGTGTTATACACCACTGATGAATTATTGAACACTACAACAGGAACTAATGATGTCTTACATGTTGACTAATAGAATTTTAAATAATAAAATTAATTAATTGATTAACTAATTAATACTTTGGAAACACAGACACACAAAAGAATTAGAGGGTATTATGCTAAGTGAACTAAGTCAATCAGAGAAAGAGAATTAGCATATTCACTCATATGTGCAAGGGGTGAGACTGTTCACTCTTCTAGGAGCGCATCTGTGAGGGGTGATGTTCACAGAGTTTCCTCAGGGGATAAAAAAGCCAGCATGTGCCATTCCCCCTCCACTCCACCCTTCAGCATAGGTACAGAGACACCTATTCAGGGCAGCTAAATTAGACACTGGTTGTTTAGCTTGCTTTGCTCAAAATCCCATGGTCTTGTGCTCTGGGACAACTGCCCTTCTTGGTCAAACCTATATCAGTCCCGGCACACTGAGACCCACCCCAGAAGACTGTGCAGGTTCTGGCCATATCAGTTTCCTAAGGCTTGGAGTTTTAAAAATCAGCAGGTTTGGCTGAGATAGAGCCCAACATGCATTGCACTGCTCCAGGCAGAAAAGCAACCTGGAGACACCAGCATGAAAACAGCGATCGGAAAAATATCTGGGATGCATAAGGTGAAATTATTTGCTCTTCTGGGAGTACTTCCCTGACAGCAGCAAGCATCATAAACCCTCTCTCAGGACAAAGCTGCTGGTTGATGCCATTTCCTACCCCAGCCCCTCAGCATAAACCAACTTCAGTAAACAGCACAAAACACACAGGCTGCCTAATCTGCTTACACCAAGTCCCAACTCCCTGCCCTCTGCTGGTACTGCTTTTCTCAGGTAAGTGTGCCTAAGGATGAGCTCAGTGGGCCCCATCCCCAGCAGAAACTCCTACACTCACAATGTTTACCAACCATAGAGTTCTGCAAGGCTTCAGTCCTAGAAGTAGCATCAGGTCTCATTTAAGAAGCCAACCAGGGCACACACACTTAAAACTAACCACCGTCTGGTCAAGGACTGAACCCTGCTGACTGGAGGCAAGGAGAACCTCTGCAGATGACTGATCTGAGGAATAGAGTAGCCAAAACAAAGCAGCAGGGTACACACAGCACATAAAAGACATACTCCTTGACACACCAGGCCCTGGACACTATACGACCTCTTCCTCATGAAACCATTATTCTCAGGAACAGGAAACATAAGAGGCATTTCTAACACAGACAATAAGACAGGACCTGGACAAAATGCCAGGTCAAAAGAAAGAAGAGGAAAAGTTCACAGCCAGAGATCTAATCAAAACAGATAAAAGTAATATGCCTAATACAGAATTTAAAGCAACAATCATAAGGATACTCATTGGGCTTGAGAAAAGGAGGGAAAACATCAAGGAGACAAAATACCATCCTTAAGATAAGATGCCATCCTTATCACAGAGATAAAAGAGCTAAAAAACAGTCAGGCAGAAATGAAAAATACAGTATCTCAGATTCAAAACTGACTGGATGTGATGACCACAAGGATGGAAGAAGTAGAGGAATGAATAACTGATAGAGAAGAATTATGGAAAATAATGAAGCTGAACAAAACAGAGAAAGAAAAATCATGGAAACAAGTGAAAATGAAAACATGACAATCCAAAACCTTTGGGATGCAGCAAAAGCAGTCATAAGAGAGTAGTATATAGCAATACAGGCCTACTGCAAAAAGAAAGAAAAATCTCAAATACATAACCTAACCTTACACGTAAAAGAGCTAGGAAAACAAAAACCAAACAAACAAAGGATAAAGCAGAAGAAGAGAAATAATAAAGATTAGAACAGACATAAATGATATAGAAACAAGCAAACAAACAAAAAGCCAGTAGAACAGATCAATGAAACCAGGGGATGGTTCTTTGAAAAAAATAATAAAATTGATAAACCCCTAGCCAGACTTATTAAAAAGAAAAGAGAAAGACCCAAATAAATTAAATCACAAATGAGAGAGGAGAAATAACAATCAACACCACAGAAACACAATTATAAGAGAATATTATGAAAACTTATATGCCAACAAATTGGACAATTTGGAAGGAAAGGATAAATTCCTAGAAACATAAACTACCAAAACTGAAACAGGAAGAAATAGAAAATTTGAACAGACTGATAATCAGTGAAGAAATTGAATCAGTAATCAAAAGTTTCCCCAAAAAACTAAACAAAGCCAGATGGCTTCACAATGGAATTCTACCGAACATTTAAAGAAGAGTTAATACTTATTCTTCTGAAACTAGTCCACAAAACAGAAATGGAAGAAAAACTTCCAAAGTCATTCTATGAGGCCAGCATTACTCTGATTCCAAAACCAGACAAAGATTCCACTATAAACCAATATCCCTGATGAACTTTGGATACAAAAATTCTCAACAAAACACTAGTAAATTGAATCTAAAAGTACATTAAAAGAATCATGCAAGGGTGCCTGGGTGGCTCAGTTGGTTAAGCATCTGCCTTCAGCTCAAGTCATGGTCCCAGGGTCCTGGGATCGAGCCCCACATTGGGCTCCCTACTCAGCAGGGAGTCTGCTTCTCCCTCTTCCTCTGCTGCTCCCATTGCTTGTTCTCTTTCTCTCTCTCTCTCTCTGTCAAATAAATTAATAAAATCTTTAAAAAAATAATCATTCAGATGATCAATTGGGATTTACTCCTGGACTGCAGGGGTGGCTCAATATTCACAAATCAATCGATGTGTTACACCACATTAGTAAAAAGAAGGATAAAATCCATATGATCCTCTCAATAGATGCAGAAAAAGCATTTGACACAGTTCAACACTCATTCACCATAAAAACTCTCAACAATGTAGGGATAGAGGGAACATACCTCAATATAACAAAGGCCATATATGAAAAACCCACAGCTAATATCACCCTCAATGAGGAAAAACAGAGAGCTTTTCTTTGTGGTCAGGAACAAGACAGGGTTGTCCACTCTCACCACTCTTATTTAACAGAGTACTGGAAATCTAGCCTTAGAAATCAGACAACAAAAAGAAGTAAAAAGTATCCAAATAGGCAAGGAAGAAGTCAAACTTTCAGGATTTGCAGATAACATGATACTCTACGTAGAGAACCCAAAAGACTCAACCAAAAAATTGCTAGAACAGATACATAAATTCAGTAACGTCTCAGAATACAAAGTCAAAGTACAGAAGTCTGTTGCATTTCTATAGAACAACAATGAAGCAGCAGAAAGAGAAATCAAAGAATCAATCCCATTGACAATTGCACAAAAACAAAAAACAACCTTCAGAATGGGAGAAGGTAATTGCAAATGACACAGCTAATGAAGGTGTAGTATCCAAAATATGTAAAGAACTTACAAAACTCGACACCTAAAAAACAAATAATACAGTTACAAAATGTGCAGAAGAAATGAGTAGACATTTTTCTGAAGAAGGCATAGATGGCTGACAGACACATGAAAAGATGCTCAGTGTCGCTCATCATCAGGGAAATACAAATCAAAACTACATACCAGCTAGAATGGCTAAAATTAACAACATAGGAAACAAGAGGTGTTGTTGAGGATGCAAAGAAAGGGGAACTTTCTTATACTGTTGGTGGGAATGCAAACTGATGCAGCCACTCTGGAAAACAGTATGGACATTCCTCAAAGAGTTAAAGATAGAACAACCCTATGATCCAAAAATCGCAGTACTAGGTATTTACTCAAAGGATACAAAAATACTGATTCAAAGGGACACATGCAACCCAATGTTTATAGCAGCACTATCAACAATAGCCAAGCTATGTAAAGAACCCGAACGTCCATCAACTGATGAACATGTAAAGAGAATATTACTCAGCCATAAAAAAGAATGATATCACAAGGTGCCTGGGTGGCTCAGTCGGTTAAGTGTCTGACTCTTGATTTTGGCTCAGGTCATGATCTTAGGGTTGTGAGAATGAGCAGAGTCTGCTCAAGATTCTCTCTTTCTCTCTGCCCCTCCCTGTCCCACTGTCTCTTTCTCTCTCTCTCTCTCTCATAAATAAATAAATATCTTTAAAAAATAAAAGAATGGCATTTTGCCATTTACAATGATGAAGATGGAGCTATAGAGTATTATGCTAAGCAACATAAGTCAAAGAAAGACAAATACCGTATGATTTCAGTCCTATGTGGAATTTAAGAAATAGAATAGATGAACACATGAAAAAAACAAAAGACAGAGAGGCAAACCAGGAAACAGATTCTTAATTATAGAGAACAAACAGGGTTACTGGAGGGGAAGTGGGTAGAAAGAACCAGTTAAAAGGGCAATGGGTTAAGGAGGGCATTTGCTGTGATAAGCACTGGGTGTTGTATGTAAGTGATGGATCACTAAATTCTACACCCAAAAGTAATGTTACACTGTATGTTTACTAACTGGAATTTAAATAAAAACTTGAAACAAAATTTTAAAAAATTAAAAATGGTTGAAAGCAAGATGATGAAAAAAAGATACACCATGCAGCATGAAGAAAAACAAGTCTTCACAAAAACAGACACATAGACCAATGGGACAGAATAGAGAACTCAGAAATGGACCCTCGGCTCTTTGGGCAACTAATCTTTGACAAAGCAGGAAAAAACATCCAGTGGGAAAAAGACAGTCTCTTCAATAAATGGTGCTGGGAAAATTGGACAGCAACATGGAAAAGAACGAAACTTGACCACTCTCTCACACCATACACAAAGATAAACTCCAAATGGATGAAAGACCTCAATGTGAGACAGGAATCCATCAAAATCCTAGAGAACATAGGACGCAACCTCTTTGACATCAGCCACAGCAACTTTTTTCATGACACATCTCCAAAGGCAAGAGAAACAAAAGAAAAAATGAACTTGTGGGACTTCATCAAGATAAAAAGCTTCTGCACAGCCAAGGAAACAGTTAAAAAAACTAAGAGGCAGCCCACGGAATGAGAGAAGATATTTGCAAATGACACTACAGATAAAAGATTAGTATCCAAGATCTACAAAGAACTTCTCAAACTCAATACAAGTGAAACAAATAATCAAATAAAAAAATGGGCAGAAGATATGAACAGACACTTTTCAAATGAAGACATACAAATGGCTAACAGACACATGAAAAAATGTTCAAAATCATTAGCCATCAGGGAAATTCAGATCAAAACCACATTGAGATACCACCTGATGCCAGTTAGAATGGCAAAAATTGACAAGACAGGAAACAACAAATGTTGGAGAGGATGTGGAGAAAGGGGATCCCTCTTACACTGTTGGTGGCAATGCAAGTTGGTACAGCCACTTTGGAAAACAGTGTGAAGGTCCCTTAAAAAGTTAAAAATTGAGCTACCCTATGATTTAGCAATTGCACTACTGGGTATTTACCCAAAAGATACAGACGTAGTGAAGAGAAGGGCCATATGCACCCCAATGTTCATAGCAGCATTGTCCACAATAGCTAAATTGTGGAAGGAGTCAAGATGCCCTTCAACAGATAACTGGATTAAGAAGTTGTGGTCCATATATACAATGGAATATTACTCAGCCATCAAAAAGAATGATTTCTCAACATTTGCTGCAACATGGAGGGGACTGGAGGAGATAATGCTAAGTGAAATAAGTCAAGCAGAGAAAGACAATTATCATATGATTTCTCTCATCTATGGAACATTAGAAATAGGAAGATCAGTAGGAGAAGAAAGGGAAGAAGAAGGGGGGGGGTAAACAGAAGGGGGAATGAAGCATGAGAGACTATGGACTCTGGGAAACAAACTGAGGGCTTCAGAGGGGAGGGGGTGTAGGGGATTGGGATAGGCCGGTGATGGGTATTAAGGAGGGCACGTATTGCATGGTGCACTGGGTGTTATGTGCAAGTAATGAATCATGGAACTTTACATCAAAAACTAGGGAGGTAGTGTATGGTGACTAACATAATATAATAAAAAATTATTATAAAAAAATAAAATACGAGTTGTATTGAGAAAAAAAAGAATCTTCTATTAAAGTACACAATAAACCCTGAAAAAAAAAACAAGTCTTATGTAACTATATTACTATCAGACAAAATAAATATTAAGTCAATAAGCCTTACTAGAAATAAAAAGGGACATTTCACATGAATGAAAAATAGCACCAGGATAGATAAGGAAAATTATGTCACTAAATTTCAAAATTATCTTGGATAGATTCATAGGAAAACATAATTAACCAAAACTGACATATGAATAAATAGAAGACCTGAATAGACCTAATCAGTATTAAATAAATTGAATTAGTAATTTAAAATCTTCCCACACACAAAAACCCAAGTCTAAGTGGCTTCACCAGAGAATTCTTCCAAACATAGTAAAAATAAACATAAAATACTAATTCTTCCAAATAATAAATTAAAAGATCAGACATCATATACTGAAGGGTGTGTGGCAAAAGGTAAGACATGCCCTCAAAAGAATTAGCTATAATTTAGGAAGAGCACACTCAGCCTTACCCAAGTCAATAATAGTGCAATGAATTTTGTAGTTAAGCCCCAAAGTGATTGCTACAGATAGAAATTTTGTATTAGAGAATACTAACCACCAAATAACTATTTAGACATATTCTAGCTTACTGTGACTCCATGTTGGTGTTCTAGATTTGTGAAAGGTTTGTCTTCTCACACCCTGGAGAAGTGTCTCTTGGCTCAGACACATTAACCAATGGAAATTCAAGGGGGACGCTAAGAAGAGTCAGATCTTCAGGTTTGGGGGACTGAGGCCATCCCCATGCCTCTGTAGCAAACTCATATGGTTAAATACAGAGACATCACTTTTCTATATGCATTATTTTTCAGAGAAAGCTTTCTCTTCTTTGAGGACTATGTCTCATATATGATCAGGTAAATGCTTTCTGCTTTTTCTTGGATTCTAGCTCTACACAGGAAGCTATGCTGAATTTTATTTTCCTATTAAAATAGTCTGATACAACGTTGCATTATTCATGTATTCACATTCTCTTGTTTATCCTGTGCTAATAGTGTTTCTGTAATGAAAGGATATTTAAGAGTTGGGATAATTATCACACTTGTAAATTTCCATAACTCTTTCTTAAATCTTCTATTTAATAGGCAGTATTGATAGCTGAGCAAATACAGAAGTAGGAGGGCATTGATCACCTTTTTAATAGGATGAGGGAATATACTTCCTCCTTACACTTACAGTAAATGTCATGTTGACCACTAGTATGGACATCATTATTTTCATTTATTCGATCAATCACTCAGTCATGCCTTTACAAATATTCACTGTTTTTCTTTACCAGGCTCTGTGCTGAGTGTACAAAGTTGAATAAGACAGTTCTCACCTTTCAGGAGCTTACAGTAGAGCATGGAGACATCGATGTTAGCAATATGGAGTGATACACAGAGACAAATTCCATAGCAGTGCCAGGAACCAGGAGCAGAGGACTCAGAGAAAATGACTTTGGAGGAAAGCAAGTTTCATAAAGGAGGTGAACATTAAGCCAAGTCTTGAAAGATGGATGAGTAGGAGAGGAGCTTGCGAAAAGAGAGAGAGTGAGAAAGTAAAAAGCCTTCTTTCATCCAGGAGTGGGGGGTCAGGAGTGGGAGTGCGGAGGAAGTGAATCTGTTTGTTTAATAAATATTTCTTGAGTATCTACTATGTGTCTTGAGTTGTGTTTAGTATAAGAGATGCAAATATTAATAAGGCACCATCTCTGTTCTTAGGGAGATCCCGATCTTTTGGAGAGATCAACTGACTTACAAACGTTTGCAGTAACCTTGGAAGGTGTTACGATGGGGGAACCACGAGCTGTTACAGTTCACAGATTAGCAACCCAGATTAGGAAGGTTGGGTAAGGCTTTTCCGACCAGGTGACGTCTAAGCAGAGTCTGGTTAGAGGAAAAGGAGTTGGCCAGAGAACAAGGTAAAAAAGAATTCTCTGTATGAGAATCAAGGCTTTGGAGGCATGGAGGCAGAGTGTCCAGCATGGCAAGAGAGGAGGGTATGAGATGGAAAGTGGCTGAAAAAAACCTGGAAAGATGGGCACAGCAAGAAATGAGGGTTTTACCTGAAGGCTGTAGAAAGGTACACAGGAGCTTAAAGTAAGTTTTGTCACATCCACATTGGCACTCCTAGTGATGATAGTAGTAACAGCTGTTGAGCTTTACTCGACACCAGGCTCTTCACTAAGCCTTTCTGTATCTCTGGGTCTGAGATGAGATGGTATTAGAGGGATGAGCTGGAGTCAAAGTGTGAGGTGCAGTGACAGGAAGGGCTCCGAGTTACAGCGCGGGGAGCAAGAACTGGGCTTGTGAGCCAATGTAGAATCAGAATCCACAGAATCTCACCAACTCCTTTTCCTGTGAACTGCAGGAGACAGAGAGGGGACCTGTAGGACTTCTGGCTTGACCCACAGGGGAGATGGCTGTACGGGTCACTGAGTGAGATTGTGGGAAAGAGTTGGTCATGGTACGTTAGGTTGGGTCTGAAGGACATTAGACAGAGATGTCCTGGATGCAGCTCTTCATACCTTCACGCACAGTGACTTATTTGATACTCATAACAACCCCTCTGGCGTAGACCAGGCCATCTGCTATCAACATGGAAGGGGAAAGCTGACAACACTGGGATATATATGTGGAAAATGGGGGGAAAGAGCTAACCAACTTTATCCCTGCCACAGTTTTGTTTTGTTTCTCCACCTTAGATGAGATAGAAAGGCTAGAGCTGGAGTTGGGTATTCTTCTTTCCACAGGAAGATTAGGCTCTGATAAAACTCCAGTAGATTAGTCTCTGGTAAAATAGTTTCTTTCTTTCTTTTTTTAAAATTTGAGTATAGTTGACACACTATGTTACATTAGTTTCGGGTATACAACTCTATATGTGAGGCTATGCTCACCACAGTGTAGCTACCACCTGTCACCGTGCATTAATATTACAATATCATTGACTACATTCCCTACGCTGCACCTTTTATTTCCATGATTTATTCATTCCGTAACTGGAAGGCTATATGTCCCACTCCCCTTCACCCATTTTGCTCATCCCCCCACCTTCCTCCCCTCTGGCAAGTTTGTTCTTTGTGTTTATAGGTCTGATTCTTCTTTTTATTTGTTTGTTTATTCATGTATTTTTTTAAATTCCACATGTAAGTGAAATCATATAGTATTTGTCTTTCTCTGTCTGATTTATTTTACTTAGCATAATACTCTCTTTGTCCAAGGGCAGGCCTTATTAAGGAGAATAAAATACTCTGGCCTATTTCAAAATAGTTACTTTTCTTCTCCCCCTGCTGGAAGCACAAGGGAATTTTTTTTTTTTTTTTTTTTCCAATCTTTGTGAGAGTCTGATAGGACTCTTTGAGATAAAACACAGAAGTATGGGGACCCCTGTAGTTTTTAACTTCAACTTTGTCCACACTGAACTTCCACCAATTTGTTAATTACAAATTAGATTTTTTTCTGCCCTTGTACTGGTTGCTGCAGAGGCTTCCGCTCTGGTATGTTGACTCTCCGTATTTGCCTGTCTCCAATCTTGGAACAGCAGTTTGTGCTGTGATCTCAATTCTCTCATGGATCTAGGAAAAGTTGTTCATTTTTAATTTGTTCAGCTTTTATTTTGCCATTAGAACTTTCCAATACACATGCCAGACTAGAAATGAAAGTCCTTACAGCCTTTTTATGCCTTCATTATAACACTCGCCATCTACTACTGCAACCTTCTGTTTTTTATTTGTCTTCTCCAATAGAATATGAGTTCCTGGTTGAGGAGGGAGTATATGTTTTATTTACCTTTGTGCCCCTATAAACTAAGCCAGGGTGTTCTCTATGAGCTATGAGGTGGGCAGTCATTTCAGAGACAAAAAGACTGATCTGACCTGGCCCACTTGGGGTTTGATGTTGGGTATCAGGAATAGACTTTTGGAGATAATGTTGGGTCCTTTCTTCATCTTCTTGTTCTGTTTGTTATCCACTGTCTCTCTCTTTCCATCACAGTGCAACCTGTTCTTCAAGGTACAGCCACATACCTCTTCTAGGAGATCTCCTCCGTTCTCTCAAATCTCATGTAATATCCCTTCTTCTTAGAAATTCCGAAATAATTTGTAGCTGTCTTATGGCCATTACCATACTGTATTCATTTGCTCAACAAATATTTACTGAACACCTTTCAATATTGCAGGCGCTGTCCTAGGCATTGGGGTATGAATAGAGACATCCCATTTTATATTAATTGATTTGTCTTACTCCGTACTATTATGGCATGAGCAAGCTGTGTAGTAACTCCGAGACTTAGATTCCTCATCTATAAAAATGGAGATACTACTACTTACATTTAAAGAGTTCTTGTGCAGATTAAATGAAATTATATCTGTAAAGGACTTGGCACAGCACTTGGCACATGACAGAAACCCAATGCATAATGCTTTCCACTCCTCGTATCAAACTGAGAGAAGTGAGGAGCTGTGTCCCCTGGGGACTCTTCCAGGTCTAGCAGGCTATGGCTCTACTTTACAGTTTACCAGTTCTGGCTTCTCTCTTTTCCTATCCCCTGTATTGTTTGCCTCCCCAGAGATCCAGGATCTGCCAGGCTGGTGGGTTCCCTCTCCTACCACATCCTTCCCAGGGCCTCCTCTAGACCCAGGCTTCTTCCACGTGTGTTCTGCTTTAACATTCTTTGAACTATTTTCTGTATTTGAGAAATCTTTAAAAATTTTTTCAACTACAGATGGTCTATATCATTTTAAAAATTTTTGTTGACTTATATCACTCTAAATTTCCTCTTTCCTATTTTAATAGACTCTTAGAATGGAAGGGAGAGAAATGTAGTTTAGGCTGCCAATTTAAAATAGAGAGATCAAGAGTTTTTGTTTGCATTGCTTGTTTGGGGGGTTTATTTTGGATGAACTCTGAGGAGGGACCAGGACCTCAATCGATAACGACGATGAGACAGAAGGAAGTTAGGGAACTTGCAAGAGGGGGAAATACAACAAAATGATATCGTATATTAGATAATAATGTTAGATAAGGAAGAGATACCCCAGCAGTGGTAGGGGGATTCCTTAATGCTATTACATCCCCTTTCCTCTCTCTCTCTCTCTCTCTGTCCTATTTTCCAGCCTAGTAGCCCAATTCAGCCCACCTCAGCTAATTTAAACAATTCACAGCAGCTCTGATGGTCAGCATTCACAGTTAAGAAGGAATAAAAATATCCAACTAAAAACAGCTACAATTGGGGCACCTGGGTGGCTGAGTTGGATAACCGTCCGACTCTTGATTTCAGCTCAGGTCATGATCTCAGGGTCTTGGGATCAAGCCCCATGTCGGGCTCCCTGCTCAGAGGGCAGTCTGCTTGAAATTCTCTCTCCCGCTCCTTCAGCCCCTCGCCCCACTCATGCAATCTCTGTCTCTCCTCTCTCTCTCTAATAAATGAATAAATCTTTAAAAACATAAATAAAAAATAGGGGCGCCTGGGTAGCGCAGTTGTTAAAGCGTCTGCCTTCGGCTCAGGGCGTGATCCTGGCGATCCGGGATCGAGTCCCACATCAGGCTCCTCCGCTGGGAGCCTGCTTCTTCCTCTCCCACTCCCCCTGCTGTGTTCCCTCTCTCGCTGGCTGTCTCTCTGTCACATAAATAAATAAAATCTTTTTAAAAAAAAAAATAAATAAATAAAAAATAAAAACAACTACAATTATTCTCACTCCCACTGTTACTGTGGCCTCTGCCTTTCCAATATAGCATCTGTTTTGACTTAAAATTTATTGTACCTAATATTCCAATTTTATGTTAATTTCAGAAAAATACTTTCCATAATAAAATGAGAACATATTCAGCTCACTATCTTATTTACAAATAAATGTTCCTGTTGATGTTTATTTAATATTCCTGCAAAATTAAAAAAAAAAAAACTATTAGATTTCTGGCTCTGACCATGACACAATGATAGATATCAGAAATACCCTACTGACCAAGATGGCCCTAATGTTCCCCTCAGCTTGACTACACTTGAGGCAGTTTCTTCCTATACTATAGACTCCTAATCTCCCTTTTCTTAGAGCATTTACTTTAGAAATATCAAAATTTCAGTTTGTTTTTTTTTCTCTGCTTGCTTGAGGTATAAATCTTCTCCCAGCTTCTTGTCAGTTTTACAACGTGGAATGTCTTTCTCAAGGACCTGGGAGCCATCCTTGAATGGACAAAGGAAATGTGGTAGATACTTACAATGGAATATTTCAGCCATAAAAAAAGAAGGAAATCTTGCCATTTGTGACATGGATGAAACTGGAGGACATTATGCTATGTGAAATAAGCCAGACATAGAAAGACAAATACTGTATAATCTTACTTATTTGTGGAATCTAAAGAATTCAAACTCATAGAACCAGAGAGTAGAGTGGCTGATGCCAGGGACTGGTGGGGGGTTGAGGGGGGAAGAGTTATGGGGGGTGTTGGTTGAAGAGTATAAACTTTCAATTACAAAGTGAGTATGTTCTGGGGTTCTAAAGTTCAGATGGTGACTATAGCTTTAAATAGTGCATTATATACTTGAAAGGTACTAAAAGAATAAATCTTAAATGTTCTCATTACACACACACACACACACACACACACACACACAAGGTAGCTATGTGAGCTGATAAATGCATTGACTTACCTTATTGTAACAATCATTTCGTAATAGAAATGTATATCAAATCATCATGTTATAAACCTTAAATTTATGCAATTTTGTTTGTAAAACAAAAAGGATCTATGTGAAATGATGGATGTGTTAACTTGATTCACTTCACAAAGTATATGTATGTTAAATCATCACAATGTGCATCTTTTTTAAAAATCACATTGTACAGCCTAAATTTACACAATTTTTCTTTACTAATCTGATCTCAATAAATCTCGGGAAAAAATGAAATGTAACCATTGAGAAAGACAGCATCCCTATCTCCCAGTTTCTGTAAGTGGGTAGGAGCCTTACTTCAATGTAAGTGACAATTCATGAACACAGATTGCTTAATCACATTGATTATCCTCCCCCTTAACACCCTTCGGTACTTTTCCATTTAGCCCACTCCAATGTTCAAAATTCCTCCTGCCTTTAGATTGGACGGAATTGAGTTCAATCTCTCCCTATTGTTACAGCCTTGAACAAAGTCTGAATTTTCTGTGTAGCTCCAGCTATTACAAATTTTCTTTGACATTACCACAGCAAGCAACCATAAAACAAGACAAAACACATGAAGGGAATGTTTCCAGGCATTGGAAAACAGATAGAACAGGGCTGTGATCCTTAAGAGAAGAGAAACACAGAGTTGAGCTCCACATTTACTCTACCTTTCCACCTGGAGCCCTTTCCAAAACATGTATTGTGTTTCCTTAATACTGCTGTAACAAATTACCACAAGCTTAATGGCTTAAAGCAGCACAGATTTACTATCTGACAGTTCTGGAGGCCAGAAGTCAGAAATGGGTCTCACTGGGCTAAAATTGAGGTGTTAGAAAGACTCCATTCCCTTTAGAGTCTCTAAGAGGACAATCTGTTTCCTGCCTCTTTCTAGCTTCTAAAGACTGCCTTTTTCCCCTGACCTATGGCCCCATCCTCATCTTCAAAGCCAGCATCTTCAAACTCTTTCTCTAACCTTCTGTCTCTCCTTTCCACATTTGAAGGTTACTTTAATTACATTGGTAACAGCTGGATAATGCAGGATATTCTCCTGTAATTCTATCTGCAACCCTCTTGCTATGTAACATAATGTGTTCACACATTCTAGGGATTAGTGTATGGACATCTGTTGGGAGGGCCATTATTCTGAATACACACCAAGGCCCAAGCAAAAATGAACCATCTTTCTGGGGAAAGGAAACACACATTAATATAAGGCAACTTGGGTTACCATAACTTGGAAGGTAGTAGTACCAGAGATGAAGGAGCTGTGCTGGGAAGGTGAGTGTTGGAATGTTTGAATGCTATGGTCTGAATGTTTTTTTCCCTCCAAAATTCATAGGTTTAAACATAACCCCCAAGGTGATGGTATTAGGAGGTGGGGTCTTTAGAAGGTGATTGGTTCCTAAGGCTAGAACTCTCATAAGTGAAATTAATGCCCATATTAAAGAGGTCTTAGAGAGCTCTCTGGCCCCCTTCCACCATGTAAGGTTACAAAGTCTGCTGTGTGTGAAATTGAGTTTGTTATTTAAAAAAAAAAAAAATTCTCAGGGCACCTGAGTGGCTCAGTCGGTTAAGTGTCTGCTTTCAGCTCAGGTCGTGATCCCAGGGTCCTGGGATCAATTCCCACATCGGGCTCCTCGCCCAATAGGGAGCCTGCTTCTCCCTCTGCCTGCCACTCCCCCTGCCTATGCTTGCTGTCTTTCTTTCTGACAAGTAAATAAATAAAATCTTTAAAAACAAGTCTTTCCCAGAGAGAAATGTCCAGGCTCAGAAGGCTTGTGTGTGTGTGTGTGTACGTGTGTGTGTGTGTGTACGTGTGTGTGTCTATGTGTGAACCTTTATTGCTGCATCTGCCTTTTCTCTTGGCAATTGTATCCTTCCATGATCTAGCCCTGGACTTTCCCCTTATGCTCACCATTATATGCATTGTGCATTAATAATGATAAGAGTAAAAATACAAAAAAATAAAATAATAATGATAAAAATGATTGATGCTGTGTCAGATTTCTCTGAAGGAAGAAAAGAAGCTGCTATTTCTGAAGAGAACACAGTTGGAGAACAGAAGGGCAAAATGTATATTCAAACCAATTTATTACATTTCTATTTTAAACCTTTAAGTATAATATGTATGGATTGCTTAACACTGCTGAGTGAACACTAGCAAAGAGTTTATGTATTCCTTTTTAATGACATCAAAAAATATGAGTAGCATTGTGAATATTTGAAAGATGCTTCCTGCCTATACAAATACTCAAGGCAAACTTGGCATCGACTTGCTACTTTATTGTCCATTAATATCCTCCAAGGAACAAATTAATAAATGTGTATGACCTCTTATTCTGAACTTACTCATCATCAGTAGGAACTCCGACATTATCTGGATAGCCTGCTTTTAAGTTTTTTCTGGTGAATCATTGTGATTGCTTGACTTAAGTTGTTTCAAGACTGTAGAGATACACGCGATCATTGTGCTTGTTTGTTTTCAGGATATCTTTGGAAAATAAAGTTCTGTTTTAGGGAAGCAGATTTTGCAGAGTACTGAGGGCGGCTATTTTTGTGCAGTCTCCTGCCTCACTGATGCTGGGAACAGCTGTTTGCCTTCTTTCCCATTCTATGTCTTTGTTCCCCAGCCTGCCAGAACGGGTTCCTTTCATTTTCTTAAGCAATGGAGACTATATTTTGGCTAATTGAACATAAAAAAAGAATTAAAAATAATAATAATTATAATAAGGCAATGGAGAGGTCCTGCCTCCTGGCAGTGAGTTTACTGCCTGACTGGGCAGGGACTTTGGGGGTTGTTGCAGGTGAGGGGAGAGAAGGCTGGTTCCCAATTAGTATTTGTCCTCTGGTCTGTGCATTTCTCACATGAACTTGCAATTTATTCACTGTTCATTCATTCCTTTATTTCATCATCCAGGATTTGCTCTGTGCCTGCTTTGTGCCAGGTGCTGGGCTGAGGTTTGGCTCTTGACTTCTGGAATGATAAAGGGGTAGAGTTACTGTGAGGACTTTCATCTGTTCAGAAACAACTCCAGAGAACAGGAACGTTACAACCCGGAACATATTTCTCCCTCACAATAACCCTAGGAGATCAGTGATATTGTCATTTCCATTTACTGGATGAAAAGGCTGAAGTGAAATTTGCCTGTAGCGGCATCCGGGGAATAGATAAGACTCCACTTGCTGTATTTCTAGGTCCATGCTGTGTTTTTGGCCTGGGGCCCCTATCCTCTCCACATTTACCTCAGTCTAAGATGATCTTCAACCACACTCCCTACACCTGGGTTTTTAATCGGGACTCTTGCCAATTGGGAACCTTTAGTACCAAATCAATTTTCAAGTATTTGTGGAGAACCCATTCTTTCAGTCAATAGGGCCTTTACCTGGGTTTCTCTACCTCTCCGCCTCTCACATGATGTTCAGATCCCATATCTGGTCACTGTTAAGGTGGATGTTTTCCTGTTTACTGAAAACCCTTTCAAAACGTGGTACCCAAAATGTTCTGATGGATATCAGGCATAGTGGGGCTATTAGCAGTCTTGACCTGGGCATCATTTGTTCTAAAGCCTAAGAGTGAATTTGTAAAAAGGAGCTAGTAGTTCCTGTGCCCATCTTCCTTTTCAGCTACCCCGTACCACACATACATAACACACACACACACACACACACACACACACGCACACACACACACACGGAAGAAGGATTGCTAACTTGATAAGGGTCGAGATTGCAATAGTTGTTCTGCCTTGGTTCAAATTCTGGTTTCACTACTCGGTAATCATGTAACCTTGGGCAGGTCACTTAACCGTAACCATCTATAAAAGGAGAATGAAAGTGGAACCTGCCTCAAAGGACGATTGTGAGGACTGAAGGACATGTGTGTAAAGCACAGAGTATGCTTGCTCCCAGTGGAATGTAACAGGTCCTCTTTTAGTGGCAATCAGAGATCCATGTGATAAAAAGCATGTGACATGCTCTTCTGCCTCTTTTTTTCTGCTCCATGCACGCAGGATAAGTCATCCCTTTCTCTTGCTTTCCTTTTTTTCCATATGCATGAAGCTTGGTAAGAAATTTGAGACAGCCAACCAAAACAATTTGTTCCCTCAGTTTCCTCTCCAGTTTGGAAGATGCTATTTTGATTCTACCTGAAATCTAATTTATAGAAATGACTAAGTGACAACACGAAGAAGTCAATGCATTGAAAATAGTATTACTCAAAATTCCCAAGAGTAGAGGGCATACCACACCACACAAAAACACACAGGGAAGTATCAGGGTCAATCAGAAGGCAGAAAAAGTGAGGAGAAAGCATGCCTCAGACACTTAATTGTGACTTCCATGGGAAGGAATGCATGAGTCAAGGCAGGCAAATTTGAAGAAATTTAGGACTGGGTAGTTTAAAAATTTGACAAACCTTGGACTATAGGAATGGTCTCTAGCAGTTCTCCAGTACTTGCCCCTGGGGTGATTTAGGGCAAGCGAACCACTGTCTTTGAATGAGCTAAAGAAGTTGGTTGGGTAAATGAGTTTTGGATTGGTTACTTTGCATATGAAAGGCGTGCTAAAGACAATTTGCTTGCTATCTCTAGCAATTTGCGAACTCGGGGAGGCATGGTTCATTCAGGATTAGCAACCTCCATAGATGGTCAAAACAACGTGAAATATAGAAAAGAACGTATGGGATTAATACGTAAGGAAAGAAAGATATGGCCAAGAAATTCATCCATTTTTGGGCTCCAGCCCATAGAGCACCTAGTTGTACCATATGTCTGAATGATCCCTAATACACTGTTGCTATCCAGTTTAGTGCTGGGTGAGTACATGGCCTACGGTGTTAGACTGCCTTGGTTCAGATTTCTACTCTGCCATTATTAGCTGTGATTTTTGATGTCAACTTTATTTCTCCATGCCTCAGTTCATCTATAAAATGGGCATATCAATAACACCTAACTCTATGGGTGTAAGGATTTAGTGGATTGCCATATGTAAAGTACTTAGAGAAGTATTGGCACAGTATCGATTGTTAACAGTCTTGAAGATATCAAACAGGATCTGAGCAGAGCTCCAGTAGGGAGGAGTCAAAGTTGGCTGATAATGCAAGCTGGCCTGGTTTGAGAGCACAAAGGGGGTCCCACAGGACTAGCCAAAAGGGTCCTTGGCTTCACACAGAAGTCAAACGCAGGCTGAGAAGAAGTGAGAACAGAGTTTAGTGAAGACATAGAGAGAGTGTAGATACAGAGTGTCTGGGAGACTCAGAAAGGAAAGAAGAGTGAGTCTCATTTTTGCTTGGGTCTGGGATTTTTACTGAGGGTTGTGGTCCAATGCATGTGTCTTCTCAGGCATTCAGGAACAAAGAAAAGCATTCAGGTGTTCTCCATAAGTCACTTAAGCCCTCAAGTCAAAGGTCTTGTTGAGTTGTGGTCATGAGAACTCCACCCTGTCCCTCCTTAGCTATTATCTCTCATACTGTAAAACTCCAAAGAAATCTTTAACTCTTGACCTTTACAAGGACACACATCTATTCTATAAGGCATGTGTAAGGCAGGGGCATAGATCCTAGCAAGAATGGAAGCAGCAAAAGGAGTAAAAAAACCAGTTTTTCATGGGGTCTCTCTAGTTTCCCTGTCTCACTGAGAGGTGGATCGCACTTAGCTATTTTCTGGGCTGTGAGAAGTCTCTGCAGCTGCCTGCACAGTCCTGGGTGAAGAGCCTGGGGAGGTCTGGAGGCAGATATGAAAGGAGAAAATGGATGGGGCTGAGGGTGGAGGCAAAGAGATTGCCAATGAATACAGCAATGATATTTTCAGAGGCTGTTCCTTAAGTTAAATGGTTGTAAGGCTTCTTTATTTCAGGGTATTCATAAGCCCTGCCATAGGGTTCCTGGAGATGTCAGGATGCTGCTTAGACAGCAGATCAGTATTTCTTCAGAACCGTCGATAGTGATCATGGAAATTCCTGATAGACTTGGAGGAGGACAGTTAGCAGGATCTCACAGCAAGTGGGATCGTAACCCCGGGACTGTCTAGAGCGGCAGTATCCTCTGGGATCCTGGGGTCTTTCCTCTGTCTTGTCCCGCAGGGAGAACAGCAGAGAGAGAGGGAGAAGCACGCTCTCCACTGAGCAGGGAGCCTGATGTGGGGCTTGATCCCAGGACCCTGGGATCATGACCTAAGCTGAAGGCTGACGCTTAACCGACTGCACCACCCAGGCACCCCAGTACCCATTCTTAGACACCTCTCTCGGAGGAGAAATCCATCACTGTTCTCACAGAAAAGTACATCACAACTTCTCTTCCTCCAAAGTTGTTGGGAATTCATTTCTCAACATATTAGTGAGAATCTCTCACCGTCCCCTCTTCTGAATGGCAGGGCCTCTCATTCAATTTTCCATTTATGCTAATCTATTCTGGCATGCAAATAAATGCACCATCTTATCTCATAGAACACATTTCTGCCAAGAGTCACAAAGCATTATGCGGATTCATTTGCATAATAAGCTGCCAAAAATGTGGAAAACCATATATTAGTCCCTTCAACAGATACGTCAGAAGATGCCTGGAACAAGCAGAACCCTGGGTCATTATTATGGCTATCAGTCACAGAAGGTGCAGCTCCCAATGCAACACTTGGACCCAGTAGATGGCACCACATTATCCAAAATGTCTTGTCCTGAGAGTTTTTAGGGCACCTCTAATTGTCTTCTCTAGGGTCCTAGTGGGCCCCAAAGAGGGCAGGGCTGAGGAGAAGGGAGTGCATCAGCCAGATAAAAGACGCTTACAGGACACTGACCCTGAACCAGGTTCATGCACGGAGGGGAGAGGCAGCAGCGAGTGATAGAAACGCTCAGGCTTTCCCTGGCCAGACTAAAAATGTCTTCCTTTTTATTCCTGACAGTTTATCCATATTCTGGTCAAAGGGCCAGAAATGTGTTCTTCAAAGTGTCATAAAGAACTTTGGCGAGAAAAACAGGAGACAATTGCTACTGATATGAAAAGTAAAAGCTTGGATCTCGGGGCGGTCAGGGCTGAGCTATTAATCATATGTCTCGTTGTCATTTAGAGGAAGAGAAAACAGCCAAAGAAGGAAGAGATGGTTGGTCCTTGAGCACTTACTACTTAAGCCATGTTGGTAGGTGAGAAAGAAATCAGGGGCCACACCTACCTATAACCTCTATGACTTCTGGCAACTCTACATCTAGACAGACCACCCAATCACTGACTTAGCATAAGTGTCCTGAAGTGTGTTGAGCATTTTTTCCTGTGTCTGTTGGCTGTTTGTATGTCTTCTTTGGAGAAATGTCTCTTCATGTCTTTTGCCCATTTCTTGATTGGATTACTTGTTCTTTGGGTGTTGAATTTAATAAGTTCTTTATAGATCATGGATACTAGCCTTTTATCTTATATGAAATTTGCAAATATCTTCTCCATTCTGTGGGTTGTCTTTTGGTTTTGTCTGCTGTTTCCTTTGCTGTGAAAAACCTTTTTATCTTGATGAAGTCAAATACCCAGCAGTGGAATTACTAGATTGCATGGTATTTTTATTTTTAACTTTTTGAGGAACATCCATACTGTTTTCCATAGTAGTTGCACCGATTTACATTCCCATCCAACAGTGCATGAGGACTCCCTTTACTCCACATCCTCACTAATACTTGTTATCGGTTGTCTTTTTTATACTAGTCATTCAAACAGGTGTTTGATATCCCATTGTGGTTTTGATTTGCATTTCCCTGAGTATGAGTGATGTAAAGCACCCTTTCATGTGTTTGCTGGCCATTTGTATATCCTCTTTGGAAAAATGTCTATTCAGGTACTCTGCCCACCCCGCCTTTTTTTAGAGGTAGGGGAAGGGCAGAGGAAGAGGGAGAATCTTATTCTCAGTGAGGAGCCCAATGCAGGGCTTGATCTCATGACCCTGAGTTCATGACCTGAGCCAAAATCAAGAGTCAGATGTTTAAGTGACTGAGCCACCCAGGCACCCTGCCCATTTTTTTAAGCAGATTTTTTTTTTTGATAATAAGTTGCATCAGTTCTTTATAAAATTTGGATATTAACCCCTTGTTGAATATATCATCTGTGAATATCTTCTCTCATTCAGTAGGTTCCCTTTTTGTTTTGGTGATGGTATCCTTTGCTGTGAAAATGCTTTTTATTTTGGTGTAGTCCCAATACTTTGTTTATTTTTGCTTTCATTTCCCTTGCCTGAGGAGACATATCCAGAAAAAAATGTCGTAAGGGTGATATCCAAGAGATTACTGCCGACATTTCATTTTAGGAGTTTTATGGCTTTAGGTCTCATATTTAGGTCTTTAATCTATTTTAAGTTTATTTTTGCTTATGGTGTAAGAAAGTGATCTAGTTTTATTCTTTGGCATGTAGCTGTCCATTTTTCCCAATGTGGTTTACTAACAAGATGCACTTTTCCTCATTGTATATTCTTGTTTCCTTTGTTGTAGACTAATTGACTATATATGTGTGGGTTTAATTTTGGGCTCTCTATCATTTTCCATTGATCTATGTGTCTATATTTGCACCAGTACCATACTGTTTGGATTATTATAGCTTTGTAATACAGTTTGAAATTCAGGAATGTGACCCCTTCAGTTTTGTTCTTTCAGGAAATTACTTTCATTATGTAGGTTCTTTTATGGTTCCATACAAGTTTTAGGATTATTCCAGTCTGTGAAAGATGCTTTGCTCTAGGTATTTTGATGGGGATTGCATTGAATCTGTAGATTGCTTTGGATAGTATGGGCATTTCTGATAGTATTTATTCTTCTAATCCATGAGCATAGTATATCTTTCATTTTGTTTGTGTTATCCTTCATTTCTTTAATCAACATCTTAGTATTCAGAGCACAGGTTTTTCAGGTTCTTGGTTAAATTTATTTCTAAGTATTTTATTGTTGGTACAATTGTAAATGGGACTGTTTCCTTAATTTCTCTTTCTGCTACTTTGTTATAGACCCATAGAGACAACAAATTTTCTGTTTATTGATTTTGAATACTGTAACTTTACTGAATTCATTTCAGTTCTAATAGGGGGTTTTTTTGTGTGTAACTTTAGGGTTTTTTATATTGTATCATGTCATCAGCAAGTAGTGAGTGTTTTACTTCTCCCTTACAAATTTGGATGCATTTTATTTCTTGTTATTCCCTTACTTCTGTGACGAGGACTTCCACAGCTATGGTGAATGAAAGTGGTGAGAGTGGACATCCTCATCTTGTTCCTGATCTAAGAGGAAAAGCTTTCAGCTTTTCATCATTTAATACAATGTTAGCTGCGGGTTTTTCATATATGGCCTTTATTATGTTAATTTATGTTCCCTCTAAACCCACTTTGTTGAGTTTTTTTGTTTTATCATAAATGGGTATTGTATTCTGTGAAATGCTTTTTCTGCATCTATTGAGACGATCATATGGTTTTTATCCTTCCTTTTATTAATATGATGCATCACACGGACTGATTTGAAGGTGATGAAACACCCTTGCAGCCCTGGAATAAGGCCCACTTGATTGTGGTAAATGATCATTTCAATGCATTGTTGAATTCAATTTGCTAAAATCTTGTAGAGGACTTTTGAATCTATGTTTATCAGAGATATTTGCCTATAATTTTCTTTTTTGTAGTGTCTTTGTCCTGTTTTGGTATCAGGATAATGCTGGCCTCATAGAATGAATTAGGAGATTTTCCTTTCTCTTCTATTTTTTGTAAAGTTTTGAGAATAGGTACTAACTCTTCTTTAAATGTTTGGTGAAGACATCTGGTCCTCGAGTTTTGTTTGTTGTTTTTATTTTATTTTGACTACTGATTCAATTTTGTTACTAGTGACTGGACTGTTCAAATTTTCTATTTCTTTTGATTCAGTGTTAGAAGTTTGTGTGTTTCTAGGAATTTATCCTTGCTATTTATCCAGCTATTATTTCTTTAAATAAGTTTTTTCTTCCCCCCACCTTCTGCCTCTTCTCCTTCTGGAACCCCTATAATATAAATGTTGTTATGATTCATTTTGTTGCAGATGTCCCAATCTATCCTCATTTTTAAAATTCTTTTTTTTTTTTCTTTTTGCTGTTCAGCTTAGGTGCTTTCTACTACCATGTCTTCCAGATTGCTGATCCATTCTTCTGCATCATTTAATCTGCTGTTGATTTTCTCTAACATATTTTAAATTTTCAGCTAGTCTTCAGTATTCATTTGTTCTTTGTTTTATTTTCTGTCTCTTTGGAGTTCTCACTAGGTTCACCCACTCTTCTCTCAAGTCCAGTGAGTATCTTTGTGACCATTACTTTGAATTCTTGATCAGGTAGATTGCTTATCTCCATTTCAGTTAGTTCTTTCTCTGTGGCTTTATCTTGTTCTTTTATTTGGAACACATTCTCTGTCTCCTTATTTTTGTCGGACTTTCTGTGTTTGTTCCCATACGTTACATTGGTCAGCTACATCTCCTGCTTTTAAAAGTAGTGAGCTTACATAGAAGGTGTCCTATGATGCCTTGTAATACAAACCCCCTGGTCACCAGAACCAGAAGCTCCAAGGGTGTCCCCTGTGTGGCCTATGTATGCCCTCCTGTTGCGACTCAGCCTCAAATCTTTGGGCGCACTGATAGATAGAGCCTGTCCCCTGCATGGCTGACTGAGAAGCTCTGCTGCACCACAGCAGGTGTGCTGGTGGATGAGGTCAGCGCTCATCACATCTGTCCGCAGTGATCAGCTGCATCTGCTGCTGATGCACTGGTGGAGCAGGGTTTGCTCCTGGCACAGCTACTTGAGAGGCCCGACACAGCTACTGCAGGCACACTAGTGTGTGGGATTAGCTTTCCCATCCCTTTGAAGGGGCAGCAGTCCCAGCTGAAGCCACCTGCCCAATGTTGCGGGGCAGTAGTCACTTTGGAGGGACACCAGTCCTGACTGAAGCTACCTGCTAGGCGAGGCAGGGCAGGAGCTCTTTAGAGGGGTTGTCTGCTGAGGTAAGCAGATTGGGGAGGGGGGGCAGGTCTATAGGGAAGTGCCAGGGCAGGCAAGCAGTGCTAAAAAGGTAAAGGGAGAGCGTCAGAACTGATACTGCAACCATTGGTTATCTAGGTTGAAGGAGGGCAAGAAAAATGATACCTGCCAGCACTCCTGTTTCCAGAGAAAGCTCCCACTGATCCCTGACTCTCTGGCACATGTCCAAAAATTAGTCAATAAATTTTCTTCACGTATAACTCAGGTGATTTTCAAACTGCTGCTTCTGTGCTGGGTCCCCTGCCAAGGTGTGTCCGTGGGAGGTGGTAACTCAGGATCACAATACTCTACCATCTTCCTTCTCCCACATTTTCCTTCTCCTTTTTTTTAAATTAGGTCCAGTTAGCCAGCATATAGTACATCATTAGTTTTTGATGTAGTGTTCAACAATTCGTTAGTTGCGTATAATGCCCAGTACTCATCACAACACGTGCCCTTCTTTAATACCCATCAGTTCATCCATCAATGGACATGTAGGTTGTTTCTATTTCTTGGCTACTGTAAATAATGCTGCAATGAATATGGGGGTGCAGATATCTTTTTGAATTGGTATTTTCATCTTCATCAAATACTCAGAAGTGGAATTACTGGATCATGTGGTAATTACATTTTTCATTTTTGAGTTGTTTTAAGTATAGTCAACACCCTTTCATTTGGGTGAGATGCTGTTTCCCAATGCCTACAGAGCAAGTATCAAAAGCAATTTTTAAAGTGGAATTACCTCACTCTAAATTCTATATTTATAGATTAGTTTTAAATTTGGTTTCACCAAAACTAACCAAGTAAGAAATGGTATAAAATTCACTGAAGCTGATTGTCCACTAGGATAGAGTATCTCTCCTTGGCTGTATTTTGCTTGGGGAAGGGAAGGGATCATGTGTCTCTTGAGGCCAATAAATTACAAGGACATCCTTCTCTAAACAGTACAGGAAACATAATGTTTTGATACTTTATAGTAAGCCTGCTCACCACACCCTTTTTCTTCAAAAGAGGACGACAAGAATGACCAGGATAACGGTCCTCGGGTCCGTCAATCTTCCCAAATTTATTGCAGTTTAGTGCTCCTTAAATCTTTTGGCAGTAAAAGTCCTGAGAATGTCTTTTAATATTTTATGCATCTTAATTCCAGTTTTATGTATTTAGTTCTAGGGACTTTTATTCTATTCTGAAATATGTAAGCTACCCTCAGATATTTTGTTCCAACATAAAGAAGCTTTTATAAAATATTCTAATAGCATTCTTATTTATAAAAATAGACTCCATTTACTGTTTACCAAGCCTCCTTCATCTGTAGACATATGGTCATGCTACGCTATCACTAGGATGGCATAGTACCACCGGCCTCCCTTTGGGATTGTCTGGTTCTTTGTGATGCTGGTGATCTCTGCTGATGTGGTAGTTTTCTGGTGTCTATGAATTTGGCTTGGATATATTTTCTTAGTGTTGTCTTACCCTAAAGGGAGGCGAGATTTAAAAGCTAGATCAAGTGGCTTTGGTTGCCACTCTAAGAAGTCTGAATTTTAAGTTTAATGAGAAAACTTTGATGGATAATAACAACAAAATCTGATTGCTCCTTTAGGAAGAAAACTCAGCTAAGTCAGAGATGGTCTATACGGGAGCACCAGTGGAGGCAGAGGCCAGTTAGGGGGCTGATGCAGAAGTCTAGATGAGAAATTATTGCGGCTAAGATTAGAACACTGGTGAAGCAGCTGGAGTCAAGCTATATTTTGATTGCAGAGCCAGTAGAATTTACTGGTGGATTGGATGCAAGTGTGAAAGAAAACAAAGAGTGAAGGCCCAGGGGTGCACCCAGAATCTACAAGGAAGCCATTAAAACCATTGCCAAAGGTGGGAGAACACCTTGGCTCTCAACTGAGTTTAAGGATAAGAATAGGAAGAAATGATAAAATCAGAGGGTAGCAACCTCAAAAAAGCATACACAGAAGAATAATGGTGCAGAGCAAAGGTTCATCCTTCTTCTCTGACCCCATGAGTCACCATGGGACTCATTTCTACTCATTTCTACTTCTACCACATGGAAAGCTGTCTGTCTGATTTTAGGGAACGGGTATCATCAAGTGAAAACAGGTATCAGGTAAGATGGAGTAGAGAAAGGGTTAGAAGGGAGATCAAAAATCTAGAGAGATTTATTCATAATTGGATGATACTGAAGGTACACGAGGATAGAGGCTGATAAATGAGGCTGGATGATGACAGTGTTGCAAGAAAAAGTGTAAGGACCTCCCATCTTAACATTATTAGGTAAAAGCTGTTGTGGAAAATGGGCTGAAGGCACATATTAATGATAAGGGATAAGAAATGCTGAGCAGGAAAATTTACGTACTTACCAGTGCCAAGCTTCTGTCTGGAATGTTAGCATCATGGTTACACACATCCTGTGTTGATGGAAGGGCCTGGGTGGGGGCCCTGTCTCTGTTTTACACTTTAACTTGGTGGGCCTTTCCTAATGTCTACCTTTACTGTTGAGTAGAGTAATTGTGACATCAGAAGAAAATCATCCAATCATGGTTTTCTGCTTTTCTTCTAAAATTTCTTCCCACATTTTTTATTCTTTTACCTTTTTCTCACTATCTATATATTCTTCTAACTTCTCACTTGCCTTAAAGGTTATAGCATGCTGTATAATGTACTAACATCGTAACATTTTATTTTAAGTTTGAAACGGATTTTTGGCAGTTTTTGCACCCAGGATTTTAAAAATGCTCCACTGGGATGTATCTCCTGTCACGAATCACAGCCATCATGATATCAACCGTTCACTTTTTTTTTTTTTTTTAATGAACTTTGCTATCTGGATAACTAGATCATCCTGTCACCTGTGACGTCATTAATGGCATAGTGTCCATAGCTGTACAGTGAATGTCTGGGTGATCCCTCTCATATGAAAGATGAAGCAACATCTTCAGACAAAGCATGAAATTTGTGGCATGGCTAAATACTGTTCCTTCTCTATTAAATCTTAATTATTGGTATGTTAAGGAATTTACATATACCACCTTATTAGTACATATCACACTTTGTTTTCAAATCCTACCGTGACTCATTTGATGGGATTTGAACTTCGAAGTTATAAGATTAGCTCTTTTAGAATGTGAGAAGAGGGAGGGGAGGAAAGATTACATAAGAGCAATTTAACCTAATAATGAATTTGTGTCTGTATTAACAAAAAGCCAAAGACTTGCTGAACCAGCTAACCAGACTTTTCTTACAATGGATTGGCAAGATAAAGATGGCAGATGCCACCTACTGAGGCAGCGACGACATTCAGAGTTAAGGTAAGACTGCTTTTTCTTAGAAGTCTTCACATTTAATTACATATTCAATATTTGCCTTCTCCTCGTATTATAGGCTTTCTAAAAGCAAGCATCATATATATCCTCAGGATTTTTCACAATGTCTGGCATGCGAGGGCAACCCTCTCGTGTCCCCTCCCTACTCAGGAGCTTTGCTATCACTCAATAAACTTGCTTTGCTGCAAAAAAAAAAAAAGTCTGGCATGCTATAACCTTTCAGTAAATATTGGTTGAATAAATAATTTTCATTTGGGAAGACGATAATCAAGTTGGGAAATCGTGCTGATTAATATGTTGATGCCTTCTAGTAGTCAAACTTCAGGTAGCTGAAAAATTGAGATAAGAGTATGAAAACAAATTTCTCAAATAAGTCCTTTATATTTTATTTTATTTTATTTTATTTTATTTTATTTTATTTTATTTTATTTTGAGCATGGAGCCCAACACAGGACTTAAACTCACAACCCTGAGATTAAGACCTGAGCTGAGAGCAAGAGTCAGACGCTTAACCAAATAAACCATGCAGGCACCCCTCAAATAAATCCTTTTAATCACTAGTTCCTACCTTCTCTTTCTCCATATAGAGGTGAGACAGCTGTGGTCAATAGCCAGTGGTCCCATGGATGGCAGATAGAAAAAGCCAAGGGTCTAGAGATAAATGATATCATAGATCCTCGAAGGGTATGTGTAGCATATTTTTGTGTATACTGATACATAGAATGTTTGATATTGTTTGTGACCTAGAGAAGACCCTTGTCACCCTACTGTTAAAGCAGAAACTGGATATTTATTAAAATTCCAATATTTTTTAATAAAAACAATTATGGATGTTCTAGGAAAAATGTTTCTTAAACTCCGAGGAGTATAGTTACTTGATGGGCTATTCTGTTTGTATAACTTCATTCTAGTTGGCTATATAGGCAGCTGCTGTGGCAGGGGGGACTGCTTTTGTTACGAAAATATCTTTTTGAAGGTGTTCATCTCTAAAATAGAAAATGCTGGAGTCATCAGTTAAGGTATGGTAAAGGACTGCAAGAGCTGGGCTCTTTCACATTAGGGCTTTTTAGCAATATAGACGTATTTTAAAAATCTTTGTTATTGAAGTATAATTGACATACAGTGTTATGTTAGTTACAGGTAAGCAACATATTTATTCAGTGATTCTCTATATTACTCAGTGCTCACTACAGTAAGTGTGGTCACCACCTGTTACCATACAGTGTTATTACAATGCTGACCATATGCCCTATGCTGCACTTTTCATCTCTCTGACTTATTTTATAGCTGGAAATTTGTACCTCTTAATCTCCTTCACCTATTTTGCCCATGCACCTACTCACCTCCTCTCTGGCAACCATCGCTTTGCTCTCTGTATTTTAGACTGTTTATTTGTTTTGTTTTTTCAGATTTCACATGTAAGTGAAATCATATGTTATTTGTCCTTCTCTGACTTATTTCACTTAGCATAATACCCTCTAAATACATCCATGTTATCACAAATGACAAATTCTTTCTATGGCTGAGTAATATTTCATGGTGTATATATACCACATTTTAATCCATACATCTATGGATGGACATGGGTTGCTTGCATATCTTGGCTATTGTAAATAATGCTACAGTAAGCATAGGGGTGCATGTATCTTTTCAAATTAGTATTTGAGTTTTCTTTGGGAAATACCCAGCAGTGAAATTACTGGATCATATGGTATTTCTATTTTTAATTTTTTGGGAACCCCCCCCATACTGTTTTCCATAGTGGCTGCACCAGTTTATATTCCCACCAACAGTGCATGAAGGTTCCCTTTTCTTGTCAACACTTGTTATTTTCTGTGTTTTTTATTTTAGCCATGCTGACAAGTGTAAGGTGATATCTCATTACAGTTTTGATTTCCATTTCCCCAATGATAAGTGATGTTGAGCATCTTTTCATGTGTCTGTTGGCCATCTGTATGTTGTCTTTGGAAAAACGTCTATTCGGGTCCTCTGCCCATTTTTTAATCAGATTATTTGTCGGGTTTTGGTATTGAATTACATCTATTTTGAGATCAATTAGCCGACTAAAGATAATTTGATTCAAAGTTAAATCTAGGGATTCTGCCAAAGTTCCAAGGGAAAATCTATTAGATATACCTATCAGCAATTACAGTTACTAAACATGAATTTAGACTCCTCTGGCAACTTGTTAGGACCAAAGAGAGGTGCCTTAACTAAGATCATCAAGGCCTCAGCCAATGCAATAAAGATGGGAAGTATAACTGTAGATGTGCTATCCCCTTCATGATTTACTTAGTAGACATGTTTGTTTTGGCTGCAAAATTGCTTTTGGTTGGATACAAGGAATTCAGTCATGAATTGCTAAAGATTTTCTTTAGGATGAAAGGGATGGATGCAGGAGTCCTAAAACAAAGACCACCATTTTACAAATGTTCTAAACACTTTTTTTTTTTAGATTTTATTTTATTTATTTTAGAGCGAGAGAGCGCATGTGTGCATGCACAAGCTGGGGAAGAGGCAGAGGGAGAGGGAGAGAATCTCAAGCACAATCCACACTGAGTGTGGAGCCTGATGCGGGGCTTGATCTCACAGCCCCGAGACCAAGAGCTGAGCCAACATCCAGAGTCCGATGCTTAACTGACTGAGCCACCCAGGCACCCCTCCTTTTAGATACTTTTAAAGAGAATGCTCAATAACTGATAAGAAGGGGAGGACAGGTAGGATGACGTTTGTTGAGAACCTACCATCCATTATGGTGCTAGGCATAATTTGAACCTACAATATTTTAGTCAGGTAGGGGGAAAACTTCACTACAGAAGAAGAAACTGAGCATTACAGGAATTTGGAGTCTTGCTCAGGAAGGGATTGACAAAACAACTCAATCCTATCGATCGTTGATGTTGATGCATTAGGTTAGGGAACTCGTGTTCTGGCGGAGCAGCCAGGATCAGAAATGCTTCCCAAGTGTGACCAGTTAGGAATTAGGACAGAATTTGGCAACAGGGCAGTCAGCGGGGCAGAAGAATCAATACTTAAATGCACGTTGCTGCTGAAATTCGGCAATTACTGGGATGGGGGTGGCAAAGAGACAATTAAATAGTGTGAAAATTAATGAAGGGAAAGCTCCCTAAAGTAGAGTGGGGAGGACAGCAGGGGGAGCTCTCACACTGTATCAGTCATCACCAATTGCAGACCTTAAACAGGAACAGCTGTACTTTGCTAGCCCTACTAATTTACAATCCCAGCGAGAATGAAAAAGTTCACAACCCGTCCCAATAGCCCAGCCAATGAGATACTGTCACAGTCAGCCAATGAAAAGCCACTGGACTTCAAACTCCCAGTTTACTCCAACAGACTTTTTGTTTGTAACAGCAATTGGGCTCCCTACGCCTTTGCCCGCCCCCATAAAAGAACATTCTTCTCCTTTGTTTTCTGGTAGCTTATATGTCCTGAATTGGAATTCTCTGCAATTCCCGAATCAACCCATTTTTGCTAGCGAAATAACCGACAGCTTAGTTTTTAAGGTTAATATTACTTGGTGGGGAGATATGGGATCCCGAGAAGACTCTTCCCCCCCAACAACTCCAAGACTGGTGAGCAAACAGGTGCCAGACCCCAAAGAGCCAATTGAGCTCACTGCTTTCTTGCAGACCCTGGAGTTTGAGGGTAAGTTTTCTCCTGGGTTTGATCACTGCTCTCTTTGTGTTTGTGTCCATCTCTACAGGCTTTATTTGCGATCTATTGTAAGGCCTCGCCCTTTCTGAGAGTACTTGTTCAGCTTTTGGTCTGACTCTTTGGAACCAGAATGTGACTGTTGGAATTGTGCTGGCCTTTGGAGAGCCTCCTTTTTAGAACCCGGATGTTCCTATTGGCACTGTGCTGTTCAGGACTTTTATCTTCTTCGCTCTAGAGAACACCTCTAAAAATGGGATCTTAGTCATCAAAATGCTTTGAGGGGGTCCTTCCTTCTGACACCCCCCCACACAAGGGTTTTATGTTTAAAAACAGAAGTCCCTCCTCATGTGCATTTCTAATTAAATGGGCCAACTTAATCACAAGTTATTTAGAACTTTAATGGTCATTATAAGGAACTTCTGATTAACTCAGAAAGCCCCAGCCAAACAAAACAATACAGAACAAAAAAAAACCGGAATGGGATGTCTCTTTAATTGGTACCTTGAGGCTTCCAAGTGTTTTTAGGATTCTAAATTTGCTTCTTTTGAAATATCTAAATTAACTGGGGCAAACAATGAATCGAAAAGCCTTCTGAGGACTTTTTTCCCCCTCCCCCTCCTTTGTCTCCAGACAGTGGCCTCTACCTTGCGCACAGGCCCTTTCTCCAGTGCTGTTCTCCTCTGTTCCTTTGTGCCGGCCTTTCCTCCTGGATATGCCCCCTCCCCGTCCTAATCCTTTGGTTGAACTTCATTTTTCCTCTGAATCTCTTACCAGTACTTCCTCTCCTGAATGTATTAAAATCTACCCTATAAATTTAAGTCTTCTAAGGATCTAAATAAACCTCAAATGTCTTTCGTTCTCTGGACTAAGGGTGAATTTTGAGCCATGGTTTCCTAAACTGATGGAGGACCCCGTTAGGTTTGCTGAAGGATTTAGCATAGTTATTCAAATGCATGGCCTGGCTTCTCGGATTTATGCCCATCCACATGCCTGTTGGTGAGGGCCAGGTCAAATACTGGATAAAATTAGCTCAATGGGAACATCCTGAAAGGGATTTGGAGAAATAAACCCTCATTTTTGCCAAAAGGCTTGAACACTCACTGGAAATGTCCACCAAGCAATTAGAGTAGCTTTTCCTAAGCCTGTCAATTGGAACAGAATTCATGTTTGTACACAAAAGCCTGGTGAAACTGTTCCTGTTACAGTCAACCGCAAATTGTCTTTAAAGGAGATTCTGGTGTTTGTTTAGATGTTGAATTCACCTGGGTAGCATTTAATTCTGTTTATTAATGGACTGAAAGAGGCTGTTTCTCTTTGAGTTAAAAGGACTATGATGGAATGGGAAACTATGTCCACTCCAGATTTAGTCAATTTGGCAAACTAGCTTACTCATATCCCAGATAAGTCACCTATAAGAAAGATGACCACAATTCTCAATTTTCAGTTCTGGAAAATGAAGGCTTCTCTACAGAACCAAAAATCCTAGTTTCTGCCATTATGGCAAAGGCCCAGGACATTGGAAAAAATAACTGTTAGAAATTGAAGCATTCCAGGTGCCATTAGCCCCCTAGCCAGCCTTTCCAGTGTCTTCCTAATTCCTAATAATGGTGCTCAGAGGAACTACAAGGGGCTCTTCCCAATCCTCCCTCTTAATCTGCTTGGAAAAACCACTCTTCAGTTTGGGGATGAATCTCTGTCTTTGTCCTTATTGACACTGGAGTGACCCCCTCAGTGCTAACCCCACAGCTCTAAAGCAGCCTGTCTCAGTACTAAAACTGTTTAATAAACCTCAGCTCTAAAGCAGCCCGTCTCAGTACTAAAACTGTCTTTAATAAACCTCAGCAGGTTCCTGTCTGTCTGTCTGTCCGTCTCTCCTTTTGTCTAGGCCCTTTGTGAGATACACACTCTTCTCCTTAGTCCAACCCCTTATTCATTTATTGGGCCAAGATTTCTTAGAAAATAATCATACTGGAATTTTTCCCCCACAAGGAGGAAATAATTCTGGAATTTGACAGTAATAATCTAAATAGCCAAGCAGGGAAATTAAATCACTCTTGGATAGCTCTTATTTGCTCTGTTTCTGGTATCACTATAGCTGAGTCTGGAGACAGTGATCTTTTGTGCTACCATCCTCTATGGGCAAACTCTTCAAATTATATTGGCAGAATCCACAGTGCATTTCCCATCAAGATTCAAATAGATACATCAGAACTTCTCCTCAGAATTAATAAAGCTTTACGTATCAATTTTAATAAATTAACCTACATGTAAAGGAGCCCTCTAAGGCATCAGTCCCATAATATAAGATTGCAAGGCTCAGGGCCTCATTATCCCCTGCGCTAGTCCCTGTAATATCCCTATCTTACCTGTGAGAGAACCTAATGGCACAGGATGGAGGTTTGTCCAGGACCTCTGAACAATAAATAACATTGTTACCCCTTGGCACCCTGTTATTCCTAACCCCCATACCCTACTGACACTCATTCCCACAGAAAGCAAATTTTTCACTATAATTATAGTGCATTTTGTAGTATTCCTGTGAAGAAGGATAGCCAATATCTTTTTGCTTTCACTTGGGAAGAATGGAAATACACCCGGACAATAATGCCCCAGGGTTACACCCAGGCTTTTCACAAAACTCAAAAGCTATTCGTTATAATGATGATTTGCCTCTCTGCTCCCCTTCTCAAACCTCTTCACAGGAAGACAGCAACCACCTGTTAAAACTTCTGGCCTTAAAGGGGCAGAAAGACTCAAAAGAAAAAACACAGTTTGCTCAAACTCGGGTTCAATACTTAGAGTATCTGATCTCACAACAAGGACTACATTTGGATGCAGGTAGGCTTCATGGCATCCTGAACTTCCCCAAACCTAAAACTAAGTGCTGTTTATGACGTTTTCTTGGACTCGCTGTCTACTGTTGAAATTGGATTCCAAACTTCCCTCTTAAGCTTCAACTTCCATATGTTTTATTTAAAAATGACCCTATTTGGAAAGATCATGATGACATAGCTTTTGGGACCTTAAAGAAAAGCCTAATAAAACTCCCTGTCCTCAGACTTCCTAATTATCAACTACCCTTTTTCCTCATTGTATGTGAAGGGGAAGGGAATGCCCTTGGAGTACTCACCCAAAAATAGGGGAACATATAGGGCATTATAACCAACAGTTGGACCCTGTAGCATGGGGATAACCCCCTTGCCTTAAAGTCATTCCTGTCACTGCCCTTTTGGTTAAGGCCATTCTGGAGAAATAATCACAGGACCTTCTTGAACCGTCCTGTGTCCCATGTAGCAGAAGCGCCCCTCCCCCATTCTCATTACACTCAACACTAAAGTCAGTTGCCTTGCCTCCTAGGCCATCGCCCTCTAACTGCTCCTCACACAACTCTTTTCCCTGTAGTGACTTTAGCCCTGCTATTATCCTGTCCTTGATGGATGAAATCCCTCATGACTGCTTAATGCTGACAGATAACTTTTTGACTTCCTGTGACAATTTATAGGAAACTCCTCTAACCAATGCAGATTTTTCATGGTTTAATAATGGTTCCTACTTGAAGGATGAAAATGGTAAACATTGTGTTGGGTATGCGATCGCCACTCCTTTGGAAGTCACTGAGTCCATACCTTCGCCTGTGGCTGTCTTGGTCTAGCAGGTTTAGTTACATGCCTTACTTGGGATTGCACCTTAGCCAAGGGTAGAGCCACAAACATTTATACCAGTAAGTCGGTATGCCTTTGGAGTAGCTCAGGCCTTTAGAAGTGCTATGGAAATAATGAAGTTTCTTTACCTACAATGGGAATAAAATTAAAAAATGGCTCCAATGTCCCAAATGTATTAAATGCCATAGTTTCGCAGGCAGCTCTGGCTATTACTAAGCTACCTGGGCCTTCCAGACTCAATTCCTAGAGTCCAAAGGAAACCACCTTACTGATAGTTCCAACAAAACGCCATTCTCAAGGAAACCAAGACCCAAACCTGTTATGGTTGTCTCTCAAATGATGAATCGGAAAAAATGACAAAAGATATCCAATAATTAGCCCTGGAGAGAGAAAAATATTAGAAATTGAATAATTATTGGTTTTATTAAAACACCAAACAGATAACCCTGGTTTAGACCCAGCAATCCTGCCTTGCTAGAAGTCCTAGAATTCCTGCTACTTACCATTTTACATGCATTAAACCGTTGGCGTACTGACAAAATAATAGTGTTTGGGAATGTTTATGGGGAAATATTAAGGCTGCAAAAGTGCCTACCTTGCTTGTCCCACCTGTCCAATGTATAATCCAAAAAATCCTGTTCACACACGTGGACTTCATACAGCTTCCTGTCTCATGGATATAAATGTTTTAATTATTATGGTTTGTTTTCTCACTGGACCAAAGCTTTTTCCTTGTAGACAGACCAATGCTTATTCTGTGGCTTACATTCTGTTAGAAAAGATTATCCCTGGGGTGCCTGGGTGGCTCAGTCAGTTAAGCATCTGCCTTCAGCTCAGGTCATGATCCCAAGGTCCTGGATGGAGCCCCACATTGGGCTCCCTACTCAGCAGGGAGTCTGCTTCTCCCTCTGCCCCCCTCCCCCCGCTTATGCTCTCTCTGTCTCTCTCAAATAAAATCTCTTAAAAAAAAAAAAAATAGAAAAGATTATCCCTCCCTGGGGAACCCCTCCTGAACTTCATAGTGACTGGAGAGCTCATTTTACCAGTAAGGTGCTTCAACAGGTCTGTGCTGTTTGGCCAGTTTTACAACTCTGCTTGTGCATACCATCTTCAATCCTCAGGGTTAGTCAGTTGCACTAACAGCACTAATTGACAAAATTTGTACAGACCCTCCAAATACCTTGGCTGAAAGCATTGCTGTTGGTCTTCCAAATTTCAGATCCACCCCCTTGGGGATTCCTAGACCTTTGCCCTTTGAGACGATCACAGGATGTCGTAAGCACTTGGCCCCTGCCTCCTCTGACTCAGAGTTGATAGAACAGGATCTGCTTTAACATTGTAAAGGCCTAGTTGTTTCTACTGGAAACAACCGTGTTCTGGTAGAGCAATCTTTTCACCATGTACTCAAATAGATGGGAGGTAGACCTCAAGTACTCTGCAACCTACAGATTTCATCTATTGGAATAGACACTTCCAGTGAGACTCTTACCAACCTCACGGGAAAGACCCTTATCAGGAACTGCTAACCAACTCTGGGGCCACCAAACTCCAGGGAATATTCTTGGGTTCACGTGACACATCTAAAGAAAGCTACAAACCCTGACTGGGCCCTGCACACCATCTGGTGACCTGAAAGTGAAGATTTCCTGGAATTGAAGCAGATGACAACTAATGAGACAGCTTTCCCACGATGTCCGGACCAGGCCTATGTCCCTTTTTCTCACCGTTCGCTGCTGCTTTCTCTTTTATGAAAGAAAATACTCTGTATTTGCCAAGCTATTGCAAAAGGGGGAAATGTCTTCTTTTGACTATGGCCTTTTAGAAACAGCCTTCTCATGATCCTGTGAGCTTTCTCTGAAGGGTGAGAAGGTCAGAATTCACAAATTCTTTCATCTGAACTACAGTCTGATTGCTGAGTCTTACCTAAATTCGTGGTTTCTGAATTTACAATCTTTACATCAATATTATTGATAACACATTTGCTTCGACACAGTTCTCTTGAGATCATGCCATGTCAAACCTCTTTGAAGTGTTGCTGTTTTGCAGCAAGTTCATCAGCTACTGCTTCATGTTTATACCTGCACCGCACCTTCCGACACGCACTCCGGTGACTCTTTCCGTGTGCTCTTGCGGTTCCCACTCGTGGGCTTCCATGGTTGCTTTAAGCGAAGACTTCAGGAAACATACATGACTGCAGGTTTCCTTTCATAAGAAGAGCCTTTTTCCCCTAAGTTGGAATAGTGCCAATAAACATGTTCATTGGCTGCTTTCTGACCTAGGGTCCCAGTTGACCTCTATTCTACAATTTGAAACTGTCATGTTACTGCTTTTGCTTTGTATAATTATTTTCAGGTGTTGTATTTTGTTCCCTGTCAAACTTTTGTAAAAACAATGTACTCAGAAAGGTGATGCTGGTGGCTCAGTACCTGGAGATGATTTCCAGTGCTTATGACCTTGAGAAGATATGGACTTGAGCTGGAAAGTTCCTGGGATTCCTCTCTCTAAACTGTTCCCTGTTACCATAATGTGGCCTGAAGTGGAACCTGGGACATGACAACTATGAAAGGTCCTTCCTGGACACAAGGGACAAAACCATGAAGTATGGAAAACCTGAGTCTTGATCAGTGCAGCAGCCCCTGGCCGAGAGCTTATGCTAAGGGTATAATAGGAAAACATGTTTGTGACCTTGCAGGTTTTTGCGTAAAGGTCAGAGCACAACAGTTGGGAACACCCGGCTCACTCAGGGTGGAATGCTGCGCTCAGATAATGAGCAGCCAGAAGGCTGCCCCAACCGAAACTTGATTACTCTTGACAATAGCCCGGGGGTGGGGAGGGGGAGTCCATAGAAACATGTTTAAGAATAAGCCTCACTTGCTGAACGTGACATCATCTAATCCGTGACCTTTCCCCTGAAGTACTACTATTCACTAGGCTGTACTACAGATCATCCCCTTGATTGTCTTTGATTGTTTATCGCCAATAAACACGCGAGGTTGCAGCTGTTTGGGGAGATCGCAGTCTTGGCGGTGGCGCACCTGGCGGTCGTCCCCTGCACCCACCCTCTCTTTTGCAAGCTCATCTGTATGCCTTGTCCTCCCAGATCAACGCCGCGGCTCCGCGGGCTGTGTCGGGGCAGATCAGTGGTGCTTTTGAGGAAAGATTTTGATCAAAGGGAGGAAATGTAAATATTAATACAGGTAAACTTCAGTAAAATGGAGTGGGGAGGCCAGAAGAAGGAAGCTCTCCCATCCTACCACTCACCACCAATTGCAGATGCCATCAGGAAGAGATGGACCTTGGAAGTAGATACCACTTTATTCCCCAGCAGGAGGAAGAAAGGTTTTCTCCTCCCTCAGCAACAGCTCCGCCAATGAGACACTGTCATAACTCGGTCAATGAAAGGCCGCTATTCTTTAAACTCCTAGTTTACTCCAGTGGACTTTTTGTTTACAACAGCCCTACCAAATACCCCCAGCTTTCTGCTGTGAAAGACCAACCCTGCTCTTTGTTCTCACCCTCGCCTGTGGTTTTGCTGTAGCGTGCATGTTTGGAATTTTCTGTTATTTTGACCCATTTTTTTGTAAAACAACATAGTTTTATTTTTAAGGGTAACAGTTGAGTTCTTTAGGAAACCATTAGGGCCATTTTTCCTTAGCCACCCCGTCGCCATTCCCTACAGCAGACCGTCCTGGTTACTGCAGAATGGAAGTTGCCGGTCAACAGGAAGGCTCTGTCTCCTCCCCCTGCCTGACTTCCTCTTTCCCCTTAAGGCCCCCTGAGGACCAGACAGGGCAGGAGTTGTTTGCTGCGGGTTTGGAGGGTGGGGGCCGGCAGCCAGGCTTTGCTGAAATCCTGTGGGTGGGCAGACACCGCCTCCCCTGGCGTGCTCTCTCTGCTCTCTTGGTCTGCAGGCTAGAGGCTGGCTCTTTCCGGAGCCCCAAACTCTGTCCCCAGGGAGCCATGGCGACATCCCGGGGCCGTCTCTACCTTTGGATGTACTTGGCTGCAGCGCTGGCATCTTTCCTGGCAGGATTTATGGTGGGTAAGTATGAACCGCTTCTCCCCAGTGCAGGGCTGGTGCTTGTCCCTGCAGCCTGGGGAGGAGCGAGAGGAAGCCTGGAGGCTGTGCAGCTGGGCTCCCCGAGCTCCCCGCGTGTGGCCAACGCAGCGGATTTCAGCCCGACTGGCAGCCGAATGGAATGCATTTTGACCTTCTTAATGAAGTGTGACTGAAATTCAAATTTATTAAAGTTTCAGTGAGCTCAGGATACTTGTCAAGCGCTGTTAGGTCAGAGCTGTCACTCTCCACGGGGATGAAAAAGGTGGTTTCATTTAAAAGCACTATTAATGAGTCAGAACTAGCAACTGTAATATGGACAGCATCGCAAAAAACTGCCCTTCCTTCATCATTTACTAAACAAATATTTGTGGAATGTGCCTTGTGTGTCAGGCGCTGTGCTACGAACTAGATCACCCCAAGGAGAACAAGGAAGATAGAGGCCCGTGCCTTGATGGGTAACATGTAGGAAAATGAAAAAAAAAAAAAATCTCGTTAAACTAGTTTTAACCAACTAAAAATTACACTGCATAGCAGAATTTGAAGGATTTCTGCATTTAATATGAACATTTTTGTAAAGCTCACCTTGAGCTATTTCTGAAGTAAGGACTATTTTTTTTTTTTGGCTTCTAATTTTTGTAAAAGTCAAAAGCAATTATATACGTATATGGTCAGTATAGATGCATGTATTCTCTCCCCCTAGGCTGGTTTATTAAACCTTTGAAAGAAACGACCCCTTCACCGCCCTATCATCAAAGTATGCGGTGGAAACTCGTATCTGAGATGAAAGCTGAAAATATTAAATCATTTCTTCGGTAAGTTTGTTTTGATGTTTGGTCTTAAAAATGTTGGAAATATTGCAGAGTGAGAAGTATATTACAACTGGTTATATTCATGTGGGTAATCTTTGTGTGAAATTACATGATCTCACGTTAATTTATGGTAATTTAAAATGTCCCTTTAAACCACTCAGGGTAAAATGTATTTGAATGTTGCAGGAATGGCTCTTTCTTCTCTAACTTAATCGACAGAAAAAGTATCTGGTTGCTTTATTAAGAGATGTTTCAACTTCATGTAACTTCAGACTGCAGCTGAATGTTATTTCTTCCTTATGCCTGGGTTTAATCAGCAATTTTATTTGAAGGTCACATTCTGTCAGGAAGACTTAGATGGTTGTAAACTCAGATTTAAAGGAGGGGAGATTAAAGTTTCAGACTGTCTGCCACAAATTAAACTTTTGTCCCACATTGCAACTATAAGTAATACAAACTAGACAAAATAAGAGCGAAAGGATCAGTGCAAATCCACCAGCCTCTAAGTGTGAAAAGGCATGACATTCAGGGAAATGATAATGAACTCCTTGGAGGCAGTCACCATGATATATGTTCTATATTCAGACTCTCTCAAAGGAGTGTCATTAAAATAAACAAAAACAACAAAAAACCCAACCAGCTTTATTGAAGTATAATTTACATACAGTGAACTGCATCATATAAAGCCTAAGATTTGACAGTATTGACGGATGTATAATAAACTCAATAAACCACTTCCTCAGTCAAGATGCAGAAATTTTATGTCCTGCCCTTTGCAGTTTTATTTCCTATCTTCACCTTTAGCCCTGTGCAGTGACCACTCAGGTTTATGTCACTATGAGTTCCTTTGCATTTTCGAGAATGTTATATAAACGGAATCACACAGTATGCACTCTTGTGTCTGTCTTCTTTCAATCAGCTTAGTAATTTTGGAATTCACCCAGGTTGTTGCACATATCAGTTTATTGCTTTTTATTTCTGCGTAGTATTCCATTGTATGGATATCTTGTAATGTGCAGCTGTTGGATGCTTGGGTTGTTTCTAGTTTTTGTTTATTATGAACAAAGCTGCTATGAACATGTGTTTACAAGTTTTTGTGTGAACATATATTTTCATTTCCCTTGGAATGGCTCTATTGGATGATAAGCATATGTTTAACTTTTTAAGAAGATGTCCAACAGATTTCAAAAGTGGTAACGTGTTTACATTCCTACCCATTATGCGTGAGTGCACCTGCTGTTGTACATTGTGGTCAACAGTTTTGACTGTTGCTGTAATTTTCATCATGCCAATGGGTATTGTGTGTAGTGCTATCTTATTGTGGTTTCAATTTGCATCTTCCTTATAACAAGTGATGTTAAGCATCATCTCCTATGTGTATTGGACATTTGCGTATTTTCTTTCATAAAGCCTCTGTTAACCTATTTTCCTATTTTAAATTGTTTTGTTTTCTTACTGAGTGGTAGGAGTTCCTTATGTATTCTGGGTACAGTTCCTTTGCCAGACGTGTCTTGTGAATATTTGCTTCTGTTCTATGGCTGGCCTTTTTTTGTTAGTGGAGTTTTTGAAAGGCAGAAATTTTTAATTTTGGTAAAGTCCTGTTGACCAGTTTTTGGTTTTCTGTTTCATATTCTGTGTTCCATCTAACTTTGCCTATTAGAAATATGAAGATTTTCTTCTAGGTTTTCTTCTAGAAGTTTTGTAACTGTCGCTTGTATATTTAGATCAATGGTCCACTTCAAGTTAATTTTTGTGTATGTTATAATGTTAGAGTTGATGATTTTTTAAATCCAAATATTCAATTATCCCTGCAACATTTGTTGAAAAAATACTTATTTCCACATTGAATTGCCCTGGCGTCTTTGTCCAAAATTACTTGACCATATATGTGTGGCCTGGTTTTGGATTTTTACATTTTCTTTTATTGATCTGCAGACCTAACACTACACGCGGATAGTTAGTGTAGCTTAGTAAGAAGTCTGAAAATCAGGTAGAGTTAATCCTATACATTTTTTTTCTTAAAAATTGCTTTGACTACTTTACGCCATTTGCATTTCCAAGTTAATTTTAGAATCACCTTCTGAATTCCTACAAAAAACCTGCTGGAACTTTTATTAAAGTTGCATCAACTCTACAGATGAATTTGGAAGAGAAGTGACATCTTTCAAATACGGAGTCTCTCAGTCTCTTTTTTCATTTGTCATAGGGAGGTAGTATAGTTTAACTTTTACCCATGGAGGGGCATTTACGATCAGTTTTTGGATATTATGATTAAGGTTGCTATTTACATTTGCATACAGATTTTACACGATCAAGGTTCCCATTTCTCTGACATAAATGCCCAAGGGTAAAAATTGCTAAGTTGTATGGTAAATACATTTTTAGTTTGAGAAGACTTTGCCTAACTGCTTTCTAGTACAGCTGTATGATTTTGTTTTCCGTTGACATTATCATTGTTTTTAATTTTACCCATTCTGACAGGTGCATGGTGATACCTCATTGTGGTTTTAAACTGCAGTCCCCTATTGGTTAATGATATTGAACATCTTTTTATGTGCTTATTATATATACATCATTTGTGTATATATATATATAAATATATATATATATATATATATATATATACAATTTGTCTCTTCAGTGAAATGTCTGTTCATGTCTTTGACCTATTTTCTATTTGGATAGTTTCGTTTGTTTTTTTTGCTGTTGAGCTTTGAGAGAACTTTATATTTTGTAGATAAGTCTTTTGTCGGCTTTGTGGTACTCAAGTATTTTTCCCTCTCTGCTATTTGTCTCTTCATGTCTTAACAGAGTTGTTTGTAGGTTAGAAGCTTTACATTTTAATGAGGTCCAATTTTATTGCTTTTTCCTTTTATGGATCGTGCATTTGGGTTCATACCTAAGAACTCTTAGACTAGATCTCTTTTCCCCTCTCCTCTCTGCTCTGAAATTTTATACCTTACATTTTACATTAATTTTGTGATTCATTTAATTTTTGCGTAAGATAAAACGTTTGGCCGGGGTGCATTCTTTGGCCTCTGGATGTCCAGTTGCTCCAGCACCGTTTGTTGAAAGGCTAGTCTTTCATTTAATTGCTTTACACATTTGTCAAAAGTCAGTTGGGCTATATGTGTGTGAGTCTGTTGCTGGGTTCTCTGTTCTGCTGTATTAATCTCTGTGTCTGCTCTCTGCCGGTACCACATGGTCTTGATTATTGATGCTATATCGTAAGCCTCAGCAATGTGTAGAATTATTCCTCCCATCTTATTTTTCTAAGCAATTGTTTTAGCTATTCCATACCCTTTTCCTTTTCATATAAAATACAGAATAAACATACTTAATGTCTACAAAAACCTTGCTGGGATTGTGATAGTAATTGCACTAATCTTTTAAAACAATTTGGGGTACTTGACAGTTTTCCTATGTCCAGTCTTCTAATCCATAAACATAGTCTCTTCAATTATTTAGGCCTTCTTTGTTTGCTTTTATAACATTTTGTAATTTTCAGGATGCAGATCCTGGATATGTACTATTTGATTTATATCCAAGTGTTTCATTTTCTTTGGAGCAATTATAAGTCGTACTGTGTTTAATTTCAGTTTCCACATGTTTGTTGTTACTATACGGAAATACTGTTGATTTTTGTATGCATCCTGTGGCCTGTCTAAACTCATGTCTTTAGGAGTTTTTTGTAGATTCATTGGGGTTTTCTGTGTAGACAATCATGCCATCTTCAAATAGGGACACTTTTATTTCTACCTTTCCAAACTTTATGTGTTTTACACTTGGATTTTATTGTTTGGTTTTTGTTTGTTTCGTCTTTATTGTGCTGACTGAAATTCCAGTAGTATGTTGAATAAGAGTGAGAGTGAACATCTTTTTTTTATTGTTGTTTCTAACCTTAGGGGGTAAGCATTCAGAATTTCATAGTTAAGTATGATACTGTCTATACATTTGTTGTAGGGACACCTGGGTGGCTCAGTCGGTTGAGCATCTGACTCTTGATTTCAGCTCAGGTCATGATCTCAGGGTCCTGGGATTGAGCCCCACGTCAGGCCCTGTGCTAGGCAGGGAGTCTGCTTCGGATTCTCTCTCCCTCCATCCTTCACTCCCTCCCTTTGCCCCTCTCCTCACTTGCATTCTCTCTCTCTCAAAAAAAAAAAAAAAAAAGTATAGATTCGTTGTGGATGCTCCTGATCAAGTTAAGGAAACTCCCCTCTATTTCAAGATTGCTAGGAGTTTTTGTTTTGTTTTGCTTTTAAATCATGGATGGATAGTGATATTGTCAAGAGGTCATTTTTCTGCATCAGTTTCTATGATCATGACTTTCTTTCCTTTATCTGGTTAAGAATCTAGTGATTCCTTTGCTGATTTTGGACCCTGGGGATAAACTTATATCAAGAAGGGAGTCACAATCTTCAGGAATGTGAAAATGTATATTTTTCCCATTAAATATGCAAGGTTTTGCTTTATATATTATGAAGACCATTGATTAGGCATCTACACCTTAATGTTGTTATGTCTTTAAGACACAACTACCCTTTTATCTTTATGGAATGTCCTTCTTTGTCTTTGATAATTGCTATCTTTAAGTCTATTTTATTTGGTATAAATATTGCCACATCAGCCTCCTTACACTTAACATTTACATGGTATGTCTTCTTCCATCTACTTTTAATCTGTCATTTTCTTTAGAATTAAAATGTACCTTCAATAGAGAGCATTTAATTGCCACTTGGTACTCAGTACATTTTGGTGATCTTAAAGTGTATCCACTGTAGGTGGTGGATAATAGCAATTTGCTATTGTATTCTTTCTGGCAATCTGTGCCTTTGATTTGAATATTTAGTCCATTAACAAATAAAGTAACCATTGATATGTTTAAACTTAGGTCTACTAATTTACTATTTTCTGTTTACTCTGTTCATTTTTGTTCATTCCTTCTCATTTTCTGCCCCTTTTTGGGTAAAATTTTATTTAAAATTTTATTTCAGTTTATCTTTTGGCTATACGTCCTTCCATTGTTTTTTTGTTTTTTGTTTTTTTGTTTTTTTAGCAGATGGTGCTAGTGATTGCACCATACGTCTAACTTACAACTCTTCACTCAATTCTTATTTTCTGTATTGTATGTTAAGTTGTAAAAAGTTCATATTTCTATATTGCCATTACCCTCTCCTCTATCATCCTTTATATTAGAGCTGTCAAAATATCATTTATTTAATGCAATATAAACCTCACGAAACAATTTTTCTTTGAACACATATGTATTGAAAGCTAATTAAGAGTTAAAATAGTGTTTTATATCTTATTTCCAATGATCTTCATTTGTTTCTGAAAATGTGGGATATGCCATGGTATTTCTATTTAGTCTGAATAACTTTCTTAAGCATTTCCTGTAATGTGGGGTCTGGTCATGACAAACACTCTTAGTTTATCTGTAAAATCCTACTTTATCATAATTCTTGAAGCATGCTTTTCCTGGATATAGACTGCTAAGATGAATTTGTTTGTGTTTTTTCATTGTCTTCTGTCTAGTATTGGCATCTGATGAGAAGTTTACAGTCCTTTAAGTTACAGAACATGTCATCTTATCTTTAATTTTGAGCAGTTTTACTATGTGTCTAGGTATAGTTTTCCTCAAATTTATTCTGTTTATGGCTCTCTGAGATTCTTGACTTTGTAAACTTATGTCTTTCACTAGTTTAGGAAGGTTTTATTCATTATTCCTTAAAATTTTCTTTACCCCTTCTGAGACTCCATGTAAACCCTAGAATCAAATAAACAAAGGGCATACAGTATGGTGTGCTCCCTCCCCATCTATCCTGTGATTTAATGAGGTCATGAAGTTCCATCTTAATTTCCATGGATGAACTAGAGCAAACTATAGTAATGAGGTATGAAAACAGCTATGTTGTTCTTGTGAAATTGAGCTGATTAATGACTGAGGCACTTTAGATATTAGGAAGCAAATACAAAATGTCTGTTTCGAGGCGCTTGTTTCGAGATAAAGGAAAATAATCAGGCAGTTAAGATGCATGTTATTTAAAGAGAGACTCAGTCTTTATTTTTCCTATAATACAGTAAAATGGCAGAATATCTTATCAGGTTAAGACAAAATGCTTATATTTTAAATTGTGTAAGTTAAAGACCAGGTATAATGTTAACACTATTGAACTCTGTCTGCAGCGTATCATAAAGTGTCCCAAAGAAGTCACCTGGAAAATTAGGTATCAGAAGCAAAACTTAATAATGTTTTTGACCATTAAAATTTGTTTATCTCTATTTTCCTTTAATGTGTAATATAGCATAAGGTGTTAAGTTATGTATAAATAGTTTATATGATGATTGTATTTTTGGAGTGCAATACAGAAATTGCACACGGGGCACCTGGGTGGCCCAATCGGTTAAGTGTCTGCCTTCGGCTCAGGTCATGACCCCCCAGGTCCTGTGATCGAACCCCACATTGGGCTCCCTGCTCAGTAGGGAGCCTGCTTCTCTCTCTCACTCTGCCTGCAACTCCCCCTGCTTGTGCTCTGTTGTGTGCTCTCTCTGTCAAATAAATAAAATATTTTTAAAAATTGCACACCAAGAATGACAAGAATAGAAGTAGAATGAAATACATTGAATTAGGAACTCAAGACTTTAATGAATGAGGAGTGACCACAGTTTTGACAGCACCCAGAAGGTGTAGTAGGTGGTGACTTTTGGTATGAGCTTTAAAGCAGTCATTCTTTTTGAAAAAAGAAAAGGGAAAAATACTGGAAAGAACCAAGGGAGAGTAAGAACCCTAGCAGATCTTCTAGCCCTGAGATATGTGGAGGCATGGGAAATAAAACCACTGGCAGGTGAGCAGGGTCCTCTAAGGAAACCTGTTAAGGCAAGGAAGTCAAGCAAGCATTCAGAGAAGTGGCTGAGGATTAAAGAATTGTTGATCATAGATAGAGAAGGTTTATGATCAGTGAAAGAGCCTAGGAGGGAGAAGAGTTCCAGATTGGGTTAATGGTTCTAATGGAGTGGGAAGAATTTGATTTCTTCCCAGCCACTTTCTTGTTGGCATTGCCTCAGCTGTTGAGTGTTTGTCCTCCTTCATGTATTCAGTAAGAGTTACATTCCTTCCAGCCTAGGAATTTCTTGATTGGTTCATAATCCATTCATTATAACTCTTCCCTCTGGCAATGATTCATTTCAAAAGAGGTATATACTCTATTATGTCCAATGAAATGAGAGGAAAGTTTAGCTGTGATCTTCTAGTGTAAGTTTTCCTCTGTTAAAAGAAATACCGAAGAGGAAACAGATGTTCTTGTTTGTACTTGTTTCTCCTAAGCATTACAGTGGGAATATATGATGCCTGGAACTATACCCACCTTGGGACCAGAAGGAGAACTTTAGAAATGAACTAAAGGATGTTACACACTGCTCCTCTTTTTTTTTTTCTTTCACTTCTGTATTCCATTTCAGTGGGTTCTTTATTTTTTTAAAGAGAGAGCACATACACGCACATGTGAGTACATTGGGTGGGACGAGGGGCACAGGAAGAGAGAGAGAGAGAGAGAGAATCCTAAGCAGGCTCAGTGACCAGCATGGAACCTGATATGGGGCTCAGTCTCACAGCCCTGAGATCATGACCTGAGCCCAAATCAGGAATTGAATGCTTAATGGATTGAGCCACCCAGGTGTCCCTCAGTGGGTTCTTTAAAAGATGGATGACAAAAGCTCATGGTTAATCCTCTATCTTAATTTAAGGAAATACATTTTTTTCCTTAATTATAAGAATGTTATCTGTTCACTGTAGAAAATAGAACAATAATTACATGAAGTAGAAATTAAATATCTCAAGCCCCACTTTTTTCTAATGCATACAAAATAACTTCCATTATGTTAATACTTTTTTAAAGCAAATATTCTAAGATATTAAATATACATAATCTATAGATTTCATTTAATGATACAGAAAGAGAAAGCTTCACAGAAGTTGCTGGAGGAGGCCCCATGGATGATGAGTAGCTTGCAGGTGAGAAAAGAGAATAAAGAAGTGGTGACAGGGAGACTCAGGTAGATGGGACAGTATTTATGTCTCAGAGAAGACCTTGTGCAAAGGCTATAGGTGGTTCACTGCAGGAGGAAAAGGAATTCACCAAATGCCATAGGGTGGAGATTTTATGTGGAGAGTAGTAGGAAATGAAAATGGAAAGATGGAAGGGTGGGTCAGATGAAAAAAGGCCCAATATGCCACATTTGAATGTGAACTTTATAAAAATGCACAGTATAGGGAGTCAACAAGGAGTTCAGGCAATTGAATAAATCAGGTGAATGATTTCAGATTATCACTATTTCTCAAGGTCAGCCAACTATGACTTTCATATTTTAGTCCCAGCATTTAATGACTGAAATGAGGAACATATTATTTAACTATTCTTTCAGTTTCCTTATTTGCAAAATGAGGACAAGGGGAGAAAGGTTGTGAAGACTCAATGAGGTAACCCAGGTGAAAGTGCCTGGTCACATGCCTGGCATATAGTAAGTTTTCAGTAAATGCCACTTTTCCTTTGCTGCCTGTCTTGTTTTGATTGTGGCATGGTTGGCTAAAAAAACCAATTTACACCTGAGGAGGTGGTGGGGTGCGGAAAGGTGAGAAAATATTTTAAAAATTATTTACCCTCATGTAAAATGAATATAAAAACTACTTTTGTGAAGTCACTTAAATGCTACAACCATTTATACTCAGAACCAAGAGAACATTGCCCAAATTCAATTCAACAAACCTGTTGTATAATTTCTGGATAACAGGCAGGAACTAAGCAGTAGGCAATATAAAAATAAAAATGCACGGACTTTGAACTTCAATGAGATCAATAAACAACTGAATAAACATAACAAGACAGCAGTGGAAGTATACATGAGACTGTCCAACTGGTCTCTGCAAACATTATGAACTGCCCCACCACCACCCAAAGTATCCCCCCTTACTGTTGATCAGCAAGAAGGAGCACCATTGGTATAGAGGCCTGACATTCTTCCAAGGTATCTTCTCTTACCTGCTGATTGCATGTGTTTACCATGGCATATGTTCTTTCCTGGGGGGAGCATAATGTGAATATTGTAGTTACACACAATTTTTAAATTGGCCTACCTAGAAATTGGTATCACTAGCTGTTTGTTTGTTTGTTTGTTTGTTTTATCGTTGGTGTAGAAATGATAATACTTAAAGGATGAGTGATGCATCTAGAATAGTCCTTAGGCATACTGTCTGAATTTAGTCTTTAACCCCCACTTGTATTTTATTTTCATTGTAGCTCTTTTACAAAGCTCCCTCATCTGGCAGGAACAGAACAAAATTTACTTCTTGCCAAAGAAATCCAAACCCAGTGGAAGAAATTTGGACTGGATTCAGCCAAGTTGGTTCATTATGATGTTCTCCTATCCTACCCTAATGAGACAAATGCCAACTATATATCAATCATGGATGAACATGGAATTGAGGTGATGTGGAATTGTTGGTACTTTTTGTATCTTTTAACCCCAGTTGTTTATGCGAATTGGGATGTAGGGTCAAGTAAAAATGGAAATTGGTTAATAGTGCAGTGGGACTCATTTTTTTTTTTTTAGAAAAGTTGATAAGTTAGAAACTAATTATTTCAGTGTCTACTGTGTTAGGCACAGTGCCAAGTCTTAAAGCCAGAATGAAGCCTAGGAACAGGATTCTTTTTGCTTTAAGTAAGGTAAGGCAGATGTGGAACATGTTATTTTAAATCAATACGGTGAGTGTTATGAAGACTATGTTTTGGGTTCTTTACACAGAACAGGTTCACTTAGCCCAGCCTGGGACTTAGAGAAGGTTTCCTGAAAGAAAACCTTTCTGATAATGTGAGTCATGAAAGATCCTAAGGAGTTAACTACATGAAAAAGCAAAGTAAAAGAATCCAGGCAGAAGAGAAAATACTGGCAAAGGTTTGGAGACCCAGAACTAGCTTAGTATTATTGGGGAGCTTAAAATTTTCCTGTATTTCAAAAATGTGCAAAGTGGACCACAGTAAGAGATAAACCAGTATATATATGTTTTGGGGACAGGTCATAGAACAGCTTATACATTGTCCTAAGGGACTTAGGGAATTCAACTTCGGTCAATGGAAACCATTGACAAGTCCTGAGCAATGGAAGGGTGTGGCTAGAGAGGCATTTTTTTAGATAGATAGGGCCATCTGCAGGTTAGACCTTAACTAGGCAAGGAATTCAAGTTGGAGTCTTATGAGAATAGTCCAGGTGAAAGATGATGAAGCCCTGAATCAGGATGGTAGTAGGAATGAGGAAGAGGGATGATCTAAGAAGTAGTTAGGAAGCAATATTAGTGGGAATTGATTAGTGATTGACTGGAGTAAGGAGGTGAAGTAGGGTTCAGGATGACTCCTAGTGTCTGGTATGGGTGGCTGGCTAGTGATGCTACTAGTAATAGAAAGGAATGATGAACAGAAAGCAGGGCTGGGGTGAGGGATGAGAAATGCAAAGTTGGACTCGTTGAGTTTGGACATCCAAGCTGAAATAACCATCACACCATCACACGTCTGGAAAGGTGGTCCTTATAAGCATATGGGCTATGGATAAAATTTTGGGAGTCCATGAAATCTGACAGGAAGGAAGTATAAATGAGGCAGATAGTAGACTGGGGATAAAACACAGGAAACATTTAAGTACATTTGAAAGAAAAGGGGTCCAACAAAGAAAGTTGAAAAGGAATCATTGGAAAAAGGAGGAGGAGAATCAATGGGGGTGCCACCTTCAAAGCCCTGTTTTTATATGGGAACTTCTAGTCATCTGAGGTTGCGTGCATTTTAGAAGTTGCTACTATTTGGAAGGCGGTAGTAACGATAAAGCTCTTCCTCATTATTGCCAGTGGAATTTACCTGATCAGTTACTGAACCTAGTTTCAGAATGTTTAATCTTAAGTGTATACTTGGGGGCATTAGTCTTTAATAACAATCGGGAATATTTCTCTCCAACTTCATGTTATTTCAATTCTTGCTAGATTTTCAATACCTCCTACCTTGAGCCACCACCAGATGGATATGAGAATGTTACAAATATTGTTCCACCATATAATGCTTTCTCTGCCCAAGGCACACCGGAGGTAAAATAAGACTTTTTTCACTCAACTCTTTAAACCTTCCTTTGTTATTTAAAGCCTCTGTAGAGAATGAAAACCAAGGAGATTAGGTAAATCATACATGCTGATCCATACTTTGGGATTCAGTGCTATGAACACCCTTTCTAAAATTAATTTAAGAAAAAGAAAAAAACAGAAATACATAAAAATCATAGCCTGGTGAAGCAGATGCCTCTCTGAGGTAACAAAGGAGTTGCTGAACACATATTTAATTCAGGAATGACAGTAGATGTTTTTCCAAGCTCTTTTCCTCTGTTCATAGTGTAGTTTTGTTATAGATTTATAGATCATACCACAGAAGTTCTTAAATTAATACTCTGCTTGAAAATTAAACATGGTTGGGGGTGCCTGGGTGGCTCAGTCAGTAAGCGTCTGCTTTCGGCTTAGGGCGTGATCCACCAGGGTCCTGGGATGGAGCCCCGCATCGGGCTCCCTGCTCCACTGGTAGCCTGCTTCTTCCTCTCCCACTCCCCCTGCTTGTGTTCCCTCTCTTGCTGTCTGTTTCTCTCTGTCAAATAAATAAATAAAATCTTAAAAAAAAAAAAAGAAAATGAAACATGGTTGGGATTTCTTTTTTCTTGTAAAAATCTCCTTTGTTTCACCTACCCCCCACTTATCTCCCCTCTCCTCCATTTGTTCTCTGTATTTTAAAGTCTGTTGGTTTGTTCGTTCGTTTTTGTTTAGATTCTGCATGTAAGTAAAATCGTATGGTATTTGTCTTTCTCTGACTTACTTCTCTTACTTAGCATAATACTCTCTAGGTCTGTCCATGTTGTTGCAAATGGCAAGATCTCATTCTTTCTTATGGTTGAGTGTGTATACACACACACACACACACACACACACACACACCGCTTTTTTCTTATCCATTCATCCATCAGTGGACACTTGGGTGAATAATGATGCAGTAAACATAAGGGTGCCTGTATTTCTTTGAATTAGTGTTTTTGCTTTCTGTGGGTAAGTACCCAGTAGTAGAATTCTGGATCATAAGGTATTTCTATTTTTAATTTTTTGAGGAACTTTCATACTGTTTTCCACAGTGGTTGCACCAATTTGCATTCCCACTAACAGTGCACAGGGATTTCTTTTTTCCCTGCATCCTTGCCAACACCTGTTATTTCTTGTCTTTTTGATACTAGCCTTTCTGACCCATGTGAGGTGATATCTCATTGTGGTTTTGATTTGCATTTCCTTGATGATCGGTAATGTTGAGAATGCTTTCATGTATCTGTTGCCCATCTGTATATGTTCTTTGGAAAACTGTCTATGTAGGTCTTTTGCCCATTTTAATCAGATTATGTATGTATGTATTTATTTTTTGGTATTGGGTTGTATAAGGTTATATAGTTTGGATATTAACTCCTTACTGGATATGTCATTTGCAACTATCTTTCCGCTCTTCAGTTAGGTTTATGATTTTCTTTGCTGTGCAAAAGCTTTTTATTTTGCTGTAGTCCAGTAGTTTATTTTTGCTTTTGTTTCCCTTGCCCAGGGAGACATAGCTAGAAAAATGTTGTTAAGGCTGATGTCAAAGAAATTACTCCCCTGTGTTTACTTCTAGGGGTTTTATGGTTTCAGGTCTCATATTTAGGGCTTTAATCCATGTTTAGTTTATTTTTGTGGATGGTGTAAGAAAGTATCTTGATTTCATTCTTTTGCATATAGCTGTCTGGTGTTCCTAGTACCATTTATTGACGAGACTGTCTTTTCCTCACTGTATATTCTTGCCTCCTTTGTCATAGATTAATTGATTGTATAAGTGTGGGTTTACTTCTGGACTTTATTCAGGTCTATTGATCTTGTGTCTGTTGTCATGCTGGTACTAGGCTGTTTTGATTACTACAGCTTTGTAGTCTAACTTGAAATTTGGGGTTATGATACCTCCAGCTTTTCTTTCTCATGCTTGCTTTGACTATTGGAAGTCTTCTGTGGTTCCATATAAATTTGAGTATTATTTTTTGTAGTCCTGTGACAAAGGCTGTTGGCATTTTGATAGGGATTGTGTGGAATCTGTAGATTGCTTTGGGTAGTATGGACATTTTAATGATATTAAATGGTATTCCAATCTGTGAGCATGGAGTATCTTTCCATTTATTTGGAATATTTATTAATAATAAATATTATTTATTCTTCAGTTTCTTTTATCAGTATTTATATTTTTCAGGGTACAGGTCTTTCAACTCCTTGGTTAAATTTATTCCCAGGTATTTTTATTATTTTTGGAACAGTTATAAATGGGATTGTTTAAAACATAGTAGGGATTTTTGAAATGACTCTTTCCTTTGGCTCAGTATATGCTGGTAATCTCTTCAAAACAGAACACACTGTTTTAAATGTTCTGTATTGAGATTTTTTCAGTCTTTCAAAGTATCGAAATATTTTTTAAAAACTTATACAGAATTAGCACATGTCTGTTTTTTAAGGCCAGTCCAGGAAAGATAACTTTTGATGATGTGGTATTGTGGAGCGTACTTATTCTTGGGTTTTCTCTTTAATGGTAGCAGTATTCTGTATGTTTTTAAATTTTCTCTTTTCTTTACAGGGGGATCTTATATATGTGAACTACGCTCGTACGGAAGATTTTTTCAAACTGGAAAGAGAGATGAACATCAACTGCAGTGGAAAGATTGTTATTGCAAGATACGGAAAAATCTTCAGAGGAAATAAAGTATTGTATTGTCTTTTCTAGAGAGAGGAGGATAGTGTATATCTTCTAAATGTAAATGACCAACTTGTGTTCTGTTTTCCAGAATTACCCCCATATATATATATATATATATATATATATTTAAAAAGTCTTCCTATTTGCATGGTTGCACAGGAAATCCTGTTTTTATGTTACCTCACATATCTATAAAGGGAAGTTACTTTTATTACAGAAACAAAATTTGCTTTTTAAAATTTTTTGAGGGAAATTTTATATAAACTGAAAACTGAAAGCTCCCCTACATTACCCGTTTTATTTGCCCAGACATGATCAATCTTCACAGCTTTTCTTAGACCTAATTCTGTGACATATGAATATAAATACCTTTTTCTATATACTAATTTATGTATATCATACATTTTTTACAAAGATGGCATCATATACTATATATACCTTTATTTTCTCACTCACCAATAATACATAGGTATTCCTCCACGTCAAAACACTGAGAGTTGTATAATGTGTAGTTAAGAGTATAGGACTCTAGATCCATACAACATAGATTCTGGTCTAGTCTAGGCTCCCTGTTCTCTAGATCTTTTACTGTGAGCAAGTTATTTAATCTTTCTCTGCCAGTGTTTCCTCATACATAAAGTGGGAATGTTAATAATAGCACTAATCTCCTAGAATCCTTAACGAAGATTAAATGACTTGATGTTTGAAAGCACTTACGATAGTGCCTGGTACTTAGTTAATTCTATATAGCTGCTTATTAAGTAAATACCTTGTTATTTTGGATGTGCGCATGATACTTTGTAGAAGTGATAAGCAGTTTAACCATTCCTATGTTGACAGATGCTTGGCTTGAATTTATTACTATTAAAAATAATTCCATTGTGAAAATCTTTGTCCATATGCACTTGAACATTTATGTGAAGATTTTTGTAGTATGGATTCCTAGAAATTTAATGGCTGAGTCAACATGTATATTCTTTCAGAATTTTGGAAGGCATCATCAAATTGCCCTTTAAAAAAAAGTTGTGACAGATTGTACTCCCATTCATATTATAAGAATGCTTTCTGAATATTGCAATGTGTTTTAGTTAATCAAGACTGTTGGTTATCTATCTTCTGCTACCAAATTTCTGGTAATGAATTCAGAACCTTACAGGAAAGGTTTTCCTATTTGTGGTTAGTTCAAATTGTTAGAAAATGTTTATAAAACACAGTGGGCAATTTTTCACATACTCTGTATAGAACTTTAAATTAGTTTAGTCCCACAAATATTTATATGATGTGCCAGACGCTGGAGGGTGGATAGTTAAAATTGAACAAGACATGGTCCCTTTTATCAAAACACCCTCAGTCTAGCAAGGGTGAAAGATATTTTAGGGATATTTTAAAATACTTTGACCCATCCTATAACAGAAATATGTACAAAATAGAAGAGCTAGAAAGAAGGGAGACATTAATTTTGCAGTTTTAGTGACAACAGGAATGTTTCACAGAAGAGACAATAGCTTGTTTGGAGTTGTATAGAATAAATGAGAGTCGTTAGCTCCCCCAGGAGAGAAATTGTATTCAAGGCATAAAGAACTGACTGTGTAGCAGCATGATAAAAAGCAGGGTCTCAAGTCCCCTACGTTATTAAATTGATCTTCTCTTAGATTAATTAATCATCTGCCACGTCTACATTATGGATTGCCCATTGCCCCTGCAGGTTAAAAATGCCATGTTAGCAGGAGCCATAGGAATCATCTTGTATTCAGATCCAGCGGATTATTTTGCCCCTGCGGTACAGCCATATCCTAAAGGATGGAACCTTCCTGGAACTGCAGCACAGAGAGGGAATGTGTTAAATTTGAATGGTGCTGGGGACCCGCTCACTCCAGGCTATCCAGCTAAAGGTAATGGATGGGCCTGCCATGGTTCACCCATTTTTGCAAAATCCTACTTGCCCTTAAAGAAGACGTAAAAGCAAACATCTACAGAATAATTTTAAAACTATATGCAATTACAATTTTTTGGATTGGTATTGCTAGGAATTAAAAAGCATTTCCCATGTATTACTTTTGTTTCAAATTTTCATGAGGTGTGGACATGGAGAGGGAAGGGTCAGTTGAATTTCTGCTTTTAGCAGAGGTGCAGAAACAGATCCCCATACCCAAAGTAATACTGCTTTTACCAAACTAGAACTTCGGTTTTCTGAATTGCTTAGTGATTTTATCCTTCTCTAGATATCATACATTTGTATTTTTTTTCTAAGTACCAATGAGTTTTTGGGTGTTGTCAAAACTTTTCACATTTTACATGTTAAACGTCTGTGTAACAGCCTCCACAATTAAGATAATGAGCATATCCATTACTCAAAAAGTTTTCACTCATCTCTTTGTAATGCTTTCCTCTCCAGCCCTTCCTACCCAATTCCTGCCAGTCCCTAGTCCCTGCCAGACCACTGATCTGCTTTCTGTCAGCATAATTGTTTTGAGATCCATCCACATTGATGTCTGTGTCAATAGTTCATTCCTTTTTATGCTAAGTAGTATTTCATTGAATGGATACACTACAGTTTGTTTATTCATTTACTTGTTGATGGATGTTCGGATTGGTTTTCGTTTGGGCACTCTTATACATAAAGCTGCTTTGAACAGTTGTATACAAATCTTTGTATGTACATATGCTTTTATTTCTCCTGGATAAATATATAGAAATCGAATGACTGGATAATATGGTAGACACATATTTAACTTTTGGAGAAATTTTCAAATTGGTTTCCAAAGTGGTTGTACCATTTTACATTCCAGCAACAGTGCATCAGTGTTCCAGTTGCCAAATCCTTGCTACCTTTAGTTTGGTCAGTCTTTTTAATTTTACATTGTAATATATAAGTAAATCCTCCAAGTTACTTTTTTTTTTATCAGTTTTTGGGGCTATTCTAGGTCCTTTCCATGTGAATTTTAGATCCAGCTTATTAATTTCCACTGACAAGTGTCCTGGGAATTTGACTGAGATTGAATTAAATCTAGAAGTCAATTTGGGGAGAATCGACATCTTAAAAAATAATGAATATTTTAATCCATGCCCATGGTGCAACTCTCCATTTACTTAGGTATTCTTTAATTTATTTCCACATGTTTGCAGTTTCATTGTATGGATTGTGCACATCTTATTTACCCATATGAGTTTCCTAGTTGTATGCTTTTTAATAATACATTTTAAATTTCAATTTCCATATGTTCAATGCTAGTAAGTAGAAATACTTTGTATTTGTAGAAGAAATACATCAGTCTTGAATCCTGGAAACTTGTTAAACTTACTAAATAGTTCTAGTAGGTAGTAGGTTTCTATAGCTACCATCAGTTTTTACATAGACGATCATGTTTTCTGCAAATATGGTTCTGTTTCTTTTTTTCTAATCTGAATGCCTTTTACTTTTTAAAATGTGTTTGCCTTAGTATACTGGCTAGTATCTCTTGTACATTGCTGGAAAAAGGTGTTAGAGAAGATGTCCTTACCTTGTTCCTGCCTCAAGAAGAAAAAAAATCCAGTCTTCCTCTGTTAAGTATGATCCAGCTGTAGGCTTTATTTCAGATTCCTTTTGTCAGGTTGGGGGAGTTTACTTCTGATGGGCTAAGAGCTTTATTTTTGCATATTTACCTAGGAATGTGTAATGAATTTTGTCAAATGCTTTCACTGAGTCTTGAGATGATACTAAGTTGTTATATTACTTCTGTTAAATTATACTAATAGATTTTTGAATGTTAAACCAACCCTCCCATCCTAGGATACACTCTGCTTGGTCACAGTGCATGATCCTTTTCTATGTTGTTGGTATATCATTGAACTTAAAAATTTTGTTAAGCATATCTGTCTTTAGTCATGAGGGATATTGGCCTACAGATTTATTTTCTTGTACTATTTTAGTTTCGTTTTGGTGTCAGAGTAATGTTGGCTTTATGTGCTAAGTCGGGAAATATTTCATCTTAGTTGTTTTGTAAGAGTTTATATAGAATGAGTGATTTTTGCCTGTAAACATTTGGTAGAATTGCCTAGCAAATCTGAGCCTGAAGTTTAGTTTGTAGGCATGTTTTTAACTACAAATTTAATTTTTAAAGTAGGTGTGTGGCTATTTAGGTTGTCTGTTTATTATCCAGTGAGCTTTGGTAGTTTATGTCTTCCACTGATTTTGTCCATTTCGTCTAAGTTACATTTAATAGAGTTGTTCATAATATTCTCAGTCTGTGTGTGTGTGTGTGTGTGTGTGTGTGTACGCACATATGCACGTGCAGGTACTAAAGTGATATTCTGTTCTTTATTCCTGATCGTGGCAATTTATCTCTCTCTTTCTTTTTTTTCCTGAACTGTCTTGCTAGAGATTTATCAGTTTTATTGATCTTCTCAAAGAACCAGCTTTGGATTTGATTCATAATTGCTACCATTTTTCTGTCTCCTATTTCTTATATTTCTGCTCTGATCTTTATTATGTTCTTTCCCTGCTTATTTTTGCCTCATTTGCTCTCCTTTTCTATTTTCTTGAGGTAGAATCTGATGTCATTTGATTGAAATCTTCCTTTGTTTCTTTTTTTTTTTTTAAGATTTTTTATTTATTTATTTATGTGACAGAGAGACAGCCAGCGAGAGAGGGAACACAGGCAGGGGGAGTGGGAGAGGAAGAAGCAGGCTCCCAGCCGAGGAGCCGGATGTGGGACTCGATCCCGGAACGCCGGGATCACGCCCGAGCCGAAGGCAGACGCTTAACGACTGCGCTACCCAGGCGCCCCTAAATCTTCCTTTGTTTCTAAGATAGGTGTTTCAGTGCTATACAACTATTTTGGCTGAAAGCCAAAGTCCTAATGAGATTGTAAGTCTGACAGTACTTTTCAGTCTTCCTTTAAAGAGAGTATTGTTTTGGATCTTTATGATTCCCAAGATCTCATAAATTCCCTTTAATTTTTTTTTCAGTTATACCTAGTTTCAGAATTCGGGACGCATTTTCCAGGCAACTAGTTAACTGAAGCTTCCCTAAGAAAGAGTCAAGATATCTTTGAGGAAATAAAATATTCTTGTAAAATTCAAGAGAATTACATGAAATGTCAAAACAAATTTGGAAATTTATAATCCCCATAGTTGATTTTACATTAAAATTTGATTTAATTTCTTACTGTTGAATTAAATAAGCCATATTAGGGGTGCCTGGGTGGCTCAGTCGTTAAGTGTCTGCCTTCAGCTCAGGTCATGATCCCAGGGTCCTGGGATCGAGTCCCACATCAGGCTCCTTGCTCAGTGAGGAGTGTGATTCTCCCTCTCCCACTCCTCCTGCTTGTGTTCCCTCTCTCGCTATCTCTCTGTCAAATAAATAAATAAAATCTTAGATAGATAGATAGATAGATAGATAGATAGATAGATAGATCGATCGGTCATATTAGGTAAAACAATCATTGGCTTTGGAGAATTTTAAATTTTGATATAATTTCAAATGTAGTAAATCTGAGATAGTAATAAAAGAAATTTGTTTATACCCCTTGCTCAGATTTTTCAGTTGTTTTCATTTTATGCAATTAATTTCTACAGAGTACACCTTTAGACTTGATGTCAAAGAAGGAGTGGGAATTCCCAAGATTCCAGTACATCCTATTGGGTATAATGATGCAGAAATATTACTACGGTATGATTTTCTATTTGGATATGAGATTTAAGATATTTTACACTAATGTGTCCACTTTCTTATCTAAAACCAATGTAATCTAATTATGTTAAAAGTCTGTTTGTATACTTGAAACCAGTGTTATATGTCACTTATATGTCAATAAAATTTTTTAAAAATTAAGGAAACAAAGTAGGAAAATTAGTTTAAAAATAAGTCTTTTATCAAAATATTTCCTGAAGTAGGAATAACAGAGTACACCAAGAAATGGCAAGAAACCATTAGTCTGCTACAAATGAAAGTCTGAAGTGCAAAACTGTGTCCAAGATAAAAATGCTGATTGGAGATTTGTCGAATAGTTAAATTTTCTTTGATATGCATTTGATGTTTAAACTTGACCTGTATTTTAAAAATCTTACAGTGCCCACCACTTATTAGACATGTGAACTTGGACCAGTTATTTAATCTTTCTCTGATTCAGTTTCCTCATCTGTGAAATGACGATAGTAATTGTTTCTCCCTGATAGGGTTATTATGAGGAGGAGATGAGATCAATTTAAGTGTGTAAAGTATCTAGAATATAGTAAACATTTAATTAATGTTTGCTCTTCTTGCATTCTATTACTGATGTTCTTTCACAAATCTCCAGCTTTTATTTTTTTAGATGTCTGTACCAATACAATTTAATAATTGCTTTATGAGTGCCTACTAGGTAATCAGTCATGAATTTCCTATTTTTACTGTTTCTTAGGTCTGATGATTCCCTACATAAGTAAAGTGAAAAGTAAGGAGGCTGATGTTTCACATTTTCTCTCCCTATTTTTTTTTTCCTAAGCTCTCTTACCACAAACATACTAAGTACTTCATATATTTTAATTTTGGCTCTCTTGCTAAAATGTAAGTTCCATTAAGAAAGGGAATATTAACAGTACTTGGCTCATTAAATATTTTTTAAATGTATGAATGAAATATCTCATTATCAGATATTATGATTTCTTCTAAGAAATTGTGATGCTCAGCCTTTTTCTGTCATTTTCATTTTCTCTCAACAGTCACATGGGAGGTACCGCTCCGCCAGACGACAGCTGGAAGGGAAGTCTTAATGTGGATTATAACATTGGGCCTGGCTTTGCAGGGCATGATTCCTTCAGGTAATTTTATATTATTTTAGTAGACTGGAAAAGTTTTATATGTTTAATGGGAAAATATCAAGATAACTGTTCTGCCAGGTATATTTTGCTTGTTTTCTTCCCTCATTTTTCATGGTGAACAATTGATCATTTTATATCACTTAAGAAGTACTTATAGGATGATGTACTGAATTCTTCTTCCAGTAGAGAGATCACAACATGTGTTTTATAAAGTCTTAAACATGACTACATTTGAGTTTAGGTTTAACATTTTAACTTTCTTCTTTACCCAAAGTGTTAAAACAATGTTTCAGATAACCCAGTATTTCAAACGTATAGCATTTTGAACATTACCTTAAGGGAAGGAGTACAAGAGAAGAGAGAAAGGAGCTCACATTTATTGATCACTTACTGGGCAGGTGGGTTAACTGAGTTAAAGCCGGCCAGCACGTAGCTATCGTAAGGCTCAGTGCATTAGCATTAGCGCTGTTGTAGAGGAGGGATCTCAGAATATTTGTTCTATGAGCTTAGTATTACAGAAAGATTAAGTTTTCCACTGGATCAAGGCAGGCAGGAAATACTAACTGGAGAGATCAACTTGCATAGAATTGTGAAAGAGCCATGGCATGATTTAGAACTTTAAGTAGTTTGATTTGTCTGAGGGAGAAAGGGAAATTGAACACTGTTCAATCAGAATATATAGCTCTTTTGATTAAACCAAAATTAGTAGCTCAGTCTTATTTGCTAACGCTTTACATTAACAGTGCAAACTTGGATTCTTAGTGGTTTTTTAGTTTCTGTAAGAATGTTTTTTCAGCACGTTTAAAGTATTAGAAATTCAATGTTTTTATTTTAAAGGAATTTTAGGAATACTTTGAGTGCTTATTTATCTCTGTAACTCAGAACAGAGTTACTTGAATATAAGTTTATTATCTACAGCAGCAGGAAAACTTAACATACACAATGAAAGATAAAGGCCTTTCTGATTTAGAAAGAAAACATAATGACACAGAGAACAGAGAAAACATATAGCTTCCGTTCTACAATTTCAGTTCAAGAGTAAATTCAGAAACGTACAAATCCCTTTGTCTAGATATCAAAAAGTTGTTCTCCTTCACCATGGGCACAAAATTCTTAATTGACTTGAGCTGAAAATGGACAAATACACAAATAAAAATCTCTTGTTCTTTCTCACTAAAAAGAGCTTTTGATAATCTATTAACCCATTTATGGAGATTCTGTCATTTTTACCCAGATGAGCTGTCCAGATTCTGTCATTTCTCACCCAAAAGAGCTCTTTATAATTAATCCATTTGCAGAGATTACCAAGTGGCAAGACATACAACCAAATTCCTAATCATTGCTGCCACCAATAAGGAATAATTTACCTGCCATAAGCAAACTAGAAATACAAAACACAAAATCAGTAGGAGAGATAGTATAAAGTTAGAAGTCCACAGAAAGAGAGACAAACCAAGAAACAGACTCTTGAACTATAGAGAACAAACTGATGGCTACCAGAGGGAAGGTGGGAGGAGAGTGAGTGAAATAGGTGATGGGGAGATTAAGAGTATATTTATCGTAATGAACACTGAGTAGTGTATAGAATTGTTGAATCACTATATTGTACACCTAAAACTACTACAACACTGTATGTTAACTATACTGGTGTTAAAATTAAACGCTTAATAATTAAAAAGAGATACAGAATCAACAGAGTGAAAATTCTGTCACTACTTCTGTTTTATCTCAGAGACAAAAGAAGACACGTCTGGGTTTAAGCTACCCATACCTGGTTCTATGAGGTGAATCCATTATACATCTCAGTGGGACTTCCAAAAATGATAAAGGGTGATTTTTTTTTTAAGTTAAACCATGTTTCTCGTACAAATATAAAACGAACGTGTCAAAAATTTCATTTAATTCACTAATTAATAAGGGAACCACAAAGGAATTAAAATTGGTTCAGAGGAGAATTCAGTGATGATACCAGAAAAAATCAGTGCATCACGAATGCTGAAATGGAAGTACTTACTTAATAGCAGAAATCTTGTTTCTTCTACCTCGAATCAATTGAACATTCACGAGACAGATTGTATATTTCAGCAGATGTGGTATTTCTACAAGTTAACTTTGATGTCTACAGAGTTGTGAAATATTCTAGTCAAAGGCAGCGATAGGCAGAGGTAAGTCATGGATGAGCTAAGGCCTTTCTCACTTTTTCCTTATAAGAGTGTGTTCATTCATTTCACAAATATTTATTGAGCATTTACTATAACCCAGGCACTATTCTGCAAACTGGGGATCCAGCAGTGAACAAAACAGACAATATTCCTTCCCCTGTGGAGCTTACATTATAGAGTTCATGTTATTTGGAACATGCGTTTGAAGTGGTAATAGAACGAACAAATAGATCCTCTTTTCAAAACTTCTGGAGTCAATGATTCTAAAAACTAGGAAGATGCAAGTATTAAATATGTGGGTGGGCTCCTCTGAGGATCTGAACAGGTAATCTATGTTTATTTTCAGGTTTTGATTAAAATAGATTTTTTTTCCTCATTCCTTTTTTGTTAACATTCTTATTTTCTTCATTTAATGACATAATATCAGTGATTCAGGGTTTCTTACCAATAGATCTTAGGCTCATATTTTTAGAAACACATGCTAAAAATGTTTCTGCTTTATTGTTATTAATTTTTATCTCTCAGTAGCAAAATAAATCCTTAATGTCTTAAAATGTAAAAAAATACCCATTAATTAGTTTTTCCCCAAAGGCGCTTCTGTTGAATGTTGCACATGATTTAAATATGTATTCAGAAGCACAATATACTCATAGAGGGGAAAAATCAGAATCTGCACTTAGCAATGTACAGTTTTGACAACCTCTTAGTTCTTGCATTCATAAACCACACATTAGAAACTGCTGGGAGTCCTCTCCATCCACCCCCCAACAGATAAAGATTCATTTTGTTTCCTTGTGAAAGGGAGACTCAGCATTTTCCCATGTCATTTTGGATTCATAGAATGTGAAAGGCTTTTTTTTTTTTTTTGACTATTTGAGCCTGACTGTATTTTCCCTTGAATTATAATTTGGTTAATTATATTTCATGAATGGATATTTTTAAAAGGCTGGCCCAAATGAGAATCAACAGTGATGGGCTAGAAAAGTTTCGTTATGTAGTTGTCTGGTACATTCTAGCAGGTGCTTCCCAAATTCCCATTTCCTTCCCAAATTTCCCATGTTTCTTGTTGGTGCCGCTCAGCCAGCTATTTAACAATGTAACAACATTCTGCTTTCACAATCTTGAAGAAAGTCACTGACCAGCAGGAATTAATGTAAATACAAAGACATATTTTAAAAATGCTTATTTGTCCTTTTGTACATAATTGTCTGCCTTCCTTATTTTTATAATTTATACAGTGTATTGAAAACTTTTAGAATGAATACCCAAGACATTTTGAATAAGAGTATTTTGGACTTTAAATAAATATCAACGATACAGCTGTGAGGGAGGAATAATAAAAATCTTGACATTCAGTTTTTAAAATCTCACTTTAAGCGTGCTTAAGTACTTAGGAGTAAAATGTATTAACCATGTATAAATTGCACACATCAACAGTGTTAATGATTATTGAATTTAGGTTGTGGATATATGGGAATTCATTGTCCTATATTACACAGTTTTCTGTAATTTTGAGATTTTTCATAATAAAATGGTAGAACAAAACTGTTAGATGTAATGATCTGTATGAAGTAATTTATTCCCTTTGAAATCCTAGGAAGGTAAGAATGCACGTTCATAACACCAATAGAATTACAAGGATTTACAATGTCATTGGAACGATCAGAGGATCTGTGGAACCTGGTGAGTCTGAATGTTTTTAAACACTCATTTGTACAAAGATTAAAAGAGTAAGAGAAAACACACTTCAGTCAATGATTGATTTTTTTTTCCCCTGACTGATGTGAAACAGCTACATTTGGGGGAAAAAAAAATTATACGACTCTTAAAAGAAACCTCGACCTTATAGTGTTGATTTTTTTTCCTATGGAAGAAATGCAACCAAAGGAAGTTTAATTTCCAAACCTAAATCGGAACTATTTGTAATGTATTGAAAGTTGTAGTTCTTTTGAACATGTTATTTTCCAGACAGGTATGTTATTCTGGGAGGTCATCGCGACTCCTGGGTGTTTGGAGCTATTGACCCAACCAGTGGGGCTGCTGTTTTGCAAGAAATTGTCCAGAGTTTCGGAAAACTGATGAGGGGAGGTAAATAATGTTTCTTTGGTAGGTGATGATGAAAAGTGACTCACTTAATTGTCCTCTATTTTTAGGCAGGTATACCTAATAATGTATGTTCACATTATGTATGATTGCAGGCTGGAGACCTAGAAGAACTATCATTTTTGCCAGCTGGGACGCAGAAGAGTTCGGGCTGCTGGGTTCCACAGAATGGGCTGAGGTAAAAATGACCAGAGGCTCTTGTTATTTTCTTGGTCGACAGGAAACACTACGTGTATTTCCGGATGAGCACAGATCAATTCCATTATCTAAAATGCTTTTAATTTGGAGAAAGACTCAAGAATTTAAGAAATAGTTTGTTTTTACTTTCACATTAGTTTGGCAAAGCAGAATAACTTCTTAATTACTAGGCCAAAACCAGATTTATTTTTGTCAAAAAAATTTGGGTTCTGTTTGTATTTGTTTTATGACTAAGTAAAATTTGTAAGCTCAGGGAATAACCAAAATTAGCAAGCTTTTCTGACTAGAGGATTGGCCTATGTAAAAATGGATGCAGATCCTGGGAGTTAATTTTCAAGTTTTTGAAGTTTCCTTGGAGTTCTATTTACGAAAACCTATGGTGCTTTTACCTAAGAAAACCTAAGGTGACTGTACTTTGATTATAGTTTTACATTTGCAGATTCCATATAAATTGCAACCATAGATATATTTTACCTTCTACAAAAGATGTGCTTGAGTGTTGAGTAGAAGATATGTTTTGTAAATGGAATTACTGTAGTAAATTGCCTTTATAATTTCAGATATTAATTTTTTCTTCAGGTGTGGTTGATTTTCATGTTACACTTGCTCCTAATGCTTTATCTTTAAGTGTCTCTCCTAGGCCCCCTTCTTTCATCTTCTTCCCTTAGCCTCCCTATTGGTAACTAAGTTCTTTAATATACAAGGTAAGGACACACATTTTGTAAAGACACGTGCACTGTATAAACTCTACTCTCCCGGCACCATGGATTTATCTTTTATGAGTTGCGATTTGATAGCATTGTTTTAAAGCATGTTATACACTTCTTGTTATTATCTAGTTTTTAAAATACTTTCCTCCTCACTCATTTCTTCTAACTTTACTTTAAAATGATAATGTGAATGAAATAAGTATGGGAGTAAAATCACACACAGTTACTTGTTTTCTGTCACTTATCCCTATATTCAGTTGACATTGCAAAGTTTTATTATCGTATCAGTAATTATGAACATGCATTTTGGAAGTAGATTATTTAGATGAATCAAATTCCCTTTGCTTTTAGAAATGCAAATTCTTGTGAATACATGTATATATAAATAGGTGTGTCTGTTTCTCTAATTTTAGCAGCTTAAAGAACAAAAAATCTAAGATAAAAAGTAATAAATATACTTTTCATTAACCTAAATAAATCTGGGCTAGAATCAATTTCAACACTTTCCAATTTTCGATCATATTCAGCAGCATACTTTCTTTAAATATAGTTAAGGAATCATCTTTATTTCTACTAAAACTGTGTTGTCATGGAAACTCTGATGCTGTATGTATCTGTAACAGGGGCAACTACCAACTGGCCATTGTGGGCAAGTGACTGAAGATAGGCAACAGTTCTCATTTGTGCCATAACCATGCACAGCTGTAATTTTTTTTTATTATAATCTTTTTAAAATTTAACTATAGTTGACAGAAAATATTATATTAGTCAGGTGTACAAATTGTGGATTCACAGTTTTATATATTCTCACTACAGTAAGTGTAGTTACCATCTAGCATCATATAAAGTTATTATAATATTATTGACTATGCTGTACTTTGCATCTTCGTGACTTACTGTTTATAACTGGAAGTTTGTACTTATTAATCCCTCCACCTATTTTGCCTGTCCTCCCACTCCCCTCCCTCTGGCAACCACCAGTTCTGTGTATTAGCTTTTGTTTGTTCATTTTCTTTCTCAGATTCAACATATAAGTAAAATCATATGGTGTTTGTTTTTCTCTCTCTGACTTATTTCAGTTAGCATAATACCCTCCAGGTCCATCTGTGTTGTCACAAATGGCAAAGTTTCATTCTTTTTTATGGCTGAGTAATATTCCAGTGTGCACACACATTTCCCCCCCACACACACACACCACATCATCTTTAGTCATCCATTGATGAACACTTAGATTATGTCCATATCTCGGCTATTGTAAATAATGATACAATAAATATAGGGGTTGCATGTATCTTTTTTAATTAGTGCTTTCATTTTCTTTGGGTAAATACCCAGGAGAGGAATTGCTGGATCACATGGTAGTTCTAATTTTAGTTTTTCAAGAAGTCTCTACACTGTTTTCCCTGGTGGCTGCACCAATTTACATTCCCACCAACAGTGCATGAGGGTCCCCTTTTGTCCACATCCTTATCAGCACTCATTATTTATTTTTTGATACTAGCCATTCTGATAGGTATGAAATGATACCTCATTGTGGTGCTGATTTGCATTTCCCTGGGTAGTGATGCTGAGCATCTTCTCATGTGTCTGTTTGTCATCTGTGTATCTATCATCTTTGAAAAAAATGTCTCTTCAGATCCCCTGCCCATTTTTTAAGTGGATTATTAGGGGGTTTTTTGGTGCTGAGTTGTATCAGTTCTTTATATGTTTTGGGTATGAATTCCTTATAAGTACATCATTTGTAAATATCTTCTCCTATTCAGTAGGTTGCCTTTTTGGTTTGTTGATTTTTTTCTTTTTTCTTTTTTTTTGGCTGGGCAAAAGCTCTCTGTTCTGATGTAGTCTCAGTTGTTTATTTTTGCCTTTGCTTCCCTTGCCTGAGGAGACAGATCCAGAAAAATATTACAAAGGCTGATGTCCAAGACATTACTGCTCATATGTTTTCTTAGGAGTGTTATGGTTTCAGGTCTTCCGTTTAGGTCTTTAATACATTTTGAGTTTATGTTTGTATATGGTGTAAGAAAGTGGTCCAGTTTAATTCTTTGCATGCAGCTGCCCGGTTTCCTCAGTACTGTGTATTGAAGAGACTGCTTTTCCCCATTGCATGTTCTTGCCTCCTTTGTCATAGATTAATTGCCATGAGTGGGTTTATTTCTGGTTCTCTATTCTGGTCTGTTGATCAGTATGACTCATTTTTGTGCCAGTATCATACTCTTTTGATTAACATAGCTTCCTAGTATAGTTTGAAATGTGGTATTATGATACCTCCACGTTGGTTCCCTTTTCTTAAGATGACCTAGTTTTTTATGGCCTGTTGTGGTTGCATACAAATATTAGGATTATTTGTTCTAGTTCTGTGAATAATACTATGTTACTGGTATTTTGATAGGGATTGCAGTGAATCCGTAGATGGCTTTTGGTGCTATGGCCATTTAAAAGTATTAATCGATTCCACCAGCATGGTTTATCTTTCCATTTGTTGGTATTATCTTCAGTTTCCTTTGACAATTTTTTATACTTTTAGGGTACAGGTCTGTCACCTCCTTGGTTAATATATTCCTAGGTATTTTATTCTTTTTAGTGCAGTTGTAAATGGGATTCTTTTCTTAAACTTTCTTTCTGCTACTTTGTTGTTGGCATATAGAATCCACCTATTTCTGTATATTAATACTGCATCCAGCAACTTAATCATTTATTAGTTCTATTAGTTTTGTGGGGTTTCTAGGGTTTTCTGTATATAGTACCATGTCGTCTACAAGTAGTGACACTGTTACTTTTTCCTTACTGATTTGGATGCCTTTTCTTTTTCTTGTCTGATTGCTACAGCTACGACTTCCAATGCAATGTTGAAAAGGGTGGCAAGAGTGAACATCCCTGTCTTGTTGCTGATCTTAAGATCCTTACAACCCTGGTATAAGTCCCACTTGATCATGATAAATGGTCCTTTTAATGTATTGTTGAATTTGGTTTTCTAATAATTCATTGAGAATTTCTGAGTATGTTCATCAGGGATATTAGCCTATAAAATTTCTTTCCTTTCCTTTCCTTTCCTTTCCTTTCCTTTCCTTTCCTTTCCTTTCCTTTTCTTTCCTTCTTTTCTCTCTTTTCTCCCTTTCCTGCCTTTTCTTTCTTTTTCCGTGTGTCTTTATCTGGTTTTGATATCAGGGTAATTCTGGCCTCGTAGAATGAATTGGAAGCTTTATTTCCTCTTCTATTTTTTAGAGTAGTTTGAGAAAGAGAGGTATTAATTCTATCTGTGAAGCCACTGGGCCTGGACTTTTGTTTGTTGGGTTTTTTGGTTATGGGGTCTGTGTTGTTACAAGTAATTGGTCAGCTCAGATTTTTTATTTCTTCCTGATTCAGTTTTAGAAGATTGTATGTTTCTAGAATTTTACATTTTTTCTAGGTTGTCCAGTTTGTTGGTGTATAATTTTTTTTTATTAATAACATATAATGTATTATTTGTTTCAGGGGTACAGGTCTGTGATTCATCAGTCTTAGACAAGACACAGCACTCACCACAACACCTACCCTCCCCAAAGTCCATCACCCAGCTACCCCATCCCTCCCACGCGCCTCCACTCCAGCAACCCTCAGTTTGTTTCCTGAGATTAAGAGTCTCTTATGGTTTGTCTCCCTCTCTGGCTTCGTCTTGCTTCATTTTTTCCTCTTCCCCTATGATCTCTGCCTTGTTTATTGAATTCCATATATCAGTGAGATCATATGATAGTTGTCTTTCTCTAATTGACTTATTTCACTTAGCATAATACCTTCTAGTTCCATCCATGTGGTTGCAAATGGCAAGATTTCATTTTCTGAATGAATATTCCATGGTATATATATATACCACATCTTCTTTATCCATTGATCTGTTGATGGAAATCTGGGCTCTTCCCATAGTTTGGCTATGTGGACGTTGCTGCTATAAACATTGGGGTGCATGTGCCCCTTCGGTTTACTACATTTGTTTCTTTGGGGTAAATACCCAGTAGTGCAGTTGCTGGGTTGTAGGGTAGCTCTACTTTACAACTTCTTGAGGAACCTCCATATTGTTTTCCAGAGTGGCTGCACCAAATTGTGTTCTTCTAGGTTGTCCAGTGTGTTGGTGTATAATTGTTTATAGTAGTCTTTTATAATCCTTTGTATTTCTGTGGTGTTAGTTTTAACTTTTTTCTTTCTTTCTGATTTTACTTGAGTCTTCTTTTTCTTGTTGAGGCTGGCTACTGGTTTATCAGTTTTGTTTATCTTTTCAAAGAACCAGCTCTTACTTTCATTGACATTTTCTCTAAGTTTCTATCCCATTTATTTCTCCTCTGATCTTTATTATTATTTCTTTTTATTATTATTATTTCTTTTTATTATTATTTCCTTTTAATAATTTTGGGTTTTGTTTGTGCTTTTTCTAGTTCCTTTAAATGTAAGGTTAGATTGTTTGAGATTTTTCTTGTTTATTGAGGCAGGCCATAATGTGTAGCTATAAACTTTTTCCTTAAAACTGCTTTTGCTGTGTCCCAAAGAATTAAATCATTTCCATTTTCATTCGTCTCCAGGTATTTTTTTATTTCCTCTTTGATTCTTTAATTGACTCATCTGTTGTATGGTATCATACTGTTTTAACCTCAACATATTTGTGTTTTTGCCAGTTCTTTCCTTGTCTTTGATTTCTAATTTTATACCATTGTGGTTAGAAAAGGTGCTTAATATGATTTAAGGCTTAAACTTATTGAGATTTGTTTTGTGACATATTATGAAATCTAATCTAGAGAAAGTTCCATGTGCAGTTGTAAAGAAATGTGCATTCTGCTGTTTTGGGGTGGAATATTCTGTATATATCTGTTAAACCCATTTGGTCTAATGAGTCATTCAAAACCACCATTTAATAATAGATTATCCAGACAGAAAATTTATCTATTGATATAAATAGGCTGTTAAAATCCCTTACTGTTATAGTATTACTATTAATTCCTAACTTTTTATGTCTGTTAACATTTGCTTTATATATTTGCTTTATATGTTGGGTGCATAGATATTTACTATTGTTACATCTTCTTGTTGGATTGATCGCTTTATCCTTACATAATGCCTTTCATTGTCTCTTGTTACAGTCTTTGTTTGAAAGTGTATTTTGTTTGTTATAAGTATTGGTACTTAACTTTCTTTGGCTTCCGTTTGCATAGATACCTTTTCCATCTCTTCACTTTTAGTCTGTGTGTGTCTTTTGATCTGAGGTGTCTCTTTTTGACAACATATAGATGGATTTTTTTTTTTTTTTACTAATCCATTCAGTTACTCTGTCTTTTGATCGGAACATTTGGTCCATTACATTTAATATAATCATTTATATATATGTACTCATTGCCATTTGGTTAATTGTTTCCTGGTTGTTTTTGTAGTTCCCTCTGTTCCTTTGTTCTTCTCCCACTCTCTTCCTTTGTGATTTGATGGTGTTCTTTAGTGTTACCCTTGGGTTTCTTTCTCTTTTTTGTGTGTGTACTATGGGTTTGGGATTACCATAAAGTTCCTGTGTGTACAGCAATCTGTATAAGTTGATGGTTGCTTAGGTTTGAACACATTCAAAAGCATTAAATTTTTACCCCCCCCCCCACACATTTTATCTATATGATCTCATATTTTCATATTTTGTATATTGCCTACCTAATATCCTATATATAGTTGATTTTATTACTGCTGTCTTTTAACCTTCATACTATCTTTATAAGTGACTGATCTATTACCTTTACTGTATGTTTGCTTTTACCAATGAAATTTTTTCCTTTCATAATTTTTTTTCTAGTTGGACCTTTTCAACTTAAAAGAAGTCCCTTAACATTTATTATAAGGCCAGTTTAGTGGTGATGAATTCCATTAGCTGTTGTTCATCTGGGAAACCCTCTATCTCTTCGTCAATTCTGAATGATAAACTTGGTGGGTGAGGTATTCTTGGTTATGTTCTCCCCAGTCCCCTTTTAGCACAGGGAATGTATTATGGCCTCCCTTCTGGCCTGCAGAGTTTCCGATGAGAAATCAGCTCATAGCCTTATCAAGTTTCCTTTGTATGTAACTGTTTGCTTTTCCCTTGATGCTTTTAAGATTCTTTAAGTTTTGACATTTTAATTATTATGTGTCTTGGTGTGGACATCCTTGGATTCATCTTTTTTGGGGATTTCTGGGTATCTGTTTTCTCCCCCAAATTAGGGAAGTTTTCAGCTGTTAACTTTTTTTTTTAATGATTTTTTATTATATTATGTTAATCACCATACAGTACATCCCCAGTTTCCGATGTAAGGCTCGATGATTCATTAGTTGTGTATAACACCCAGTGCACCATGCAATACATGCCCTCCTTACTACCCATCACCGACCTATCCCATTCCCCCACCCCCCTCCCCTCTCAGCTGTTACTTCAAATAAATTTTTCTCTCTTCTCCTTCTGGGAACCCTATAATGCAAAAGTTATTGTTTAATGTTGTTGCAGAGGTCCCTTAACCTCATTTTATTTTATTTTTTTTTAAAGATTTTATTTATTTATTTGACAGAGAGAGAGAGACAGCCAGCGAGAGAGGGAACACGAGCAGGGGGAATGGGAGAGGAAGAAGCAGGCTCCCAGTGGAGGAGCCCAATGTGGGGCTCAATGTGGGGCTCAATGCGGGGCTCGATCCCAGGACTCCGGGATCACGCCCTGAGCAGAAGGCAGACGCTTAACCACAGAGCTACCCAGGCGCCCCCCACAAACCTCATTTTTAAAAAATTCTTTTGCTGTTCAACTTGGTTGTTTTCCAATACCCTGTCTTCCAGCTTACTGATCTGTTCTTTAGACTCCTACTCTGCTGTGGATTCCCTCTAGTGTTCTCATTTTAGTTGTATTTTTCAGTTCTGGTGGGTTTCCTTATATATTTTCTGTCTCTTTGTTGAAGTTCTTACTGAATTCATCCACTCTTCTTTCAGGTCTGTTGAGCATCTTTATGACCATTACTTTGAACGCTTTCTTAGGTAGATAGCTTAACTTCATTTCATTTATCTCTTTTTCTGAGGTCTTGTCCTTTTGTTTGGAACCTCTCCCTCTGTCTCCTGGTTTTTGTCTGACTTTGTTTCTATGAATTAGGTGGAACAAGCACCTCTCCTAGTCTTGAAGAAGTGGCCTTATATAAGAATGTCCCCTGTGTAGGGGCGTCTGGGTGGCTCAGTCATTAAGCATCTGCCTTCAGCCCAGGGTGAGTCCTGGGATCGAGCCCCACATCAGGTTCCTCCACTGGGAGACTGCTTCTTCCTCTCCCACTCCCCCTGCCTGTGTTCCCTCTCTCGCTGGCTGTTTCTCTCTCTGCCAAATAAATAAATAAAATCTTTAAAAAAAAAAAAAAAAAGAAGAAAGTCACCTGTGTAGACTGTGTGCTTAGTGGCTTTGGCTAGCTGATTGGTGCTGGATAGGTGTTGGCTGGGACACTCTGCACAGGAGACACCCTGTCTGGTCAGCTGGAGCTGAAGCAAGTGTAATCCAGCAGTTCCTGGGGCACTTTGCACCATGGTCACCCTGGAGGGACAGCTGAAAGGGAGTAGGCTCGGGCCAGGGGTTTTTGGAGTGCTCCACATTGGGGCTGCTTGGTGGGATGCCTGGAGATAGTATGGGAGCAGGCAGGGTATAATGTGGGTGCCTTGTGCCTGGGTCACCTTGGTGGGACAGCTGGAGCTGGTGTGGGTTAGGGGACTGAGTACTTCTGACCCTGGAGAGCGTTCCAGCAGTTAAGCCCATGTGGCAGACAGGTAGGGTTAGTGAATGAATTTCCTTCACTTCATAGTCTAGTTTCCCTTTAAACTACTATCTCTGTTTTGTTTTGATTTTCTGTGCCCCAGGGTGGGCAAGTCTGCACATGGGCCCCTCAGTCATATCTTTCCCTACTGTAGGTTGCCACATTGGGGGTGGTTGTTCTCAATGTTACTGTGTCTCTGCTGTTCCTACCTTTCTTTATGTGGTCCCTCTATTCCTTATTGTGTAGAAGCTGTTCAATCAGCCCTTTGTTGTTCTTCAGGAGGAATTGCTGTATATGTGGGTGTAGATCTGGTGTGTCTGGGAACGGAGTTCAGGGTATTTCTATGCTTCAATCTGGCACCAGCTCCTATTATGGTATGTTCTTGTAAGGTAGCAAACTAGATAGAAGTAAAAGGCTTGCTCAGCATATTTCCATCTATGTGATAGTATTCTCTACTTTATCTTGTGTGTGTGTGTGTGTGTGTGTGTGTGTGTGTGTGAGAGAGAGAGAGAGAGAGAGAGAGCGAGAGCAAGGGAAAGGGGGAAAGAGGGAGAGAGACTGTCCTAATGTCTTTCCTTCTCTCCCCATAGTTTTTTTCTATCCTCCTTTTTAAAAATTATTTTTTCTTTTTATCTCCACTTTTAAAAATAGATAAATGGAAATTCTCTGTTTCTCACTTCTACTTTAGTTGGGTATCCAGTCTCAGCATATCTCTCAAACTTCAGTGTATGTAAGGATTTCCAGGGATACTTTGTAGAAAATACAGATTTTCAGGCCCTTCAGAAATTCTTACTTGTTAGGTCTGCAGTGGGGCCCAGATTCTGGGAGCCTCACCTCTCCATATTCTAATGCAGGGAATCAGGAACCACACTTTGAAAATACTTTCTCTGTGACAATTCCTGCTATTGCTATAAACGGTAGCTATGCATGTTTTCCTACTAATTTTAATTGCATTAATGTTGTCAACGAGCCAGTTATTTACTTTTTTTTTTTAACATTTCCACAATTATACGTACTGTGAATTAAGTAACAACTTTGCTTCAACTGTAGGAGAATGCAAAAACACTCCAGGAGAGAGGCGTTGCTTATATCAACTCAGATTCATCTATAGAAGGTATATTTTATTTCACATTATTAAACAATGTACCATCTGTTAAGTTTGCAAACTGTAACTAACTTGTAAACTAAGGTTATTTTCTCCCTATGAAACTCCTCAATGATACCTTCGTTTTCCATTTTACCACAGAGAAAATCATAATTCAAACGAACCAATGTATGATTCATAACTGAGCTACTGATCCTAATTTCTTTAGTATATTTGCCATTTGCCTATCTTGAATTTCTACTTAAAACTCTAGTATTAATCATATTCTACCTGCGGAGATATTAAAAGAATTAGGCTAAAATATTTCAGAAGAGTATTTTATAGAATATTCCATAGAAATACCTCCTGTATGTATTGGAACAATTTGAAGTAAGCACAAATGACAGACTTCCCTTGGAACCTGACATGTGCCATTTGTGTCTTAAGGCTTTCACTGTATGATGATGTCTAGGTAATGTTAGAGTGTACTTATGAGTTATTGAAATGCTCTAGTCTCATGTCTTGATACTCTTGAATTGAGTAAATAAAGAATGGATGGTATAGCCTTACCACTTCCTTTGCCTAAGTCCCCCTGAGAGATACCACCTTAAGAGTGATGCTAGGATTACTGTGGGACTTCCTGCCTTAGCAGCCAAAGTCCTTCTACAACTTCCTCTGTCTGAAGTGCACTCTGCAACCTCTCTTGCTCCTGAAGAACTATTTCCTCTAATTGCTTGGGGATGATGCCTTCAGTTTCAAGTCTGTTATATCTTGTTTATAATCAGAAATAGTCAGAATTAGAATTCTATTGGAATTTCATTTGGAAGTATTAAAATACAGTGTATTTTATTTTTTCAGGCAATTATACTCTCAGAGTTGACTGCACACCCCTTCTTTACCAATTGGTATATAAACTGACAAAAGAGGTAAATAGATATGTCTTAATGTTTTCTGATGAATAGATAAGTGAATAACACCTGTTTTCTGATTTTTAAACTGGTGAGAGATATAGTTGAGTTGTATAAATACCAAGTCAGAACAAAATCTTTAATACACTATTTATATGACCTAACTATAAAAAGAGTATTGCTAGTCTTTTCTACTAGTAGATACTACGAATTGTGTGCCCTGTTGTCATGTATAGGTATACAATTTCATGTGGTAGAGACATTTTGATAGAAGAGAACACTGAGCTGAAATGGAAAAAACCTTGGGTTCAGGCCCTATTGAGTGAATTCTAGCAGCAACAACAATAAAAAGACATGGTCACTGAATCCAAATACTTAGTAATCCAGAGAGGATATACACTTGTAAATGAGGAATTATACTTCAGTAGAATATTGGATACAATAAACAATGGAGAACAATTATGGGATAGAGAATCTGAAATCCTGGGGTAGCTCGGAGAAACATCAGAAGAGGTTTACAGAATAATTAGTGCTTGGGCTGTAAAATGGAAGGATGTGAAAGTAAGAGAGAAGGCATTCTCAGCATAGAACACAGTACCTACAACAGACGGTGGAAATATGAAAGAGTATTTCCTGGCCTCTAGGTGGCTCAGTGTGACATAAGCATAAGGTTTTGATGGAAAGATGGTAAGAAATGGGGCATGACAAACAGGCCAAGTTCAGAAATCTGGCGATGGAGAAATTAAAAATCTTTAACAAGGTTCTACGCTATCATATTTGTTCATTAGAGAGATCACTCTGTATCAGTGTAGTGAATACATTAAGCTCTAGCAACTCTAACAGCAAAATGGAAATAATTCTTACCATATAGGAATTCTGTAAATATTGATAAAAAAGTACTCTGAACTCTAATGTACTTTAAAGATTATATCATCTATTCACAACCTCTGTGTACTTCATTTAAATAGTTCATTGTAGAATTTAATTACAGAAACATTTCTTTGAAGTACGTATCACTTTACAGTGTGAAGTAATGTCAGAAAAGTACTTTTCTGCGGGTGCTGTTTCCCACTCTCCCTTATTATTTCCCTTTCATTTTTCTGTTAGTGTCTTTAAAAGCGAGTTTTCCCCAGTGAGAGTCCTCTCATTATTCCCATCCCAACTCTCAAAATACCGGGTAGCTTGTGTTCTTGATCCTTTCATTGGAATGCCCCATAAAGACATCTTATCTAAAAGCAAGCCATAAGGAAAATCCTGAGAAAATCCTTCTCAGCATATGCATTTATGCTTTGTGCTGTCCTACAGAGATGGCTCCTGCCTTTGATGTCAAGAATAAGAATTATTTTAGGGGTGCCTGGGTGGCTTGGTCATTTAAGCCTCTCTTTTTAATTTTTTTTTAAAAATTTTTATTATGATATGTTAGTCACCATACAGTACATCATTAGCTTTTGATGTAGTGTTCCATGATTCATTGTTTGAGTATAACACCCAGGGCTCCATGCAATACGTGCCCTCCTTACTACCCATCACCAGCCTATGCCAATCCCCCACCCCCCTCCCCTCCAAAGCCCTCAGTTTGTTTCCCAGAGTCCATAGTCTCTCGTGGTTCATTCCCCCTTCTGTTTACCGCCCCCCTTCGTTCTTCCCTTCCTTCTCCTACCGATCTTGCTATTTCTTAAGTTCCACAGATGAGTGAAACCATATGATAGTTGTCTTTCTCTGCTTGACTTATTTCACTTAGCATAATCTCCTCCACTCCTGTCCATGTTGCTGCAAATGTTGGGTAATCGTTCTTTCTGATGTAAGCCTCTGACTCTTGATTTTGACTCAGGTCATGATTTCAGGGTCGTGAGATTGAGCCGTGTCAGCATGGAGCCTGATTGAGTTGCTCTTTTTTTTTTTCCTTCTGCCCCTCCCCCCCATGCTTGTGTTCTCTTTCCAAAAAACAACAACAACAAACGAGTATCAGTGTTAGGGCCAACAGGGAGAAGTTTAGGTCTATGCCCCTTTATAGAGAGGCAGATGCTTATCTATGGCCATACCAAAACCCAGTAGAAAAAGACTTTTGTATTCTCCCATGAACTGATTATTATAATTTTACCAACCCCTGGTATATGTTGGCACAGTCAAACCATGCTGGTGACATGAGAGTAGGAAAGAGTTGTAGAGAGGGCAGTGCTTAGAAGGGCAGCTGCCTGATTAAAAAAAAAAGAAAAAAGTGGGACAAGGTGTTGAAATAATGGAGGAGGGTCAGCATCTATGAAGATGTGTATATCAGAAAGTATGATCTAGGGAGAACAGGCTGAAGGGACACCATTCTGGTTAGTGCTAGACTGAGATGGTGATTCCAGAAAATGAAAGGATTTTTCGGGAAATTCAGTCTAAGCAGGATGTGGGAGCTGGAGCAGGTCCTCAGTGATTGCAAGTTGGCAAGAAGAGAGTAGAGCAGAACCCAGTGAGTTGCCTAAAAATGCACAGAACATCTCCGCAGCTCCAACGTGCTGGGGGGCAAAGGGGTGACTGTGACTTTTTTTTTTACAGTTTATGAAAAAATTTATTGTTTATACAAGACCTTGTTTCAATTCATCCAAAGAAGCAGGCAGGACAAACTGCATTATGCCCATTTTGTGGGTAAGGAGAATGTACTCAGGAGAGGTTGACTTGCCCAAGATGCCCTCAGTGGCAGAGTGGGGCTGACCCACCCCGAGGGAGACTCCTCCCTATACTGCGTGTTTTCGTATCACTTAACGATTCACTGAGCACCTAACATGTCAGTCAGCCCGTGCCAGGTACTCCCACTCATCAGCTTGCCCTCCTGAGAGAAGCTTGTTCAAACCCCACCCGTCTCCTGCCCCACGCAATTAATGATGAGTTTTAAGTGTTGGAATTAAGGACTGTTCAGCCTGTCACAGTAGGAGCCAAGTGGCAGCTATGTAGCACTTAAGAGCTGAGGTCTAGAGCCAGCCTGGCCTGAATCCTGCCCTGACACCCACTGTCAACTCCGGTTCCTCATCTGTAAAATGGCGATAATGACTGTGCCAGTTTGCAGGGTTGTGAGGACTGATTTAGTGCAAGCAAAGCACTCGTTCTAAGCTTGGCCTCATATGCAGCGATGACGCAACAACCAACTCTGTATAAGGCCAGAGAAAATATCAAAGGAATTGATGTTTATGTTAAGATGGGGACCATCATCCCCACTTCCACAAGGTGAGAAAACGAAGGCTTCAAGATGGGAAGCAATATCCCAGAGGTTATATAATGCTTTCAGAGCTGCATTAAGTACTTTTGAACAAAGTAGAGCTATAAATACCAGACAAATTTCAGGTGGGTATGTGTGATATTATGGATTTAAAATAGATGTTAGCCTTTGCAATTCTTCCACCACATGGCCCTGCTTTTCCTCAAGTGCGGAAAGAGTAGTATGTTTATGGGCATACTTTTAATGAGGGTAGTAAAAAAGGTTCATGCATTTACAGAAGCTCTTAGAATTTCCAAATAGAAATCTGAGGTTATACAGAGCTTTTAAAACTCATCACATTCCAACTTTGTTTAAATACAATTTGACTTTCTAAAATGGCAGTTCCTCCTCACCCCACCTGCCCTACAAAACCAGGATTTACATTGCCAATTTCAAGCTTAGCTTCTCCAGCCATATCTGTTGCCCTGAGGCCTCTTTTTATAAGTCTTCTTGGACAAAAGCAATTTACTAAAGTAAATCTTACATCTAAAGTTTACGCCAGTAACTTGCCACTAAAAGAAATCTAAGCTGCCAAAAATCAAAGCGATGACATTTGTTAAAAATCTGAAACTCTAGTAGAAAGTTTACCAAAGGAAGCAGGAAATTTTATCCCAGGTACATGACAAAATTACCATTAGGGAGACAACAGAAACGAACATGACTTTGATTGGAATTTTTTTCCTTGCCATTTTTTTTTTTTTCTATAAAGAACATGACACATACCCATATAGTTGGAAGCTGGCTTAAATTTAGTTGCTTCCGCCTCTAATTCGCAATATTTGATTTTTCATTCCAGATCTCCAGCCCAGACGATGGTTTTGAGAATAAATCTCTTTATGAAAGCTGGTTGGAAAAGGACCCTTCGTTTGAACATATAAATTTTCCTAGGTAAATTACTTGTATATTTCCTACCATAGGATAAATTATGAATTCCCATTTGCCCCTTGTTTTTCCAGACATGCAATTCTTAGATGTGTCAATAATTTGAGTAGAGGAAAGATAATCCCAGAGAATCCCTCTTGTAGCCTTCGATTTGCTAATTGGACAGGATAGCCAAGTCTTTGAATCTATAATAGAGTCTAGTTTTGCAGATTTTTAGTCAAAACTATTTTGCCACATTATCAGGTATTAGTTTGCATTCTTGCATTACATTTCAAATATGTATTAGATGTATTAATAAATGTAACTCCAAATGATACTGATGAAGTAAAAAAAGAATGGATTATTTGCTTCTAAACTTAAGGGACATTATAAATAACAACCAAATTATGTATTTTATCTGTAATCAGTTTAGACTATATAAGTATTAATTTTTTATTTCTTGTTCCTACAATAGCAGCTTTCTTGAATTTGTTTTCTCCTGCAATACTATTTCTAAAACTAGCAGATGATGGTAAGAGTGTATAGCTTCATTCCATATTCCAAATAAGTCCTGTGAAAGTTTGCATTTTCACTATAAATGTTTGACATGTTTATTTAAAAAAATATATATTGGAGTAGAAAAAAAGTTTTAAAAACATCCAAGGTACCAAATAATCTAATAATACTTTTTTTCTGTTATTACATATGTATATACACATATGTATGTAGTGGTTTTCTTTACTATATGCAAAGAAATATATTAATTGGATATCTAAGGGACATTTAGATTCTTCATGATCTTAAATATATATTTTATTTCAAATATACTTTATCATGGCAGTTTTCTTTTTTTCCCCTTTTAAAAAAGATTTTATTTATGGGAGAGAGAGAGAGAGAGAAAACGAGTGGGAGGAGGGGCAAAGGGAGCAGACTCCCACTGAGCAGGGAGCCCATTGTGGGACTCGATCCTAGGACCCTGGGATCATGACCTGAGCCAAAGGCAGATGCTTAACCGACTGAGCCACCCAGGTGTCCCTCATGGCAGTTTTCTTACTAGATTATAGTTCTCTGAGAGTGACCAAATCTTATTTTCCCCTCTAAATAAATACCATAAAATGCTGAAAATATTAAAGAGACCATAGTCTCAGGCTCCCTGCTCAGCTCCCTTCTTCCTCTCCCTGCTGCTCCCCTTGCTTGTACGTTCTTTGTAAAATAAATAAGATTTAAAAAAAAAAAAAAGACGATAGTCACTAGGCTGCCATCTTGGGGGCACTGTTCAACGCCGGCTGTAGGCAGTCAATGCAGGATTCTAGTTTTACCATACCAGTTTCCAGCACATGATAGTAAAGTATCCTGGAGTGGTGCACCTTCTCAGAATTCTTGTAAATATGCTGTGCAATTCCTTGCTTGGATTCACTGTTCCATTTATTTACCTTCCTCATTTTTTAGTTTATGTATTTATTTCTCCTTGTCTGTATATTTATATTCTACATCTAGAATCAACAAACTGGGATCTGGAAGTGATTTTGAGGCTTATTTTCAGAGACTTGGAATTGCTTCAGGCAGAGCCCGTTACACTAAGAATAGGGTAAGCTATTCCATTATTTTGGATACATAGCACTTTATCCATCTCTTTGCTTGGAATTTTAAAGTTTTTTAGCACCAGGGCACCAGGTCACATGGCCCAGGAAGAATTCCAGGGATAAGGGCTGACTTCATGTCCCTTTGTAGATGGACTAGGAATTGACTTGGGTTATCCTGTGAATTTTCCCTGCAGGGTTATTCAGTGAAGTGGTAGTTAACACAGTAATGCCAGGTACTAGAACCAAGTAGTTCAGGTCATTTTTTGGTGCAGGCTTTGTTGGAAAGCCTCATTCTTCTCATCTTTTCCTGAGGAAAATGTGCAGGTGAAGAACCTGTCTCGGTTACAGGGGATGCCAGTCTTTATTGTCAGTAGCCCCTCTTCACATCCCCACTCCTGCCTGTCCTCTGACTCCAGGGCTTTTGACTAGGGAATAAAACAAGTTCCTCCTGATTTTTCAGTCGAATCTCTTTTCTGTTCTGCACTGACTAGTGTGCACCATTGTCGCTCAAATACACGGATGATATACAAGTCCTAGGATATGCCGACGTATACCGTGTCTGCTTGATTATAACTCACGTGAGAAACCAAACTGTAGATTACAACAGTAAACGAAGAGATGTCACAGATTTTAGTAATTTTCAAATCCTAATCTCAGTATGCCAGCATCTTGCTTGTCTAGAATACATTGTACCCCTTGCAAATTTGACTATCCAGAATATGACCGGGAACAGAGATGAAAGCAAAAACATCTCCCAGATAACCGAACACAAGTGCATAAATCTGTATACCAATACTCATTAAACTTTTTCAAGGCCTATTCACTTTTATATTCTCTCATCAATCTGAACAAAGTTATCTAGTTTTAAAACATTGTGGATTAAAAGCAGAGTGTCAGATAGGAAGAGAGACTGACACGGGGATTCCTTTTAGTGATACTAAAGGCAATAAAAATGTTAACCTTATAGCAAAGTAGCAGACAGACCAAAACTAAATTCAGGAAAGGCAGCCCTAAGAAATCAATTGCATAAAATACCACTATTAATAATTTATCCCGGTAGCCCGTAATTATGTGATAAAGGGTAAATGGCATTTGGTTATACAGTTCAGAAGGCAGACAAGTTGCTTCTAAATATCGAATTCCTCAACTATATGGATCTTAGTTGCCCAGAACCTGTCATTTCCAATCAATTGATAAATAATTGTAAACTGTGCTAATACGCAGTTTGAGTATGTACTTCTTAATTGCAGTTATTAGAAATACACTAAAGACAGTTTTCAGGAAGTATTTTGAGTGAAGATTACATGAATTACAAAACAAAGAACAGTAAAATTTTAAATCGGTAAACATTTGGTGATAGTGTTTTAGATTTTAACCTTTTTTTGCTTCACTGTGATAAAACTCAGGGTGCCGCATGGTTGTATTTTTTTCTGCAACCATTTTTATGATTATATCAATCCTGTAATTTGCATATTTAATGTTTGTCTGAATTTAGTACCTACCCTTTTCTCTCCCCCCGCCCCCAGAAAACAGATAAATACAGCAGCTACCCAGTATACCATACGATTTATGAGACGTTTGAATTAGTAGAGAATTTTTATGATCCCACATTTAAAAAACAGCTTTCTGTGGCTCAGTTACGAGGAGCACTGGTTTATGAGCTTGCAGACTCTGAAATCATTCCTTTCAATATTGAAGACTATGCAAAAGCTTTGAAAAACTATGCAACAAGTATCTACAATTTATCTAAGAAACATGACCAACAGTTGAGAGACCACGGAGTATCATTTGGTAAGAACGCTGGGTATTTTATAATCTTTAAGTTATAGCTTTAAGATACCGTCTCCTCTTGTCGTCACTGCACACTCTTTGATCCTAGAATATATACCTGCATCACTTAATTCTGACTCTGGAAAAAAACTAAATACTTTTAAAGAATGTAGTTTCATCTGGTATTTGTAAGATGAATCCATTTTGCTAAGTTAGTGCTATAAACGTTGGGTTTGTAAATATTTTTCCTGTGTTGCTGCCTTTAAAAATATTTTTACTGTTAAAAGAACAATATTATTAAAAAACAATACTACACAAAGATGGGAAAACAGAGAAAACCTACGCCCCTACATATGTAATTATCATTATTCTTGCATTTATTTGTCTACATGGAGGAACATGGCTTTAAGCATTCTTTCATTTTATATTTATACAGCCATCTTGCGGTTACTGTTCTTACTCTGTACCCCGTCCAAAGGAGGGATGAAATGCAGTGCAGTAGCACTGAGCACTGGGTCTGGAAGTCGTTGCTCAGTTCAAATCCTGGCTCGAATACTTAATCACTGTGTGATGTTGGGAAAGGTACTTGGCCCCTCTCTTGTGTGTCCGTTTTCTTAGGAGTGAAACAGTAAAGAATGTAACATGTTTCCAAGACTGCTGTGGGTGATTCAGTTGGTTAATATATAGAAAGAATGATGCCTGACACTTAATGCTCATGAATGTTACCTACTAGCAGGATTTTAACGGTTTTGTTTTCCATCTGGGAGTACATATTCTCAGAAGTATATACCAAAATTATCAAATTTGTATTCGGTGTCTACCATCTACAAGTTCTGTGTTATTTCCTGGGAGATACAAGGATGTGTGAAAAATAATCATTGCCCTCAGCACAGAATCTCATGTGAGGGACAAGAGCAAAATGCCAGGGACAAGTTGTTCTAGGATAGAGTACTACAGGAACACAGAGAGTAAGCACAGGGTAGTCAGTAGTGGCTTTTGAATATTACTACATCCAAATTAGTCATCTTCAAAGTTACGATGAGCAGCAGGTACTAAGATCTAGATAAAATGATGGAGAGAAAATTTAGGAAATTGTGTTTATATCAGCAATTGCAGAATCTCTGTAATGATGGGGCAAATGAAATTGGAGAAATAAGCAGAGCCCACAGCAAGATGGACATTCATAGTTCTTTGGGTATCCATCAAGTTCTTTTCCTAGATGCCCTGATTTTCTTTTGGTGAATTACTTTTTTATCAATTGAAGTCAGGATCCAGCTGAGAGAGAGCACACACAATTGAAGTGGAAGGATGATCTTTACACAGGTTTATTAACCTAATCTGTCTCTTAATACCCCCCTCCCAATATTGTCAAACTCTCCATCTCATTGGTGACACTCCATCTGCATTAAACATTCATAATTTTCTGTCTTACAAAAGTTTCTTCTATCTAATGTACCCTACTCACTTCCCAATCAAAATTTGCCATTTAGTGCCAGGCAAAAACAGGCCCTCAGAAAATGTTTTAATGGGGTTTACTGAGTTAAGATGGCGGAGGAGTAGGGGCCCCTTTTTCAGCCGGTCCCCTGAGTCGAGCTGGATAGGTAACAGACCAGCCTAAATAACCACGGAATCAGCCTGAGACACAGGAAGATACATCTGGATCTCTACAAATGAACATCTCCAGAGTTGAGTATTGAGGTACGAAGAGGGGAGCTGTAAACCGTGCACAGATATCGGAAGATAAACGGTAGGGGGAGGGAGCCGCCGCATTTGGGCGCCGGGAAGCGGCAGCCACCTGCACGGGGGAGCGGGCGGACACACAGGGCACCCGCGAGAGAGCGGACTGAGACCGGTGAGCCGTGAACGCGCGCCACCAGGCATCTCCCGGAACACCGGAATCCCGGTGTGCTCACGGGATCCAGACTGAGACCGGGAGCTCCCGGAGCGCGCGGGGCGGCTGGCGGCTGGCGGGCCACCTGCACGGGGGAGCGGGCGGACTCGTGGTCGGCACCCGCGAAACAGCAGACTGAGACCCTGAACCGGGTGCGCGCGCCACCAGGCTTCTCACGGAACTCCGGAATCGAGGTGTGCTCACCGGGCATAGACTGAGACCGGGAGACCCGGGAGCGTGCGGGGCGGCCGGTGGCTGGCGGCATTAGAAACACAAAGGACAGACACGTGGGCCCTGGAAGTGAGGGCTGGGACACTGGGTGTGGGGCGCACATCCCGGGACGCTGCAGGGTTGAGCAGCACCAACAGTAACAGAGTTAAAGTGGCCAGAACATCAGTGGAGAACGGGCCGCAATCCCTCTGTTCTGCGACAATGCAGCCTCTGCTGCTCTGACCCTCAGAAGAGGCATAGCCGGCCGCCAGGGAAAGCCACCAGAGAACAAAAGCCTGGAAATACCGGCTCAGAGAGTGCCCATCCCCATCCCCCCTCGCAGGGGACACGGAGACTCTACCCAAACAGGGTTGCCTGAGTATCGGCGCGGCAGGCCCCTCCCCCAGAACACAGAAGGCAGGCTGAAAAATCAAGAAGCCCACAACCCGGGCGCCTGGATGGCGCAGTCATTGAGCGCCTGTCTCCGGCTTAGGGCGTGATCCCGGCGTTCCGGAAAGGAGTCCCTCATCGGGCTCCTCCGCTGGGAGTCTGCTTCTTCCTCTCCCACTCCCCTGCTTCTGTTCCCGTTCTTGCTGACTGTCTCCCTCTCTCAGATAAGTAAATAAATAAAATCTTTAAAGAAGAAGCCCACATCTCTAAGATCCCTATAAAACAAGGGGCACGGCCTGGGACCCAGTCAATAATTTGGGCTCTGGACAACCCCGCAACCTCTCCTCATCAGAATGACGAGAAGGAGAAGCCCCCCCCCCCCCCCAGCAAAGAAAAGACAGTGAGTCTGTGGCCTCTGCCACAGAAATAACGGATATGGATGTAACCAAATTATCAGAAATGGAATTCAGAGTAACAATGGTCAAGATGATGAGTAGACTTGAAAAAAGTATTAAGGAAAATGTTACTGAGAATATAGAATCCCTAAGGGCGGAAATGAGAGTGAATTTGACAGAAATTAAAAATTCTATGAGCCAAATGCAGGCAAAACTAGAGGCTCTGACGGCCAGGGTCACCGAAGCGGAGGAAAGGGTTAGTGAATTGGAGGATGGGTTAATAGAGGAAAAAATGAAAATAGAAGATGCTTTTAAAAAAATGCACGCCCACGAATGTTGGCTACAGGAGATTACTGACTCAACACAACGATCCAATGTTAGAATCATCGGCATCCCCGAGGGGGTGGAGAAAAACAGAGGTCTAGAAGAGATATTTGAACAAATTGTAGCTGAAAACTTCCCTAATCTAGCAAGGGAAACAAACATTCGTGTCCAAGAGGCAGAGAGGACCCCTCCCAAGCTCAACCACGACAAACCTACACCACGTCACGTCATAGTGCATTTCGCAAATATTAGATCCAAGGATACAGTATTGAAAGCAGCCAGGGCAAAGACATTCCTCACGTACCAAGGTAAAGGCATCAGAATTACGTCAGACCTGTCTACACAGACATGGAATGAGAGAAAGGGTTGGGGGAGCATTTTTAAAGCTCTTTCAGAGAAAAACATGCAGCCAAGGATCCTTTATCCAGCAAGGCTGTCATTCAGAATTGATGGAGAAATAAAGACATTTCAGAATCGACAGTCACTAACCAATTTCGTAACGAAGAAACCAGCCCTACAGGAGGTATTACGGGGGGTTCTATAAAAGTAAAAAGGCCCCAAGAGTGATACAGAACAGAAAGTCACAGCCAATACAAACAAAGACTTTACTGACAACATGGCATCATTAAAAGCATATCTCTCAGTACTCAGTCTTAATATTAATGGCTTAAATTCTTCCTTAATACGCCACAGGGCTGCAGATTGGATAAAAAGAAATGACCCATCCATTTGCTGTCTACAAGAGACTCATTTCAAACCCAAAGATGCATTCAGACTGAGAGTAAGGGGATAGAGTACCATCTTTCACGCAAATGGACCTCAAAAGAAAGCTGGGGTAGCAATTCTCATATCAGATAAACTGGATTTTAAACTACAGACTATAGTTAGAGATGCAGAAGGGCACTATATTATTTTTAAAGGAAGGATTCAACAAGTGGATAAGACAATTATAAATATATATGCCCCCAACAGGGGAGCAGCAAGATACACAAGCCAACTCTTAACCAGAATAAAGAGACATATAAGTAAAAATACATTAATAGTAGGGGACCTCAACACTACACTCTCAGAAATAGACAGAACACCCTGGCAAAAACTAAGCAAAGAATCAAAGGCTTTGAATGCCATACTCGATGAGTTGGACCTCATAGATATATATAGAACACTACACCCCAGAACCAAAGAATACTCATTCTATTCTAATGCCCATGGAACATTCTCAAGAATAGACCATGTTCTGGGACACAAAACAGGTCTCAGCCGATACCAAAAGATTGAAATTATCCCCTGCATATTCTCAGACCACAACGCTCTGAAACTGGAACTCAACCACAAGGAAAAATCTGGAAGAAACTCAAACACTTGGAGACTAAGAACCACCCTGCTCAGGAATGACTCGATAAACCAGGAAATCAAAAACAATTTATGGAGACCAATGAGAATGAAAATACAACAGTCCAAAACCTATGGGATACTGCAAAGGCAGTCCTAAGGGGGAAATACATAGCCATCCAAGCCTCACTCAAAAGAATAGAAAAATCTAAAATGCAGTTTTTATATTCTCACCTCAAGAAGCTGGAACAGCAACAGAGGGACAGGCCTAATCCACGCACGAGGAAGCAGTTGACCAAAATTAGAGCTGAAATCAATCAAGCAGAAACCAGAAGTACAGTAGAGCAGATCAACAGGACTAGAAGCTGGTTCTTGGAGAGAATCAATAAAATTGACAGACCACTGGCAAGACTTATCCAAAAGAAAAGAGAAAGGACCCAGATTATTAAAATTATGAATGAAAAAGGAGAGGTCACGACGAACACCACTGAAATTGGAAGGATTATTAGAAATTTTTATCAACAGCTATATGCCAATAAACTAAGCAATCTGGAAGAGATGGAATCCTTCCTGGAAACCTATAAACTACCAAGATTGAAACAGGAAGAAATTGATTCCTTAAACAGGCCAATTAATTATGAAGAAATTGAGTCAGTGATAAACAACCTCCCAAATAACAAAACTCCAGGCCCGGACGGTTTTCCTGGGGAATTTCACCATTCAAAGAAGAAATAATACCTATTCTGCTAAAGCTATTTCAAAAAATAGAAACAGAAGGAAAGCTACCAAACTCATTCTATGAGGCCAATATTACCTTGATCCCCAAACCAGGCAAAGACCCCCTCAAAAAGGAGAATTACAGACTGATTTCCCTAATGAATATGGACACCAAAATCCTCAACAAGATACTTGCTAATAGAATCCAACAGTTCATTAAAAGGATTATCCACGACGATCAAGTGGGATTCGTACCTGGGATGCAAGCGTGGTTCAATATTCGCAAATCAATCAGCGTGATACATCATATCAACAAGAAAAGACTCAGGAACCATATGATCCTCTCAATCGATGCCGAAAAAGCATTTGACAAAATACAGCATCCTTTCCTGATTAAAACCCTTCAGAGTGTAGGATAGAAGGTACATATCTCAATCTCATAAAAGCCATCTATGAAAAGCCTACTGCAAATATTATTCTCAATGGGGAAAAGCTGGAAGCCTTTCCCTTAAGATCAGGTACTCGACAAGGATGCCCACTCTCGCCACTATTATTCAACATAGTACTAGAAGTCCTTGCAACAGCAATGAGACGACAAAAAGGGATCAAAGGTATTCAAATCGGCAAAGAAGAAGTCAAAATGTCTCTCTTTGCAGATGACATGATACTCTATATGGAAAACCCAAAAGAAGCCACTCCCAAACTATTAGAAGTTATAGAGCAATTCAGTAACGTGGCGGGATACAAAATCAATGCTCAGAAATCAGTTGCATTTCTGTACACGAATAACGAGAATGAAGAAAGAGAAATTAGGGAATCCATCCCATTTACAATAGCACCAAAAACCATACGTTACCTTGGAATTAACTTAACCAGAGATGTAAAGGACCTATATTCTAGAAACTATAAATCACTCTTGAAAGACATTGAGGAAGACACAAAAAGATGGAAAGATATTGCATGCTCATGGATCGGAAGAATTAACATAGTTAAAATGTCCATGCTACCCAGAGCAATCTACACTTTCAATGCTATCCCGATCAAAATACCGAGGACATTTTTCAAAGAACTGGAACAAATAGTCCTTAAATTTGTATGGAAACAGAAAAGGCCCCGAATCTCCAAGGAACTGTTGAAAAGGAAAAACAAAGCTGGGGGCATCACAATGCCGGATTTCGAGCTGTACTACAAAGCTGTGATCACAAAGACAGCATGGTACTGGCACAAAAACAGACACATAGACCAATGGAACAGAATAGAGAGCCCAGAAATGGACCCTCAGCTCTTTGGGCAACTAATATTTGATAAAGCAGGAAAAAACATCCAGTGGGAAAAAGACAGTCTCTTCAATAAATGGTGCTGGGAAAATTGGACAGCTACATGCAAAAGAATGAAACTTGACCACTCTCTCACACCATACACAAAAATAAACTCCAAATGGATGAAAGACCTCGATGTGAGACAGGAATCCATCAAAATTCTAGAGGAGAACATAGGCAACAACCTCTACGATATCGGCCAAAGCAACCTTTTTCATGATACATCCCCAAAGGCAAGAGAAACAAAAGATAAAATTAATTTATGGGACTTCATCAAGATCAAAAGTTTCTGCACAGCCAAAGAAACAGTCAGAAAAACTAAGAGGCAGCCCACGGAATGGGAGAATATATTTGCAAATGACACTACAGATAAAGGACTGGTATCCAAGATCTACAAAGAACTTCTCAAACTCAATACACGAGAAACAAATAAACAAATCCAAAAATGGGCAGAAGATATGAACAGACACTTTTCCAATGAAGACATACAAATGGCTAACAGACACATGAAAAAATGTTCAAAATCATTAGCCATCAAGGAAATTCAAATCAAAACCACACTGAGATACCACCTTACGCCAGTTAGAATGGCAAAAATAGACAAGGCAAGAAACAACAATTGTTGGAGAGGATGTGGAGAAAGGGGATCCCTCCTACATTGTTGGTGGGAATGCAAGTTGGTACAGCCACTCTGGAAAACAGTGTGGAGGTCCCTTAAAAAGTTAAAAATTGAGCTACCCTATGATCCAGCCATTGCACTACTGGGTATTTACCCCAAAGATACAGACGTAGTGAAGAGAAGGGCCATATGCACCCCAATGTTCATAGCAGCATTATCCACCATAGCTAAATCGTGGAAGGAGCAGGGATGCCCTTCAACAGATAACTGGATTAAGAAGTTGTGGTCCATATATACAATGGAATATTACTCAGCTATCAGAAAGAACGAGTTCTCAACATTTGCTACAACATGGACGGCACTGGAGGAGATAATGCTAAGTGAAATAAGTCAAGCAGAGAAAGACAACTATCATATGATTTCTCTCATCTATGGAACATAAGAACTAGAATGATCAGTAGGGGAAGAAAGGGATAAAGAAAGGGGGGGTAATCAGAAGGGGGAATGAAACGTGAGACTATGGACTATGAGAAACAAACTGAGGGCTACAGAGGGGAGGGGAGTGGGGAATGGGATAGGCTGGTGATGGGTAGTAAGGAGGGCACGTATTGCATGGTGCACTGGGTGTTATACACAACTAATGAACCATCGAGCCTCACATCGGAAACCGGGGATGTACTGTATGGTGACTAACAATATAATAAAAAGTCATTAAATAAATAAATAAATAAATAAATAAATAAATAAATAAATGTTTTAATGGAAGAATGATGGATGGGATGCATATATAATCTGCATTCCTGTCTCCAGTTCTTTACGTCCTTCTACCAAGCCAGTGCACTGTCTTCCTACTGTCTACTGAAATGGCTTATGCCGAAGTTATCATTCACTTGTGCTACTAAATACCAGGGACACGTTTCATTTCTTATCCATTTGGACTATTGTGGTTCACTGGAATTTTAAAATTCCTTCAACACTTTTCTTTAGCTTCCACAATACGTATTGTTAGATTGACAAGTGGTTTTAAAAACAGCAATACTAATTAGAGCTTAAAGGAAATCTAGGACAAAGAAGAGGCCTTCTTTTTTATATTGAATGCACTATTTACTAGCTGTGTGACCTAACAGAAGTCCTGTGTCTGGAACAGTAAGTGCTTTATCTGTAAAATGAACATTGGTATCCCCTGCCTCACAGGATTAATGAAAGAAGGAAATCAATAATTACTGTTAATGTTCGGTTTAGAAAAGATGCAAAATGATACATAGGTGGTTGTAATAAAAAATATACTGAGACCCTTTTCTCACTTTCCTTAGAATCTTTGGAATCTAAAGAAAAGGTTGATCAGACAAAACCCGATCCTATTTGTGTCCACATGTCAACTCGTCACAGGTGGCCTTTAAACAAGATCTTAAATGCACTCCTTACAAAGAGGGATTAACATTGTTTTAGTCTATAATAATCGCAGGAACATAACTCATCTATAGCTGTATCTAGTATCTAGCATATAGATGATGTACCAATAAATAAGTATTGAATGAGTATATTCATGAATGATGCATTTCTGGTAAATTAGGAGTTAAAAGAATTACTTATGTCCTAGACTCCTGGAAGTTACTTCCTGAAGAACCAATTTAGACATTTTCTATTTTAGGTACTGTTTCTTTGTTACAGTATTTTCTGATAATTTCCATGGCCCTGCAGGAAGGCTCAACATTGTTTCAGTATCTATTCACTCTAATCAGCCTGTAAATGGAGAGGGCAGGAAAGTGAGTGTGTGAAATAAGCAGCACTTACTAATTAACCTTCCACTTCTGTATTTTTAAAAGATTCTTTATTTTCTGCTGTGAAGAACTTCTCAGATGCTGCTTCGGATTTTCACAGAAGACTTACACAAGTGGATCTTAATAAGTAAGTTTCAATTGTAAAGCTCCCCATCATTTTGAAAAGCGATCTAGTTACTAGAATGAATCACGTAAGCATTCAACTCTATATCACTGCTCCAAGGTCTGTAAAGAGGCAGCATCAGCATTGCCTAGGAGCTTGTTAGAAAGGCTGTGTATCAAATGCCATCCAAGACCTACTAAATTCACTTTAGCAAGACTCTCCAGAATGGTGTGTATTCATACCGAAGTTTGAGAAGCATTACTCTAAATGGTAGACTTAAAAACTCATCGCAAGACAAGGGCCAAGGATGGAATCACAGTTCCACGGGTTTAAGTGCATTTGTAGTATGAATTTCACTGCAGTCCCAAAACTTTCCTGACCAAGTGCAGAAACTTTTTTATTGATACAATTTTTGCACTTCATTTAACCACTTACCACTTTTAGATTGAAATACGAGAAAGTTGTATTCGAAGCATTATTTAACAAGCACAAGTCGTTCCACACTATAGTCCATGTCACAATTATTTTTCCAGCTCCAATTAGAATAAGCTTTCCCACCACCCACATTGGCAGAAAGATGTATCCTTCATTTTGAGGGGCTTCTCTCCCCCTCGGGTTGTAGGAAAGCCCAGAGAATTTAGCACCCCAAAAAGAGAGTTGGCAGATTCCAAGTGTGAAAGGGGATTCCCTGCCCCTGATGTGCAACTCTCTTCCTGCAGACTGTTGCCACCTTCCTTCCTTTGTTCGTGGTCAGCCTTTATTCGGTGGCACTAAATGGCTTATCAAGAACTTGACAGTACACCCAGTCTACCTCTGCAGGAGGCCGGGCTCTCCTCCTAGAAAGAATTAAAAATATCTTCCTGTTCTTTCGGTGGTCTTGAAAAACAAAAGGAACCATTTTCAGTAGGTCTCTCTCATTATGAATATTAGAAAGATGCCTCGGTTATATGTAGTTTACATATAAGGCTTTACTGTTAATCTGCATTTTCTTCAAAAATCTATTGATTTTAGAAGTTTATGTTTCCATGCCTTATCCTGCATTTTAAAATATAGTTCCATGGTAAGGGTTATAGTTACTTATTTATTTTCAAAGTCCCATTGCAGTGAGAATGGTGAACGACCAACTGATGCTCCTGGAGAGAGCATTCATCGATCCCCTTGGTTTACCAGGGAGGCGGTTCTACAGGTAAGGAAGCAACATGTTTCACTAAAGGACATTACATACCTCACTGTGACCAAAACCAGCGTGCCCAAAGTCTGCTTTAAACTGTTGTCATCAGATGAATGGAAGGCAGTATGTACGCCATGAGGAATACGGGTAAGATTATGTATGTAGTAGAAGTTGTAGCATCAGAAAAGTAACTTCATGTTTATTGCTTTGCTGCAGATGTAAATGACAAATGGTAGTTAAAAAATAAGAAAAATCTAAAAGCTACAGAATCTTAAAGGGAATCTTAGAGCTTATGTAGTTTTTAAGTAGCTACTTAGCCTCAGAATGTTCCGGTGATAGGAAGCTTCCTACCTCTTAAGGCAGTCCATCCTCATTTTAAGAAAGGTCTATGTTAACAGAAAGTTCTCTTCATAAAGATCCTTTTCTCTGTAATTTTCTCCCTCTGACCCTGTTGAGCTCTCCAAAATCAAACAGGATAAATCTAGATCTATTTCCATAGAACATTTTAGGTTTTTGAAGATGGCTGCCACGTGCTGCTGAAGCAACATCCTCTTTCTGTATCTGTACCTCTGTTAAGTTTTCTTTTGCTGTCTTGGCTGTGGGCTTGGACAGTCTCCAGTTTTTCAAGGTACATCTTAATCTGCAGTTCCTTGGTGAAAATTTGTGAGGCTATTTATCATCAGATAACATGTGCCAGAGATAGTTCTGTATGTTAGCTTTGTTATAAATATTAGTGACTAGTATTAATCTTTAACTAATTATAAGCACAGGCTTTTAGAGCCCAACTAGCTCATACTAAGTAACCTGGTCAAAATACTTAGCTAAACCTCAGGTTCCTCAGCTGTAAAAGGAGAGTATAATTGCTTCCCCCCCCCCCCCCCCAGGCTTAGAGATTTCAGGAATGTGGAAGCTTGAGCTCAGAGAGGGATACACTCAGTAAATGGCTGCTATTTTTATGAAGTGATAAATAATATGATAAATAAAATAGCCATTAGTTAAGTATCTACATGTCAAAAAGTTGAAAGCCAATCTACATGTTAATCCTCTCTTGTCTGTATTAGTCTGTTATTCATAAGCAAAACATCTTTTTCTCAAAATGAATGCAGACTCCATAGAAGCTTGTAGGAGAAAAAGGAACCATGTTGCTTCAGCATTCCCTTCTGTAACCCACACCCAGCCATTTTCTATTCTCTTTAAAGAAAATCAATGTTTTATATACACAAGTGTACATATCTGTATGTTTATTCATCTATATCTACATAAATGGGACCATATATTTTATATCTTGCTTTTTTCATAACAATTTATCTTAGAGATCTTCCCGTGTCAGTATATAGTTTTAGCTCTTTCTTCTTATCTGGTGTATAGTGTTCCATTGTTTGGCCTGTATATATAATTTTCAATTCAGTTTGTTTTTTCCCCCATTAACTTTTAGTAAGAGTACTGCCATAGTATATGTCCCTGTGTCCTTTTGAACATTTGTCTTAATACCTATATAATCAGTATATGGATATCAGGGTCAAAGAGTAAACACATTCTCAATCTACGTAACTGCCACACTGTCCTCCAAAAAGATTGCACTATATTTTAAAAACATATTTGGAATTATTAACTGAATATTAAGGCTATATTCTAAAGCTAGGGCAGTACAAGGCGGCAATGTAGGCAGATCCTGAACTCCCCTCCCCCCATGGACACACTTAAGCTACTACATATGGAACAATCTCCTCTGAAAAAGGCCTGAAGACTAGCTGCGCAACTCCTTCCTAGGAAACAAGAAAAAGGCCATACCGAAGAGAGTAGGGGAGTCCGAGAACTAATCATGTCATAAACCCATCTCCAAGCACACAACCCGCAATTAGGAAGGAATTTACAAACCTAGAATTTCTCCCTTGAAGAGTGAAGGTTCATCCTGCACCTGAGAGATGAGCCTCCAGAACATCTGGCTGTGGAAACCACCAGTGCTCACATTCAAGAGACCTAAGGGTTATAATGAACACACAGCTCTTCAAGGGCTTGCATGGAGTCACTTGCCCCAGGGTCCAGGGCAGAAGCAGCCCTCTGAAAAACAGACTTCATGTGGAAAATTCACCTGCTGATCTGAAGGCATCACCTGGAGGAGGCTGGTACATGCCATCTGAGCTCCAGAGCACAAATTCTCCTGGAAGACGTTTTTTTACCTGTGTCTTGAACTTAGTGTTTACAGCTGCTGCCCAGGGATGCCCTCTGATTATGTGGCTCTGGAACCCGAGGGGCTTGCATTCCTGGGTCCCATGAGATTGCAAAAACTGGAGACCGTTCTTGACAGACTACCTCCTACAAGGTACTGTATAGACAGCCGACTGAAACAGTTATTTTCTAAGAAAAACGCTTACCTGATTGTACAGGAGCTTTGGCCTAAGGAGAAAGCTTCTGGTCTGGCATACATCTCGGGCCTGTGGCTGATGGAAACAGTCTTTACACCCCTACCCTGCCCTGCCCCAATTTGATGGTAGATAAAAAGTTTTACCTTTGTCGGGCACCCTGATTTTTGCAGCTGCGGCCAGGGCACACCTGTACATGGTCTGGCTCTGGTGGCCAGCAGGCCAATGCTCACAGGTCCCACAAGACTGGAAGCAATGGAGAAAAAGGTCTTAAACAGCTACTTCCAGGGCCCAGCAAGAGGCAGCAGATGGAAGCAGCTCAGTCTTCCAGTGAAAGTAGTCTAGAAGTTTACCATCATGGCTTCAGTGTGCGGGGCAGGCTTCAAATTAAACACACATCCTAAGGATTAACTGTAAACCTTACCAGGGACCTCAGAGGGCAGATGCTATCTTTTGTGTTCTCACTCTGCCTGTTCCAGATAGCAGCTCTTTGTTTTGTAAAAGAAGCATATTTCCTTCTTGCAGGGCAGACTTCAGATCTGGCACTCTTCTAGAGGCCTGTGGAAATGCTGTTGGGCCATGTAGGTTGGGGCAATACCATCATTGTGCTCTTCCTTATTACAGCTTGCTGGTATATTCCAGAGAGCAACTTATCTACTCATCTGGAGTTCCAATTTTTACTACTGTGTCTAAGGGACACCTCCCTATCACCTGGCTCTGGTGGCCACCCCAGCTTCTGCTTGCAGTCCCATAACAGGAAACGTATTCGCATACTTTGGAAACCAAACCCTCAGGTAGCAGCTTTTAATCACCCTGAATTTAAGTCCTGAATGAAATACTCCCCTTTGGTACAGTGACGGGTCTTGGCACACCCTCAATACTGGAGCTTAAAAACAGGCTGCTGGGACAATCACAAAATGTGAGAAACAAACAAGATAAAGATTAAATGAAAAGGTTCATCTTCGCCAGGCTACTCCTTCAACATTGGGACAGGTGGCTGTTTCATCTAATGCACAGAAACCAACATATAGCTAAAAAAAAAAAAAAACCAAAAAACCACAAAGAATTAACAGGAATAGATTCCAATGAAAGAAGGTAAAACTGAAAAAAAAAAAAAAAAAGCTTAATGAATCAGAAGTAATCTACCTGATAAAGAGTTCAAAGTATGGCAACAAAGATGCTAAACAAACTTGGAAGAATGGATGAACACAGTGAGAAGTTGAAAAAAGAGAAAAGTACCAAGTAGAAGTCACAGAACTGAAAGGTACAACAACTGAACTGAAAAATACACTAGGGGTGGGAGGTTACAGTAGATGAGATGAAGCAGAAGAAAGGATCACTGAACTCAAAGACAGGGCACTGGAATTCACCCAAACAGAACAAAAAACAACAAAACCAAAAAGCTTAGGGGACTTACAGAAAATATTCCCAGTGTAGGGAGAGAAGGGGGCTAAAAACCTCCCTAACCTAGAGAAGGAAACCAACATCCAGATCCAGGGAACCAAAAGAGACCCACACCAAATCACATTATAATTACAATGTCAAGGGCAAGGAGTTTATTTAGAAGCAGCAAGAGAAGAACTACTTGTTACATACAAAAGAACCCCCATAAGATATTTAGCAGATTTTTCAGAAGAAACACGGGCCAGAAAGGACTGGCATGATATAGTCTAAGTGCTGAAAAAAAAACCCAAAACCAAAACCAAAAAAACTTCCAAGAATACTCTATTCTGCAACATTATCATTCAGAACTGAAGGAGAAAGAATATTCCAGACAAACAAAAGCTAACAGGATTCATCACCACTAAACTGGTCTTAAAGGAAATGGTAAAGGGAGTTCTCTAAAAGCTGCAAAGAAAAGGTGCTAATTACTAACAAAACAGGAGAGTGAAAATTTTACTGATAAACATTACAGTAAAAGTAATGGATTAAATAGTATGAAGGTTAAGGCAAGAGTTGTAAAAATAAGTATAACTGCAATAATAAGGGATGCAGAAAATTAAGAGGAAATAAAATGTGACACAGAAAATAAAATGTGACACATGGTGACGAGGGGTGGATAAGAGTAAGAAGGGGGAGCTTTAGAATGCCTTCAGGGTTAAACTGCAATACTCATGAAAGTCCACTTTAAACTGATACATGTAAGGCTCACAGTAACCACAAACCAAAAGCTACATAGGCATACCTCTGACGTACTGCAGGGTAGGTCACAGATACCTGCAATAAAGCAAGTCAAGTGAAATTCCTCATTTCCTAGTACATACAAGTTACGTTTATACGATATTGTAGTCTATTAAGTGTGCAAAGGATTTCTAAAAAAAACGTACATACCTTAATTTATTGCTAAAAATGCTAACCACCATTTCAGCTTTCAGCTAGTTGCAATCTTTTTGCTGGCGGAGGGTCCTGCCTTGATGTTGATGGCTGCTGACAGATTAGAGTGGCTGTGGCAGTTTCTTAAAAGAATACACCATGAAGTCAGCCACATCAATTGACTGTTCTATTTACACGATTTCTCTGTAGCATGTGATGCTGCTTGACTGACTTTTATCCACAGTACAAGTTATTTCAATATTGGAGTCAATTCTCTCAAAGCCTTGCTGCTGCTTTTAAATAAGTTTATGTAATATTCTAAACCCTTTGTTGCTACTGTTGAATCCACTGTTCAATCTTCACAGCATCTTCACCAGGTGTAGATTCCATCTAAAGTAATGAACTTTTTTTTGCTTATCCATAAGCAGCAACTCTTCATCCATTACAGTTTCATCGTAAGATTGCAGCAATTAAAATACATTGATTATGAAAATTAAGGCTAGCATCCCTGAAGAGGAGAGATGCAAAAATCTTCCAGTAAAGAGCAAAGTGAATTCAATATATTAAAAAGATCATTCACTATGATCAAGTTGATTTATTTCAGAGATACAACTCTTTCAGTATCCACAAATCAATGTGGTATATCACATTAACAAAATAAAAGGTAAAAATCCTATGATCGAATTAATATAGATGCAGAAAAAGCATCTGACAAAATATAGTATCTGTTCATGATAGAAAGTATCAGTAAAGTGGGTTTAGCGCAAGGTCATGTAAGACCTACCCCCCATGTACCCTAATACTCATGGTGAAATACTGAAAGCTTTTCCTCTAAGATTAGTAACAATACAAGGATGCCCACTCTTGCTACTTTTATTCACCATAGTCTTGGAAGTTCTAGCTGCAGCAGACAGGAAAAGGAAAAGTCAGTCAAGTTGGTAAGGAAGAAATAAAACGGTCACTATTTGCAGATGACATGGGACTACATACAGAAAACCTAACAACACCAAAAAATGAGAACCAGTGAATTCAGTACAAACCCAATACACAGAAATCTATTACATTTCTATATACTACTAGCAAAGTAGCAGAAAGAGAAATTAAGCAAACTGCCTTACAACTGTATCAAAAAGTATAAAATACCTGTGAATAAATTTAGCCGCAGAGCTGAAAGATCCGTACTCTGAAAACTATTAGATACTACTAAAATGGAACACAATAAAAACAAATGCAATCCCTATCAAAATATCAACAGCATTTCCCACAAAATTAGAATAAAAAAGCCTCATATTTGTATCACAACAAAAAACATCCCAGATAGCCAAAGCAATTCTTGTGAAAGAAGAGAGCTGGAGGTATATACAATCCCAGATTTCAAGATACACTACAAAGCTATAATAATCAGTATGACATAGGCAGAAAAACTGACACACAGAACAGAGAGACCAGAAATAAACCCATGCTTGTATGATGAGTAACGTACCAAAAAGGAGGCAAGACTGTGCAATGGAGTCTCTTCAATAAACGATGCTGGGAAAAATGGACAGCAACATACAAATGAAATGAACCACTTTCTTACACCAAACAAAAATCAACTCAAAATGGATTAAATGCCTAAATAAATGTGAGAGCTAAAACCATAAAACCCAACAACATAGGCAGCAATCTCTTATACACTGGCCTTGGCAATGTTTTCTGTATAGGTCTCCATAGGCACGGGAAACAAAAGCAAAAATAAACTATTGGGAGAATATCAAAATAAGAAGCTTTTGTGCAGCAGAGGAAACCAACAAAATGACGACCTACTGAATGGAAGAAGAGATTTGCAAATGATCTATCCAGTAAGTGGTTCATATCTGAAATACATAATTGATACAACTTAACAAAAAGTCCCCAGTAATCACTAAAAAAATGGGCAGATAACCTGAATATACATCTTTCCAAAGACAACATACACATGGCCAAGAAACACATGAAAAATGTGGTCTCCATCACTAATCATTAGGGAAATGCAAATCAAAACTGAGGCATCACCTCACAACCGTCAGAACGGCTAGCATCAACAAGACAAGTGTTGGCGAGGATGTGGAGAAAAGGGAACTCTCCTGTACTGTTAGTGGGAATGTAAATTAGTGCAGGTGCTAGAAAAACAGCATGGAGGTTCCTTAAAAAGTTAAAAATAGAAACACTACATGATCCAGTAATTCCATTGCTGGGTATTTACCCCCAAAACCCCAAAACACTAAATGTATAAATATTTAACTAAATACAAATATATGTGTCTTTATTTTACCTAAATGTTATTTGCAATAGCCAACGTAGGGATGGATGAAGTAGATAAGATGTGGTATATATACAATGGAATATCAACCCTAAAAAAAGAAAATCTTGCCATCTGCAACATGGATGCACCCAACTAGAGGGTATTATGCTAAGTGAAGTAAGTCAGAGAAAGATAAATACCATACAATTTCACTTCAAAACAAACGAACCAACAAACTGGTGATTGCTAGAGGAGAAGGTGGCAGGAGTACGGGGAAAATACGGGATTAAGTGGTACAGACTTGCAGTTATAAATAAGCCACAAGGATGAAGAGTACACCACAGGGGATACGGTCGGTAATACTCTAATAACTTTGGTGACAGATGGTAACTACATTTACTGCAGTGAGCATTTCTTAATGTATGTAGCTGTCAAATTACTATTACACACCCGAAACTAGTAACACTGTATTGTCAAATGTATTCCAGTAAAATTATATATAAAGTTTGAAATCTTACAAGAATAACTGAATTATAGTTGGAAAAATGGTGTCAAAAGACTTGATGCAGGTTTGCCACAAACCTTCAATTAAAAAACAACAAAAATGAGAGCACAATAAAATGAGGTAAGCCTGTATTAGATACAAGAGAGAGAAAATTTAAGCATACTGTACCGTCAAACCACAAAGGGTGAGGGCAAGAAAATAAGTAACAAGGAGGAACTACAAAACAGCCAAGAAAACAACTGACAAAATTTCAATACGTATGTAAATACTGATTATTTTAAATGTAAATGGAATAAATGCTCCAGTGAAAAGACAAGGTGGCTGAATGAATAAAAAAACAAGACCCATCTATATCATGCCTAGAACAGACTCACTTCAAATGTAAAGACCCACACAGACTAAACACGGAAGGCATGGAAAAAGATACCGAATGCAAATGGAAGCCAAAGAAAGCAGGGATAGCTATACTAGGATCAGACAAAATACTTTAAAATGAAGACTGTAATAAGAGACAAAGAAGGAAATTACACAATAAAAGGTCAAACAACGATATAACATTTGTAAATATTGATGCACCCATCATAAAAACCTAAACATACAAATTATTAACAGACTGAAGGAACCGGAGGAGACTTATTACACATCAATGGCTAGTTTCCAAACAAAAAAAAAAAATCACTATGGACACGTTAGCCTTAAATGACACATTAGACCATATGAAATGAAAAGATATACACAGAACATTCCAACACACATTCTTGCAAGTGCATGTGGAATATTCTCCAGGACAGGTCATGTTATGCCAAAAAACAAGTCTTAATGAATTCAAGAAGAATGAAACATCCAGCATCTCCTTTGACCACAGCGGTATGAAACTAGAAATCAGTTACAAGAAGAAAAGTGGAATATTCACAAATAGGTGGAAACTAACATTCTACTAAACAGCTAATAAGGTCAATGAAATCGAAAGACAAAAAAAATACCTTGAGAAAAATGAAAATGGAAATATAACATGGAAAAATTTGTGGGATGCAGCAAAAGCAGTTCTAAGATTGGAGTTCACCAGCAATGAATACCCTACACCTCAGAAAAACGTAAAACTCTCAAGCAACCTAACATCACACCTCAAGGAAGTAGAACAAATGAAGCCAAAAGTTAGAAGGAAACAAATAACAGAGGAAATCAAGGAAATAGAAATTAAAGAGCCAAAAGAAAAGTTCAATAAGATGAAGAGCTGATTATTTCAAAAGATGAAATTTATAAACCATTCACTAGATTCACCAAGAAGAGAATGGGCTCAAATAAATAGAGGAGACATTACAACTGATACCACAGAAATAAATAAGAGACTATGATCAACAATCATATGCCTACAAATTAGACAACACAGAAGATATGGACAAACTTCTAGAAACATATGACCTTCCAGGACTGAATCATGAAGAAATGAACATGAAAATAGAAAATGTGAATAGACCAGTTATTAGTGAGGAAATTGAATTAGTAATCATAAACCTCCCAACAAACAAAAGTCTAGGACCAGATGGCTTCACCGATGAAATCTACGAAACATTGAAAAAATAATCAGTACCAATCCTTTTCAAATTCTTCCAAAAAAGAGAAGGGGGAACACTTCCAAACTCATTTTAAAAGGCCGGCATTACCCTGATAGGAAAATCAAACAAGGATGCCAAAAGAAAATTACTAGCCCATATGATGAACATAAAAGCAAAAATCCTCTATAAGACTCAGCAAACCAAATTCAACAGTATATTAAAAAGATCACATACCAGAAATGGGCTTTATTCCAGGGATACAAAGATGGTTCAATATCCACAAATCAATGTTACATATCACATTAACAAAATGAAGGATAAAAGTCTTTAATAGATGCAGAAAAAGCACTTGACAAAATTCAACATCCATTTTTATTAAAACTCAACAAAGTCATGTAGAAGAAATATAACTTAATAATGGGCATGTAAGACGAAACTACAGCTGATAGCATATTTAATGGTAAAAGGCTGAAAACTTTTCCTCTAAGGGCAGGAACAAGACAAGGATGCTTATTCTTGCCACTTCTTTTCAACATAGTATTGGTAGTCCTAGCCAGAGCAATTAGGCAAGAAAAAGGCATCCATATTGGAAGGAAGTAAAACCGTTATTTGCAAATGACGTTATATATAGATAAACCTAAGGAATCCACCAAAAAAACTGTTAGAATGAACAAATTCAGTGTAAGGTGAAGATGCAAAATCAATAGACAGAAATTTTATTTCTATTCACTAATATTGGCCTACTCGGAAGAGGAATAAAGAAAATAATTCCATTTACAACTGCATCAAAAATAGACTACCTAAGAACTTAACCAACGTGGAAGGCCACAAGGCTATTAGATGCCAGTTCGAGGATTCAAACCAGGTTTGTACAATCCTTGTATCTATATATCTTTTCCCTGTACTCTGCTTTTACAGTTCTCCAGTAAAGGGCAAGTATACTAATGAATAGCTACCACCTTTATTTGTAATAACTCATATATAGGTCAGATTATCAATGTTTTGATATAAACCATTTAGCACCTACACAGGCTTTAGTGAGGAAGATCCATTTGAGGCCATACTAAGATGTAAAAGCCAAGAGCAATAAATCCTGAGGTACTGGGGCACCTGGGTGGCTCAGTTGGTTAACCACCTGCCTTCCTCTCAGGTCATGATCCAGGGGTTGTGGGATCCAGCCCCATGTCAGGGGGAAGAGCCCTCAGCAGGGAGCCTGCCTCTCCCTCTCCCTCTGTCCTCCTCCCTGCTTGTACTCTCTTGCTCTGTCAAATAACTAAGAAAAGAAAAATCCTGACGTACTTTGGATAACCAAAATGCTCTGCATTATAAATTTCTACTTGATCATTAATAGGGACTTAAATAGTTTCACAGAGTCTCAGAGACTGTAGATTTAACTTTCTGGAAGGCAGAATTCCGCACAATTACTGAAAGAGAAGTAGTTGGATCTCTTCAGGCACCTCTAAGATAAAATAGGAAGTCAAATGCAAAACTTTCCTTCTAGATCAGAAATTAAATGTGTCTACAGGCAATTCATATATAACTGCTTTATCTTCGTGGAATGGACTTCATTATCCTCATTTGTATTTTGGGAATACAAGCTTATTTATTGATTTTTAGTGCCTAAGAGTATTGGGAACAAGCATTATTCTTGTTGAATCTCTCAAATAATACATTTTTTTCAGTCTCTTCTCTCATTAAACATATCCATAAAGGATACCTGTTACCACTGTTTGGGCATCTGCTGGCAGACAAGTGATACATAACTTACAAGAATGAACCACTTCCTTCCATTTGTATGGGTTGGCAACATTTGTGAGACTAGTCTTAGTGAATGCATAGTCAGCTTTCTTTGCTTAAAATTATACTGTTACATAAGTATGTTAAATCAATTATAGGCCTTCATTTTGGAATAAAAAAAAGTGAATGCCAGGAGACATACTGTTCTTAAGATGTGGTCTAATAAAAGGGAGTGCATAGAGAAGGATATAAAATGAATGTATACTCTTTAGCTCAATCTGCCATCTCTGTTTTTTTCTATTAGGCACATCATCTTTGCTCCAAGTAGCCACAACAAATATGCTGGAGAATCATTTCCTGGGATCTACGATGCTATGTTTGATATTGAAAATAAAGAAGACTCTCGTTCAGCCTGGACAGAAGTAAAGAAACACATTTCTATTGCAGCCTTTACAATTCAAGCAGCAGCAGGGACTCTGACAGAAGTATTATAGTAAGGTCTCAGCCAAGTAGCTAGCCATTGAAAGTGTTACTGAAAGTCTGAGGATTAAATTCTTCCTAGTTTTTTGATAACTCACAATGCCAGAGTATTGTATAATCTTTTCATATCATGTTTTGATTTTAGAGACTTCCATCCTGTCCATCTGTAAAGAGGTCTTTTGGCTCTTTAAAAATTCATAACTTCATCACCAAAGCATTAAAAAAAAAAAAAAAAGCCCCAGGGATGGGGCAGAAACAACATAGAGTAACTGAAAATTCCCTTAAATAAAACATGGTAAGGAACATGGAAGTCTCAGACATTGCTGATAAAAATGTAAAATGGTACAGGCAGAAGAATACCTAAGAGTTGGTTGGTTTCTTATAAAATTAAAAATACAGCTGACCCTTGAACATGGTTCTGAACTGCACACGTCCGCTTATACCTGGATTTTTTCTCATACAGTACTGTGCATGTATGTTCTCTTCATGATGACTGTAACGGTTTCTCCAGTTGTAAAAATACAGCATATAATATACAAAATATGGGTTAATCAAACTGTTACCAGTAAGGCTTCTGCTCAGCAGTAGACTGTCAGCTATTAAATTTTTAGGGAGTGAAGTTATATGCAGATTTTGGACTGCATGATAGATTGGCACCCCTGACCCTCACACTCTTGAAGGGTCAATTACAGTAACCTTTGCAAGTTATTGTTTCACAAGTTATTTTGTTTTCATCATCTTTACTCCAGAAATGATCATTAGAATAGAATAAGTGATTCTGTGGCAGAATAGTGTAATTAATCAAGGATGTTATAGAATGTGCTTGAACTATTTCTTAAAAATGTCTTCCCCCAGGAGTACTTTACCTATGAGATGTCTTAAGTAAGCCACTTGGTAATCACAAAGCAAAAATCTAGTGATGAAACATAAAAAAAGGGGAGACTGAGCAAATCACCATGGAAATCCACTTTACAAAGATAGAAACAGGGAAAGAAAACACAGGAGATACACAAAACAGCTAGAAGGCAAACAACAATAAGATGGTAGTAGCAAGTACTTACGAACAGACTGAATTCACCGAAGGGTAGGGTGGCTGGATGAAAAAAACACCTAACTCCACACTGTCTAAAGGAAGTTCATTTTAGCTCTAAAAACATACACAGGCTCAAAGCGTCGAACAGAAGAAGATGTTCCATGCAGGTGGATAACAAAAGTGGGTGTAGCCATACTTATGCCAGAAAAAATACACTTCAAGCCAAAAACATTAACAAGTGATAAAGAAGTCATTATATAATGATAAAATAACAAAGACATCAAGAACAGAGAATGATCGTAAATATACACACATCCAACATCAGAGCACCGCGATTAAAAAAATTCTAACATTTAAATGGAGAAATAAACAATACATTAATAGGGGACTTTAATACTATTAGAACAAATAAATCACGCAGACAGAAAATCAAAAAGGAAACACTGGAATTGAACCAAAACACATTCTGAAACAAAATGATTTATAGAGCATGTATAGAACATTCCATCCAAGAGCAGCAGAATACACATTTTTCTCAAGCGCATATGAACATTACCCAGGGCAGATCCTATGACAAGGCACAAAACAAATCTCAGCAAACTTAAGATTGAAATCATACCAACTCTCTTTTCTGACCACAATGGTATAAATTAGAAATCAGCAAGAGGAACATAGAAAAATCCACCAGTATGTGGAAACCAAGTAACACACTTCCAAACAATCAGTCAAAAAATAAAAATGGGAATAAATTATCTCATCTCATGGGATACAACAAAGCAGTCGAGAGGCAAGTTTAGCTAGTATGAAATGCATATATTAAGAAATTACAAAGATCTCAAGCAACCTGACGGTACACCTCTAGGACGCATACAAGGAAAAAGCCTAGAGGTGGCAGAAGAAAGAAATAAAATCAAAGCAGGAATAAAATCTCTATTTCAGAAAAAAACTATGTGTAAACTAAAGGCTGGTTCATCAAAAAGATAAAACTGACAAAACTTTATTAGCCAGACTTAGAAAAAAGACATAAAATCAGAAATGAAAAAGACCGTACAACTGATACTACAAAAATACACAGGATCATAAAAGACTATTACAAACAACTCTATGCCCCAAATTAGATAACCTAGAAGAAATTTCTAGAAACAACCCACCAAGACTGAATCAAACGTAAAGAAAAAATGTGAATACAGACCGATAATGAGCAAGAGACTGAATCAAATAACTTAAAACCTCCCTGTACAAAAAATAACCCAGGACCAGATGGCTTCATTGACAAATTCTAATAAACACTCAAAGGATTAATACCAATCTCTCGCAAACTCTTCCAAAACCTTGAGGTGTAGGGAATACTTCCAAACTCCGCTTAATAGGCTGACATCCTGGCACCAAAGCCAAATAACACAACAAAAAAAGGGGTGTCTGGGTCACTCAGTTAAGCATCCAACTCTTGATTTCAGCTCAGGTCATGATCTCAGGGCTATGAGATCAAGCCCCGCGTTGGGCTCTGCACTGGGCAAAGAGCCTGCTTAAGATTCTCTCCCTCTCCTTCCCCGCAACCCTGCTCACATGTGTGTGCTCTCTAAAAACAAAAAACCACAAAAAGAACTAGAGACCAATATGCCTGATAAACATAGATATAAAAATTCCCAACAAAATATGAGCAAACCGAATTCAAGATCATACAAAGATTACACACCGGGGTTAGATGGGATTTTTCCCCAGGGTACAAGGATGGTCAACATACACAAATCAATACATGTGACACATTACATTCCTGAAATGAAAGATAAACATCATGATCATCTATGCATTTCACAGAATGCAAATCCTTTCATGATGAAAACTTTGGCAGACTGAGTATAGAAGTAACATACCCCACCATAAAGGCTATTTATGACAGACCCACAACTAACATGATACTCAGCTGAGAAGAACTGAAAGCTTTCCCTGTATCCAAATCAGGAAGGGAAGAAGTCAAACTGTCCCGTTTGCAGTTATATGATTTTTTATATGCAAAATCCCAAAGACACAACCAAAAAATTGCTGGAACTAAAGAGCGATTTCAGTAAAGTTGCAGGACACAATGATCAATATACAGAAATAAGTTACATTCTTATATGCTAAGGATGAAATATCTGAAAAAATTATCCCATTCACAGCATTAGAAACAATCTATTTACGAATAGATTTTATCAAGGAAGTAAGAAAGATCTGTACAATGAAAACTAAGGCTTTGCTGAAAAAAATTTAAAGACACAAATGGAAAGACATCTTGTGTTCATGGATCAAAAGAATTATTATTAAAAAGTCCATACTACCCAAAGCCATCTACAGATTTGATGCAATCTCCATCAAAATACCAATAGCATTCTTTACAGAAAAACAATCCTAAAATTTGTATGGAACCCCAAATAGCCAGAGCAATCTTGAGGGAAAAGAACAATGCTGGAGGTATCCCACTTGCTGATTTCAAACTATACTACAAAGCTACAGCAATAAAACCAGCATAGTGCCAACACTAAAAGAGACATATAGACTAACAGAACTAGAGAGCCCAAAACTAAACCCCTGCATGTGTAAGTCAACTAATAAATTTGACTAGGGAGCAAAGAGCACCCAATAGGGAAAGGATGGTTTCTTCAGCAGATGGGTGTTGGGAAAACTGGATAAACACAGAGCAGTGAAATGAGACTCCTATCTTTTACCACTCACAAAAATTAACCTGAAATGGATCAAAGACTTAAACGTAAGACCTGGTACTTTATACTACAAGAAAACAGGGAAGAAGCTTCCAACAATGGTCATAGTAATGTTTGAGATATGACCCCAAAAGCACAAACAAAAGCAAAAAAATCAACAAATGAGACATCAAAGTTAAAAGTTTTTCACACAGCAAAAGAAAATGAAAAAAGCAAGCTACAGAATGGGAGAAGATTTTTGCTAATCATATATCTGATAAAGTGTTAATATCCAAGACATATAAAGAACTCCTACAACTGGACACAAAAAACCCCAACGAATCCAAAAAATGGGCAGAACTAAACATTTTCTAAAGACGTCCATCTGCATGGTGAAGATGCTCAACTTCATTAATCATCAGGAAAATGCAAATTAAAACCACAAGGAGGGATGCCTGGGCAGCTCAGTCAGTTAAGCATCTGCCTTCAGCTCAGGTCATTATCCTGGGATTGGGGTTCTGGGACTGAGTCCCTCATCCAGCTCCCTGCTCAGCAGGAGCCTGCTTCTCCCTCTGCCTGCAGCTCCCCCTGCTTGTGCGCCCATGCTGTCTGACAAAATCTTTACAAACACAAAAAAACCCAAGGAGACATCACCTTACATCTATTCAAATGGCTATCAACAAAAAGACAAAAGTGTAACAAGGATGTGGAGAAAAGGGAGCCCTTGTGCACTGTTGGTAGGAATATAAATTGGTACAGCTACTATGGATAACAGTATAGAAGTTCCTTTAAAAAATTAAAGAACTATCACATCTAATAATTCTCCTTCTGGGTATTTATCCAAAGAAAATGAAAACACTAATTCAAAATGATACATGCATCCCCGTGTTCACAGCATTATTTACAAGAGCCAAGATATGGAAAGAACCTGTGTCCACTGATAGATGGAATAAAAAAAAATGTGGTATATATACACACACACACTTTCCCAGTCATGAGAAAGGATATCCTGTCATTTGTGACAGCATGGACAGACTTAGGGCACATTATACTAAGAGAAAGACAAGTGCTATATGCTGTCACAGGTGGAATTTAGAAAGGCCAAAGCTGTAGAAACAGAAAATAAAATGGTGGTTGCCAGGGGATAGAGGCTGTGGGGTCAAGAACAGATGTAGTTTAAGGGTACAAATTCGTAAAAAGTAGTTAATATGCCTTAGAAATATAATACCCAGTACACTGAATAAAACAAAGATTAGGACTAAATTATTCCAACTGCCAAAAATAATTACCAAATATAATAATTACGTAGTGTGATAGAGGTGCTAATTATTGCTTCAATGGCAACTGTATTACAATGTATAAATGTATCAAATTAACATGTTGTACACCTTAACTTTCCTTGGAAACAGAGGCCTGTGTGGTCAATTATCACCAGCACAAAGAAGTCACTAAAAAGTGTTTTTGTTAAATAATTAAGCAAAGGGATGGTTACAATGCTGAAGATGCTTACAAACTTTTAGATCTTATTAAAAATAAACCTTGTAAATTTCATACCTACCAAACTCAGAACTTTCTGGAGAAAAACTTTAAGAAAGCTAAAACTCAGCCAGTCTAAAGATTATCTGGCAAAGCATAATATATGAAAAGTACATCATCCATGCATGCTAGAGATCTCCCTTTGGAAGAAGGGACCTATAATTTATAACAATTTTACATGTAGTTCTTGATTCATTAAACACTCTTAAGGTTCAGGTTTAAAAAGTCTTTCCCTTATAATTTGATGGAGTATCTTCCCTAACTTTTCACAAATGAGAACCCATCCAGTTTCACATAATTGAAAGAATAAGTCTGTTTGCATAATACACCAATAATTTTAATCTGTTGCTTCTTTCACCCTGTTACAATGACGTTGTTCGCCTATGTACTCAGCCTTTCAATCATCCATATCTTAAGTATACAGAGATGCAGAAAATTGTTCCAAAGTCCAGATGATAGTAAGGCCAACTTACATGTACAAGATTTTACAAGACAAATTCATTGCCATGAGCCTATTACTTTCATTCAGTCCTACTCCACCCCTGATTCTTCTCAATTGCCCACCTGCCCTTTAAAGGCCCTTATCAAGTAGGTCAGTGCAAAAACTGAAAACCCACAATCCTTTCATAATTTGGTCATTTGATACTAAGAGAAAAGACTAATAAACAAATGGCAGTTACAATTTTAGGTTTCACATGGTGACTTAGATGTCTTTAGTGTCATGGTAAAGAGTTTAAGGACTTAGGAATCAAAGTTTCTCAATTTAAAATCTGATTTCACCATCTGTTACTTATGTGACCTGAGGCAACATATGTAGTTTTCTTTTGCCTCTGCTTCTCTATCAGTAAAATAGGGGTAATAGTACATAATCATATGGAGGTGTTCTAAAATTAAATGAAAAGCTATTAACCTCTCTAGTTGCCAAACTCTTGAACAAAGAATTAGTTATAGTTAGGTCTACAGTTTTGAATTACTTGTAAATGATACCTAAATTCCTAAGCCTCAACTGCAAAATTTGTGAAGTCTTCTAAACTAATCACAAGTGAATTATAAAGTCCTATTATTACACACTTACTTTTCCTGATGGTTTTAAATTACCTACCTGAAAAATTGTACTAGAATTCCACCTAACTTTCAGTTCTAATTTTCCTTATCCTGATATTGGCTTTTTGCTCCCTTGTATTTGTTCCTCCCCTCTGCCTCCAACAAAGCCTTTTCATGCTAATAATTTAAGGAGTTTTATGGAGGTGGGGAAGTGTCCTGGTTGAAATCCTTCAGGTATCAAAACCAGTCCAAGTTGGCCTCGAATATGAAGTCTGCAGTCTGAAACCAGTCTGTCATTAGAATCTAGCTTTCATTAGTAGGGGGAACCTTTTAAAGTTTTAACAATTTTAATTCCAAGAAACCCATTAATTCTAATAAGCCCAATGCATTGAACGTTTATAATTTGTGGATTTTATTTGTTGACACACATAATCTTTACATTTTCTGCCACCTTAAGAATGTATCACACCCAACTAAATTGTTAATCGCAGGTACTGACAGAATCAAGCAAGAGATAGTCTGTGGTGAATTTATGTTGTTTTTGTCAACCCAGCAGCCTTCTTTCCGCATTCTTCTGGCAAAGAACTTCAATTTCATATACAGGACCCGGGGCAGGTGGTTCAGGCGGCACGCACTGCATATTCAGTTTAAGCCTGAACAGTCCCTTATTGGACTGACTTTTCTTGGCGCCCGTGTACTTCTACTTCATCATACTCAAGGGCAGGGTCTGTCACTGTTTTCTGAAGTTCAGAATGCTATCAATTCTGCATCCTCAAAGTCAGCTAAATGGAATACTTACATTACTATTTACTTATGATTTCCAAATCCTGAGAGCCAGACAAGGCCTCCCCATAAGCCTCAAAACTCACCGATAGCCTGGACTATTTCACCTGGATCTTATAAACATTCCTTGGACTCAGCAGTTCTCTATGAAAATCACTTCCTCCAATATCTTTTTCTATATTCCTTATCTTGATCACAAAGCTAGGAGTTACCCAAAAGTTTCACTCTCTAGCCCCTAATAATTTGCAGTTTTAAGATCCTGAGTCCCTTAATTTATCCCCTTCTCGTCCTACTGCTTTTGTTGCATTTCATTCCTTCATCCTCTGTGGTCTTTCCCTATAACTACTTCCAATTACACCTTCCTATCAAACTGTTCTTTTCTAAAATAAAATGCAAGCCGTATTACAAACATATGGAATAACCTAATTGAAGGCAAAAGGTGATCGACTAACTCTGAGTCTGTACAAGTCTTGAAATGAGTAAGACTAAAGGCAAGAAGAAACAAACACTGTACTCTAGTCGATAAACTTCCGTGGGAGGTTAGGTTAATAATTCTGATACTGCTATACATGTGTACTGCAATTGAACAATTAAGCAAATGCACAGCAGATGGTAGAAGCCATGTTTTCACTGTAGGAGTAAAGTTACAGAGAAGCAAGAGGAGGAGGCTAGAGTGATCTATGTGGTAACATATTAGTGTTGGAGATATAAGTATGAACTCATGTTTAGCTTAATACAGATACGTGGTTCCTTATAGAAACGTTTATAGATATGGGTATAGACACAGGTTGGTATATACATTTCCTTGCAATCAGGTGAGTGAGCCTAGAAGCAAAGACACCACAGTAGCAATGAGTATACACCTAACATCCACTAATACCATTCTTCAATAAAGCAAGGATCCTTGGAGAAACGGCTCACTGGAACATCTTGAAGTGCCAGAAATTAAAAAAGTGCTAAACAAAACAAAACTAAAAACCCCACAATGAGAGGACAGCAGTATGACAAAAAAACACAGGAGCCAATTGAATGGCCTTAATAACCAAAGCTGGGGGGCGCCTGGGTAGCGCAGTCGTTAAAAGCGTCTGCCTTCGGCTCAGGGCGTGATCCTGGCGTACCGGGATCGAGTCCCACATCGGGCTCCTCCGCTATGAGCCTGCTTCTTCCTCTCCCACTCCCCCTGCTGTGTTCCCTCTCTCGCTGGCTGTCTCTCTGTCACATAAATAAATAAAATCTTTAAAAAAAAAAAAAAAATAACCAAAGCTGGAACAATCTGAGAAATAAAACAATGTAATACTAGATTATAACTTGAAATAGGAAACAGTCCATAATGAAATAAATAAAAGATGAAATAAATTAGGAAGAGACAAATCTATGCACAAAAATTCTGTAAGTGTGGACTGCACATAGTGACTTCCTTTTGAAGGACAGAAAGAAACAAAGTAACTTTACATTTAAAAAAAAAAACTGAAAAATCCTGCCTTAGATAATCAAAATGTTAAGGCGTGTTCAGAGTATGTATCCATGATACCACCAATGAGAATGACACCGACGTCTGTGGTTTTCTTTCTCAATACACATAAATTCAACCCTAAGAAAATCACCAGACAAATCCCAAGTGAGGGCCATTCTACAAAATACCTGACCAGTCAGTATTCCTCAAAACTGTTAGGGTTTTGAAGGAAGTCTAAGAAACTGTCAAACCAAGAGGAGCCCAAGAAGACATGATGACTAAATATAATGTGGTATCCTAGATGGGGTCCCGGAACAGAAAAAGACATTAGGTAAAAATTAAGGAAATCTGAATAAAGTATGGACTTTAGTTAATAAAATGTATCAATACTGGTTCATTAATTCTAACACATATATCATACTAATGTAAGATGTTAATATAGGGGCAATTGGATATGACATACATGGGAACTCTCTTGTACTACCTTCAATTTTTCTTTAAATCCCAAACTGTTCTAAAACAAAAAGTAAATTTAAAAGACATTAAGTTGATAATAGGGAAAAAAATATAAGCCTAATTACACTTCCATGTTGCTAGTACAAACTTTATTGTACGTCAACATTTTTCTGCAAATTTTTGGGCCCCATTCCCAGAATTTCCTACTAAGGTCTGAGGTTGGGGAACCAGAATTTGCATTTCTAATAAATTCCAAGATGTTGATCCTACTGGTCTAGAAATGGTATTTTGACAGCCACTGGCCTAGCCTAGAAGATGAAAGTCACATCACCCCTTGCTATCTGTCCTGTATTTACAATCTTATCTGTCTTTCCTATGCAGGCATCTTACATTGCAGACACTTTCAATTACGTAATTGCTTTAAGTTGGTCTCATACTAATGGGGAAACAAAGACAAATTTGATGCTGTTTCATTTCTTTCTAACATGCAGATACGAATTCCTATCTGTAAAGCTACACACAGGGCACATACCATTATTCAAAAGACAATGGAAACTCTAAACTCACTAGCTTTGACTTAGCCAAGTTACTGAACCTATGCAATAAATCACTTTTCCCAACTGTAATATGATAGAACCCACCTCATAGTTATCACTAGGATTAGTTCATAGTCATTAAAGTCTTTAGAACAGTGAGTGGCCCATAAGAAGGGCTGCGGATCTTCTTGATATTTACAAGAGCCAATCAACATGCCAAACACTATACTAGGAAATGGGAGATATTATGGTTGGCCAAAACACAGTCAAGGTTGTTGTCAGTCTACAAGAGTATACAGACATTAACAAATTAATCATACAAATAAAATATGAACATGGAACTGTAAACTATAATAAGCATTTGAAGGAAAGGATCACAGTATTTTAAAAGCATTCATCTAGTCTCATTTTTGGAGGATACAGGAAAGCACTACAGGTACAGCGATGTTTCTCTCTTCCAGGCTTAAAAGAAATCTTACTTCAATTAGCGAAGTCTTAAAGATAATTTAACAATTCAGTCATTTGGGCAGTATACCTGCTTAGTCAAAAAGAAATGGAAACCAAATTATTTTGACACAATTTTTAATCAACATAAAAATGTTTAAGGCTGGAAGTTTTATTTCACTTTAATGGACATTAAAGGTGGCCTACTAAATTGGAAAACTAAGAAAGGTCATTAATTAACATTTAATTAAAACATGCCCTTTAGAGAAACCATTCATGAAGGAATTCTTCAAAACTAAGAACTATACAAAAACTTAAAATCAAACAGTAATTATGGAGAAGAAAAACACTGCAAGCTCAGTACTTCAGAGATAATGCTACATGTATAAAGCCTCAGGCATCTACACCTAAATAAAAAAGGCAAGTCAGGCAACAACTCCAGATGAGTTTAAGTTCTAAGATACTTAGGCAGTAAGGAAGCAATCAGGTAAAAAATCAACTGCCTATGGACTCAACAATTAAAATAAAGGAAATATTAACAAAACCTAAAAACAAGCTAGACTTAGCTTGCATTTCAGAACTGAGGCCGCAAAATTATGACATAGGCAAAAGAATAAAAACAATACGAAATATGAATGCCTAATCAAAACTAATATGCAATGAAACAAACAAAATCCTGTTAATGTTCTAAGAGACAACTTAAAAATACCTGGTAGTTATAAAAAAAAAAAAAAAAAAAAAAGAGTACAGAACCAAATGCCTTAAAACTGATAACAGAACTTCTAAATGAGCTTTTAAAAATTTATCTATTTGGGTGTCATGCAGTTTCAGGCTGGGGAATGGCTGAATTTTTCTTTAATAAAGCAAGGAGTGGCAGAGCAATACTCCAAAGTCACCTTAAAATATTTGCAAGAACTCTTTACGGTTTTCTTTACCCTTAAATGGTTACAGAATTGTCTAAAGAAAACCAAACAAGTTATACTTAATAAGAAGTAAAATCTCTAGCATAAAATGATAAAATAGATCATTAGTCCTTTGCCAGTATATGGTTACAAGAAGTTACATCGTTGACCTATGTAAACATACCTCTCTACAGTAGGTTGATTTCAATTTATACTTGTAATGGTTTACAAGTTATTAGCTAAAATTATTACAAGAAAACTAGGGTAGGTTTTAAGAACTACCCTTCAAGTGTTCCACTAAAAAGGATGGTCAAATCAATGCTATACTTTAGGTAGTAGTATTGTACGTATCGTATTAATTCTTACTTTTGTACATGTTCTATGGTCACATGAGATTTTAATACAAGGCAAAGATAACTATAGGAAATAAAGACTTCTCTACTTTTTTTTTTCAACTCTTCTATAAATCTAAAATTATCTCAAGATAAGAGGTTAAAAAAAATAAAAGCTCAACTCTTAGGACCTTATTATCTTTATAAACTAGCAAAGGTACTGAACAAGAAAAAATAGTATTTTCTATTTCCCATGTTGAGTTTAGCTGTCAGCTTAGTTACCAAGTGTATAATAAACTTAGTTTTGACTGCTTTGCTGTAGTAATATTTCTAGAGAAACACTAAACTTAACAAACATTTTTAATTTTCTTGACAGATAAAGTAACACATTTACTTGATAAAAACTCTGTCCCTTTATGTACGAGTCTAAGATAAAAATATTTAGATTTTTATTTGGGCAACAATCAGAGGTTCACAGGAATGAGAGAGGAAATAGAATGGTCACTAATGTAACCACGAATGTAAGTAAATATATAAGCTGCATCTCTCTCACATACACACACACACACACACACACACACACAGAGTCAGTGCTTTGTAGCTAACTCTCAGGTGAATAATCCACTTGCTTTAAATTAACAGTTCAACTGCATGTAACATATTAAGATACTGTTTAGGGGAAAAAAAGTCGCAAGAAGAAAACATTAAAAAAGGTATATTAATCATCACCTCAAATCTAATCAAATCATCAACCTCTCGCCTAAACAATAAACAAGATTTTATGTCTTCCAATGAACTCAGGTCCTTAAATTATGTAAGATAACTTTCAAAAATTTAAATACAACCCCAAGTACTAGAAACTCATATACTGTATTTTGGCTCAATTGTACTGAAATTTTTACATGGTATTTCATTACAATACCATGTGTCTTACACGGTATTTCATTACAATACCATGTGTCATGAAAGCCCAGTTGCCAGATTTGTTATGTCTTTATTTGTAACAGAGCTAAATCATTAAATAATTACATAACTACCTTTAGTAGTTATCTGCTAAGGCTGGTGGGACATACTCTTTATTAACCTATACGTCTAAAACTGTACTTATGCAAATTTTCTTTGTAAGAATAAAAGAAAAACACTCAAGGGGCTTGAGAAATAATCATTTTAATCTACATTAGCATAATTCATACCCAAATTTCTTAAGTTATGCCAAAGTTTTGGCCTTCAAAACATTTCTTAATTTTAGTATTTTTGGTGAGCTCTGCATTGCCTCAAAAAGTAAACTATCTTTAATGGGTTCAATTAGTATAAACAATCTACATCTGTGATACCTTATCTAATGAAGTACAATATAGAATCAACACTGTAGCACCTAGAACTGTTAAGCTGTTCATGAAAGCCTAAAAAAAAAAAAAAACTCCAAAAGAATTCAGCTATTTTATTTAACATGTAATAGATATTTCTCATAAAGCAAAGCTTAAATATTTAGTTTCTGATACCCTAATGTATTTCCATAAGCCTTTAAATCTATGATTTTATACATACAGTTTTCCATCAGAGAGGCCAGATGTGTGTGTGTGTATATATATAATTTTACATGTAACTAAGATTTTTAGAGGGTGTAGGCTAGAAATCAGGTACAATTTAGTCATAACACCATACAAAGACCTTATAAAATAACCAGGAAAGAGATGTTTAACATTATTGCTTAGTCTTAATAAAACAGCAAATTTTAACCAAATTGATACCTCCCTACTCTCATTTATGTTTTCTATGCATTTAAATCATAGTGCTTGGCAAGTAATATAGGTACTGATATAACGTTTTAATTTAATTAGTTGTAAACTAATTCCAATGTTATTCAATGCATATATTCCCCTTTAACTAGCTACTACACTACCTCAGAATTATTCCTCCTAGAAAAAGTAACCTTCCCGAGGATAAAACAATGCAGAGCTTCATCTCCTCCTTAAAGATTTTCAAGTATTATAGGAACACAAACTTATAAAAAAAACTAAAAATCCGACATTCCATCTTGCTTTACTAATTATGGGATAATAGAAAAGATACGTGAACAAAACAAATGTTCTTTTACATTTCTCTGCTAAACATAGTATTATTCCAAGAAATATGAGCTACTTTCTAGCTTTTCAAGTATAGGACATAACTACAGTTCTGTCAAGTGAGGAGAAATGAATACTCAAACTTAGGTAACTCAAAAAGACGACGGGAGGCACGAAAAGATAAACTGACTTTGGCTTTTAAGAACCTACCGTTGACCCTGAACTGCCAGATTCAACAACAGCAACAACGACAATGACCACGACAGCAACAACAAGAGAGGACAGCAGCAAGCCACCATTTTACCCCATAGTAAGAATTCTGAAATAGGCAATAACTTTCTTTCCCTGTCAACTCATTCTGTTGTATCTTCTTTTTGTTTTTCCTGCTTTTTGGTAGCAGGCAGTTCAAGGCTTGCCCATTGCATAGGTTCAGCTTTTCTCATGGTGATCTCAATCTTTGTCGCGGTCATAGTTACATAACTTCGTGTTACATCAATCACCTGCAATGCATCAGAGAATGACGGTAAGCCTCGATGTCGTTTTCTAAGTCTTAGGGGAAAATGTTGGTCTTGTCTGTGCTAATAATCACAACTCGGAGCTTCTAAGGCCATTTTTATACCCAGATTTAAAGTTTTTAGTAAGAATTAATGGTAAGCTATATACCTATTTTGCATCACTGGTTTCTGAATTATGGGTTTTTTTACTGTACAAATTGGGTATTTTAAAGTCTTAGAAAAAATTCTGGATTGATACTTACACCCCATAATTTCACATTTTGATGAAATTCTTTCTCTCCTTCAAATACAATGTGCACATTTAACTGAAAAATATACAGAAAGTTAACTCATCAAATCCAAATCAAAGGAATAGGATTTAAAACAATGATTATAAAAACAAGATACTGATATAAATCATTTAAGCTATTTTAACGAACTTCCAATATTGTATATTTTTTTTTGAGGAAACCATTAACAGAAAAGAAAAATTAAGTCTCATACTGAGAACTAGCTATTATCTGATAAATCTTTAAGCTATTATAGTATCTCCAGAATGCTTCAGAAATAATTCTATTATGCAGAAATTTTCATTTAAAATAGTTTCTGACAGTAATTTCAAACTATTTTTTCGAATGGAAAAGATTAAAGAATCTTAAAATTGACCCACAGTATTTTATAATATATTAATATAGAGAATAATGCATGAAGACAATTTTTTCTCAAAGATATTTAATGTACTTACCAATGTACTATTTGCTTCTACTTGGCTAAGTTCTGGAAGTGAATTTTTAGCATATACAGAAATGGTGACTTCACCCCCAGTCTGATGCCAGTCATGTCTACATGGAACAACTTTTTTCCCCTATAAAAGAAGAAAAACCTTATAAATTTACAAAGTGCCACATAACCTCTAAAAAAAGAGGAATCTGAGCCAAATAATTAAAAAAAAAATTACCATGTGCAGCTGAGCCCTTAATGTTTTTAAGGGCAAACAACTTCTAAAATTCCCACCAAAAGGTTTAAGCAATAACATATATCACAATACAGATAATCTTTATAGTCTTACGGTTGGAGAACATGCTTATTCTTCCATTTAATTTTTTTTTTCTTTTAGGGCCATAGCATTACTATACATTGAAAAAGACAACTTAAGAACTCCTATTAAATTTTATCCTACTTTAACATTTCTGAAATCCACTAAGCACAGTCATACAAATGTTCTATGAAGACTAAAATAAGACATTTGCTTAGTGAAATAACCCAGATAACATCTTAACCTCATGCATAGAAATCTTCCACCTATTTTCTGTGAGAATTTGACTACAAATTCAAATTTCCAATTCTACAAATTGGAACTAACTACTTATAGCTATCTGCTGTTTGTTATAGTTCGTTTTCCTCTAATGATAAAATGAAGAAAAAAGTGGTAATTGGTGGGTGTTATGTTTTGGTTATTATTATAGAAATAACTATTACCTACCAGTGGAACATTGCTTTATCAAGGACTATTTAAAAAAGAGACAAATTGTGATTTGTTTTGTAAATTTATGAGAGCAACTTAGTTACATAATGCAGGAAACTGTGAGACGCTACCACTGAAAAAGCAGTATTTACATTTTGGTATACTTATGCTAACTGAATTCAAATTACTTCTATCACTTACATTTTTTGTCCTGAACTACTATAGCTCAGACACTTAATACTTGACAAGTATATGCATTAAAACATAACAAGAACATTATCTCATCAAGGTTATACTCTGAAAACTTCTGCATGTAATAGAAAACAACATTTTATTTTGTTAAGCTAAAACTTTCAAAATTTTGGTCCTTGGAGAAAATACAGGGAGACTTTACTAAGTCTTTTTGCTAGTAAAACATTCCTGCAAGTTTTGTGGCAGACGAATTATTGTTACTTGAAGAATATAATACCAAAGCACGTTACTAAAAATCAGAAACTATAGAATACTCAAATGTAGAATGAATGAATCCCTAAAGCAATCTGGAAACTTACCATTACTTTATAAGTTAAAAGACACATATAGTGAAAAGGTTCATTGTTAGTGGGGTTGTTACTGCCAACATAGCACATAAAACTAATTTAGTATATTTAATCTATTATAAAATACATTACAATAGCGAAGATGCTACTTACTGAGCAATAAATTGCTTGCCTTCTTACAATTTAATGGGATTCTGGACACTTATTTCCTTAGACTATATCTTTTTAAAAAGCTATCCAGGGAAGTAGGAACTAAAGCTTTTTTTGTTGTTTTGATAAACTACCCCATAGCAAGCAGAGGCATTCAAGACAATTGGACCAAGTTTGCCATCCTTCTCTTTGGCCGCTAGGTGGAGAGATTGCATCGTAAATGGCTGAGTGAAGTTTTCAGTGGCCAGAAGAGCATCCAAAGTCCAAGTGATTAATAACATCAAAGGAGTAGAAAAATGATTTTAAAAAAACAAAAAGTGGGAAGAGTCTATGCAATTACAAAATCATGCTTCAATCTTGGCAGAGGCTTTAGTATTTCACAAAAACCTGCAGATCTGCATCATCATACACAATGGCTACTTGGATCAAAGGGCAGCACTCTGGGAGCTTGACTCAAATTAATTTTAATTTTTAGGCACATCAAACCTTTGTTGTATGAGAGAGAGAAAAACATTTTTTTTTAATTTCTGAAGACACAATAATCTTAAATCTTTAAAAAATGACAGATACATATATCCCAATATGTTCTTATGAAAATACTTACAGCATCCTTTTTAGTCCACATGTGTTTCCCTGTTGTACAACCCTCTTGGGCTAAGAATGTATTGAAATCAGAAGTTTTTCTTCTGCAACAGCTCCAGTATTTCATCCTTTAAATTATCATAGAAAAACTTCAGAAATAAAATCTTACGACCACTTAAGTCCAGAAGTACAGTGACAATGTGATTTTAAAAGGTAAGTTAAGTGTGTGCAACTTAAGTATCCTACAAAGTGTTTAAGTTACTAACAGTTAAAACTTCCAGAAGCCTAATCATTTTAAAACCAGAACAGCATTTACTGTAGCAGTTCTGGAGCTCCTGAGTGAAGATGCGCAAAACCGTCACAAAATTCCAAATCTGTTTTTAACTAACGGCTCACATTCCAGTTTCCTCATAAAGCTCGAAAAAGTGATATGACCAAAGATTTTAACAGAGTTGAAGACTTCAACATGGTACTGCACTTCTATAAACTACAGCATAGTACGGAAGAGGGGCCAGATCTCAGCTGAGGGCTGTGGAAAGTGTGGATTTTTTTGGATGACCCAATACTGGTGTCTTAGTGCCCCAGGGTCAGTAATTCTGAATGTCCAGCAATGCACAGAACAGTCCTTCAAACTAAAAACTACCCAGCCCAAATAGAGTATCCCACTGAAAAATAAGGGAATAAGGAAAAACATGAGGTTTGAATCACAATGGCCACTTCACTGTAATAACTGGTTCAGTTTTCTCATATGTAAAAAGACAAAACCCACATTCTAGGTTATTCTAAAGATTATATGACAATGTAAGTAAAATACCTAAAATGCTGCATGGCAAATAATGTTTATAGGTATATTAACTTTTCTAACCTCTACCATGAAGTTTTAATTAGTCATGTATAAGTTACCCTTCATGAAAAATAGGTACTCCAGAATGATATACACAGACTTCTTCTAGACTCTGTGGACCCTGATATGTCTAAAAGAGAAAAAAGAGGGAAAAATTAGCTTCACATCTTAATATCAGATTTCATAAACATCTGTAGAACTGGTGACGTCTAAAACTATGAAAATGCTCAAAAAATAACAATTACCTAGAACGTTCATAAATTCACCCCAGGCCATTCCAATAAGGAATGAAAAATGATTCCTTTTTAGATATGCTTAAGTTTTAGTTCCCTGTGAAAAAGGCAAATAGCAAAGTGGACAATGGGATATATTAAGATGCTTTCAGACTTTCAGGTATGCGATCACAATTCAAGCATGTTCAGGTATTTAAATTTACAGAACAATATTGAAACCAAGGGATTAGTACTCTCAACGGAAATACAGTTACAGCATGATTTATGTGTACAGGAAACTCTGTGTGGGCATTACGAATTAATAAGCAATTCTGGAAGTTCTACAGTGTTGTTGATGTCTTATCCCTAGGAAGGGTAAAATGAGCTGCAGACCTAGAAATATATCCAGGGTTTGTCTGGAAGATCCGGGCCCCATTGCTGCTGTAGGTGAAGGCTCTACAGATGAATTCACAAAAAGTTATGTTAATAAAACACAGATGCAGCCAGCAGTATATTTTTTACTTTGGTATTTATAGCAACCACCTACAAGTACAGAAAATAAAATTCTGTATATTTACTTTTGGTAAATCCAAAGTACTGCCTGTGTTCATCTCCTAAAGAGATTCCATAAGCAAATAAAAATCAAGTTATGTTAGATTCTGAACTTATCACTATTGCCCCCTCAACTCCTACTCTCCTTCCCACCTTATTTGATGGCACCATATGCATTCAGTCTCCCAAAGCAAAACTGCAGTTTCCTCTCTCTCCATCCATGTTTTCTATCATGAAACCCTGTCTGTTTAGCTTGAAAATATCTATCAGTTTAATTTGCTAACCTTCCTTATGATCACTAGCAGTTGCTAGACAATGAGACGATAGTAACAGATTCTAATTCTTTTCTCTGCCTTCCATGTCTGTACTCTACTCTCTAATTAAAACACGTATCACTTTCTTGTAATAGTCCTTTAATTATATCTACCTCACACCTTACAGTTATCAGCTTCAGGTGGTTTGTACATTTTAACGTGCCTCTACACATGAGAAAATATTCACAGTCTTCAAGTAGGCAAACTTCTTAAAAAGAATACGAAGAGCACTAGTCAAACAAAATGGACAAATCGGGTTCCATTAAAATTAAACAGTCTCTGTTTTTTAATGAAAATGTAGAGTGTCTCTCTCTGGTTAAAAAATAAAAACAATTTCTAAAATCGGTAAGAAAAAGCCAACTGATAGAAAAATATGTAAAAGATTTTGGACATTTCACAAAAGAGAATATCCAAGTGACCAATAAACATACAGAAATGTACTCAATCTCATCATCAGAAACGTGCAAATTAAAATCACGATGGAACACTACACACTAACCAGAATGGCTAATATACAGAAGAGTAATAGTACAAAGTGTTACGAAGGTGTAGAACAAATGGAATCAGCCTCATATACTGCCAGCAGGTGTGTAAATACAACCACCTTGGAAAACTATGAGGAAGTATCTGTTAAAGCCGGACATACACACGCTATGACCTGGCAATTCCATTTCTAGTCATATACCTAACAGAAATGTATCCCGGTGTCCCGAAAGTCAGGCACAAGAATGTTCACAGTAGCATTAAACAAAAAAACTTAAAGGACAACAGAAAGGGTAAGTCGACTGGAAACATTCACACAGTGGCACATTTTAAAGCAATGAAAATGAACTATGGCTACGTGCAACAAAGATAACTCTAACACACATTTCATTAAGCCAAGGAAGACAGACGCCAGAATACCTGGTCTACGATTCTCTATTCACATTAAGCTCAAAAATAGGCAAAAGTACTCTATAATGATAGAAAAACGTGGTTACTTTTGGGAGAAAATAATAAATGGGAGAAGGTATAAGGAAGGCTCTGCTTTGCGAAAATCCCTTGAGCTATAAATTTACTTACATCTATATACTTTTAAATGGTATATTTCAATGAAAAAGATCAAATAGCCTCTCTAACCTAACTTTTAAGCACCGTAAAAGCCTTTAAAGACCTGGCCCCTACTTCTCTCTTTTAATCTCCACACCAATAAATTTTATACATTATTAACTGTTTTGTTTGCTGTATACTCCTATCACCTCTGCTTGAGATATCCTTTCCCTTTTTGTCCATTTACGGAACTGACATTCATGTTTCAAAATCCATCTGAGATCGTTCTCTCTGGTCTTCTTGCACTACCCTCCACCCCAGTACTCAGCCGCTCTCTTCCATCTACTGCTTCTACCTTACATGCATGGAAATACATTTCCATTTCCATCCCTAAATAAGAAAGATGATCTCAAACTTAACATGAGGGAAAATTACAAACCTGCTCCCCAAATCCTGTTTTCTCCTTCTTGGTTAATGGTGTCACCAGTCACCTAGCTGCTGGAGCCCCAAGTCCCCTCCACTTAAAGTTCATTAGCAAGTCCTGCTAATATTCCAAATAGTATTCGTTCTGCATGATTTGTCATGAGCCAGGCAGGCACCGTTCTAAGCATTTAAGATACAGCAAAGAACAAAAAAAATTCTGTCCTTGTAAACCTTACATGAGAGGAGGAAGGAAAGGGAAAGTTAGATCATAAGCAAAATAAATATCAAAAGAAATAGCGTGTTATAAGGTGATTAATGTCCTGGAGAAAAAAAGGACAGTTGAGAGTGGAGATGTTGAAAGGCATGCAATTTCACATAGAGGGGTAGGAAAAATCCTCACTGAGATGTCTGAGTATATCCCACATTTAACCACTTCTAAAAAATAAGCTCAATCCCACTGCCTGGTCTTGCACATTGCATCATAGCTGGTTTTCCTTCCTCCAATTCCCAGTAACCCATTATATCTGCCAGGTTATCAGCCAAAGAGATCTTTTTAAAACCCCTCCTTAAAATAGAGAATGTCTTCCCATTTACTGGGGGGGAGCCCAAACCCCTCATTGTGCCCTGTAAGGACTGCCATAATCTTGCCTATTTCATTTATCCCTACTTTTCGTATTTCACACCCCTGACCAAGCCCCACTGCCCTTTCTCATAATTTCTTGAAAAGCCAAGCTTTTCAATTAGCTACACATGTCCTGTGTAGAGCCTTTAAAGGCTCCCATATAAACTTGAAGGTTTACATAACTCACCTGCTACATTATTTAGATTTCTGATTTAGTGTCACTTCCCAAAGGACTTTCCTGACAGCCTTATTTAATAGCTTTACTCTCCTTGTTTACGATATTTTCTTCTTATCTACGCGAATTCATAATATTTAATTACCTATGTGTTATCCTTCTCCCTAAATTAGACTATCAGTTCCACAACAGCAGAAATTTTTGCTTACTTGATACTGTATTTCCAGCCCCCCAAACAATGTCTGGCACACAGTAAGTGCTTAGTAAATGCTGACTGAATTAGAATTACTTCTTCCATGATTCTGTCAGGTATGATGTTCGTCAGAGACAGAGTCTCTTATCCATGTTCACAGCCCTAGTCCATAGCACACTGACCAATACATAACAGGCACCCAAATGTTTGCTGAACTGAATCAGTAAATTGCACCCTTTTCTTCAAAAATTACAATTTTACTTCCATGACACAACACAAATTTTACAATATGTACCTTTGAACACCCTCCATTTTTACATGAGGTCCCAATCTTAATTTCATCACTGTCCTCTTCTAAAACAAAGAAAAGAAAATCAAATCAGAAACATTAAAATAAATACTTTAGTCAGTCATGCTTAAATAACCTTTTTCATTAAGTATTTGGAAAAATACTAAATCTAAAAACCACTGACATTTTAAAATAATTTTAAGTTATTAAGTTTTCCACATGACCTTTCAGGTAATATATTTAAAAAGCTGATAAGAAATCAATTATTGTGATTAGGTTTTGCCCATGTCCCCAAATGATGTATGACACATTTATATTCTATACTGCAATACAATATCCAACATCTTAACCCTATAAGAGAAATAATGAAAGGGGTACTACTTTCCTCCATGGTATCGAGTGTAGGTCAGAATACATTGAACATATTTTATATCACAAACAATGAAACATTTACAATTATCAAATAAATTTACCAGTTAAAAAATAATGAATCATAGAATAAAAAATCTTTAAGTTTCTCATTTTAATAAAGACATTATGAAATAAACCACGAATTCATTTTTGGTATTACTAGTATTTAGAAAACAAAAATAAATTCTTTACTATAACGTACTACCTCTTCATATTTATAGTCACTGAACTATACTGCTGTCTCTTTTAGATAACTGGGTAATTGTACAGGAAAAAAAAAATACAAAATAAAATCTTACCTTTCTTATTTTCTTCATTCCCCGAGGACAGTTTAAGTTTATCAAGTGCTTGTTTTAGGGAGGCAGATATTTTTAATTCCAAGTTTGTCATTGGTTCATCTGGGCTGGAGAATTTTTTAAATTTTATTACCATTATTGATGTACCAAAATATATATTTTTACTAAAAATAAATATACTAAGAATCTATTTCTAAAAAGCCAAATGCTTTGTGAATCAAGTTTTTCCTATTTAATGGTATTTTACAAATAACTGCTATATGTACCTATACTTTCAAGTTTTAACAGAAAAATTATGATACTAAGATATTAAGACTCGGCCACTTGGGTGGCTCTGTCGGTTAAGAGTCCACGACTCTAGATTTTGGATCAGGTCACGATCTTGGGGTTGTGATATCGGACCCTGAGTCAGACTCCACGCTGGGATGTGGAGCCTGTTTGGGATTTTCTCTCTCTCCCTCTGCCCCTCCTCCATAAATAAATACATAAATAAATCAATAAAACATTAAGTCTCAAATAATCATGCTATTGACAACATGGTAAATTATTCATCAGTAGGTCTAATGGGAAGGATGAAAAGAATAGGAATCCACGTTCGCCAAGAAGGAACCATAGAGTACTTTTATATTCCACACCTAAGCAAAACGCTGAGCATACAATTAGCAGGCAACAATTACATTCTAAATTATTCCATATTCCTACCAGTGGAGATAATTCACTTTGTGTGGACACTGGTTATATGCACCCATACATTCAGATAAAATTATATGACAAGGCAATTTCAGTAGGGTTAAAAATCAGTAACAACACCCCCCAACATTTCATAATGGTGTTATGTGTACAATTTATTTAAAGCCATTCGGTAAGTATTACGAATATTAATAAATGCAACAATAAAAATAGAAATACTAGGTTATTCATTCCATGTCCTTAATGAAAACTATTGTAGGAAGTATTAACACAGTACATAAAAACCTATATTCCCATTATCTCTACAATACGACCAAATGAATTTATGGAAAAATACTTAATTTCTCTCACCTCTTAAGTAAATTACTAGTCCATTAGTTAAGGTAAATATTAACTCATACTGCTAATTATAGTAGACACCACTGTAATACTTAAGAATGAGCCATGACAAAGTTGTCTTTTCCTCATAATTTTTTTTGTAACTGGCAAATCAGCCAGCAAGGCATTTGATAAAGTCTCTCATGATTATGAATAAGGTGGAGATGGAATAAAAATCAGTTTAAGTAGTCTGGCTAAATGAACAAATGTCAGAAAGTCTCTCAGGCTTCTTATGTTGGTCCAGTATTACTCAATAAGCTATAAATTTATTTAAGATCAATTAAAAAAGTCATGAAAACCATTAAGTCCATTATGGGAATAAAAATATCAACCGGGGCGGGGGGGGGGCCTGGGTGGCTCAGATGGTTAAGCCGCTGCCTTCGGCTCAGGTCATAACCCCAGGGTCCTGGGATCAAGCCCTGCATCGGGCTCCCAGCTCAGCGGGAAGCCAGCTTCTCCCTCTCCCTCTGTCTCTCCCCCTGCTTGTGCTCTCACTCTCTCACTCTCTCTCGAATGATTAAATAAAATCTTTAAAAAAAAAAAAATTCAACTCGGGCCATATTTGAGGCCAAAAACCATCTGTTTTCTAAGTTTTATATTTTGGTTCTGAAACAATACTCAAGTGCAACATGAAGGAGGCCTGGTTTAACAGTGGCAGCCAACATGCGTGTGAGAATGTAAAACAGAGTTGAGTTGGCCAGAAGGTAAGTATGAAGAATCTGTGTAACTCTACTGCAAAATGAGCAAACGGTGTTTTAAAAGTACTTTAACAGATCTGCCATCTAAATCAAATAAATAAAAAAGTTTAATAGTAATAATAAAATTATCAGTTTTCAGGTATCCAAAAGTAAAAGAGGAGGAACTATGCTTGTTCTAAGTGACAAAATACGGACAAATGAAAGAAACAGAATTTGGCTCAATACAAGGAAAAAACTATACACTTAGTAACAATAAAATGGACTACTTTAAAATTTGAAAGGAAGTAAATATCCTCTGTCAGGAAAGTCCTAGAAGATATTCAAGAAAACAGCAGAGGAAAGACGAGGAAGGTGTCTAAAGTTCTTTTTCAACTCAAACGGATTCTCTGACAATTTCTTTCTAGAATTTCACTATGCCACAGTGAAAAAGACATGTCAAGTCACAAGACAGATGTGGGCTCTTCCGCTTTGGACACATTATGATGATATACTGAACAAATATGCAATGAAGTTTATTGTGTCCATGCTCTCAAGCTGAAGGGGGAATAAAAATGGAAGGTATACTTAAGGGAAAATCAAATGATAAAAAGTTGGTGACCTACGTAACAGCTATAAATGGTATTACGTAAAATCATAAAATGCCAAGAACAAATGCTACTATTCACTCGTGACAAAAATATACAACTGCATAAAGTGTACCTCGGCCTCTTTATTGCTTCTACTGGTTTAGGGGCTTGAATGATGTGCTCCTGAAACTTGGGTTTCAATTCAGAAAGTTCTTTCTTCTCAGTAGTTTTGACTTCAGGTTTGACTGGCTCAGGTGGCTTCTCACTATTATGCCTGCCTTTCGTACAGCCCTGTTAGGAAAGATAAGAGTTACCCTATCATGTGTTTCACAGGCTATGACAGAAAAATTAGTTTTCTTTATTAATAAATTCTATTGTACGTTTTCTCCACACAGACATATTTAAGAAACTAAAAACAGAACCCTAAATTTGCAATATTTATAAATAAGTTCTTACATCTTAATGTATTTTAAAAGAAGCCTTTGAATTACACTTCATAAATATCAGCTTACACTATATACACAGCATAAAAATTTTTTTTTACAGTAAAATTCTGGAAATCTCACATGGAATTCTACAAATTATTAACACAAAGGGTCTTGATTTGAGCCCTAGTTCTTCTACTTATTAGCTATATGACCTTGAGCAAGGGAATCTTTTTAAACTTCAGTTTCCTCAAAATGGAGGAAATGGCACTTAAGACATTTTTGGAGAGGATTAAGTAAAACAGTATCTGTGAAATCTGGCAGGTGAGTCAAACATGCACTGTCACATCCCTGAAATCATAACTTTAATGGCATGTCATTTCCTTAACAGCTTTTGTTTTCTCTCTTAAGGGTATACAGAATAAATGGTACATCGTGGTAGAACTTAGATTTGAGAAGTATCTACTGTTCCTCACTATAAAAATGCCTTACATTGCTACCTACCACTTCCTTCTAGATATACTTTAAAGACTACTCATATCAAGGACAAACCTATACTGACAGCTGGCTAATTAATATCGTGAAACTTTTATCTCTAAAACGGGAAAATTCCTTATTTTAAATGCTGTCAAGGGAGGTGAGCTCCACTTGAAAAGAAAGGTGCAAATTCACAGACTACTCAACAGATGTCCCAAATCAGACTCCTCACATCTGGGGCTTCCATTATTGGTACTTTCTCAGGAGATAATCTAGAAAAAAAATTAATACTTACTGCAATGCTTAAAAAATCAGAAAAATCAGTTGTTCTTCTCTTACAGCAAGACCAACCCTATGAAACAGAAAAAAACTGAAAATTGAATTTGCATAGAACCACAACCCACGAAGAGTCTATTTGCAATCATGTCCTTGAATCTGGCAATGACTTGCACATATATAGATTTCACAGTTGTGAAGTGTTATAAATGATTCATCTAATCAAGTGAAATGATTTTTAGTTTTTGATTTAAAAAAAAGCTAATTAACCAATGTTAAAGGTGATTTGTGTTGTGACTGATCACAAAAGGAAGCACCTTAAAATAGGGAAACAATTGCTTCTTTTTTCAAGACTAGTACTTGATTTTTAGAAGAGAAACATTTTATAATTTCTAAAAACATCATATATTTTAAAGGATCTAGGGAGTAAGTGAAGTGCTTTACTTAAAAAATCCAGTAAGTTGGAGACATTAATTGTAATAGTTCAGCTTCTGAAAAACTCACTGTAGGTGTTCCCCAATAGTAAGCATTCTATTTTCAGAACAACATAGACTGATTAGCATAGCAGCCTAAGAACCGTTAGGTCTTTGAAGGTTAAATGATCTTTTTAGTGACAAGCATAAAAATACAGAAATTGCAATGCTGTCTGTGATTTCTAAACAAAACATCAAGTGGCTTACCAAAAAATGGCTTTAAGCTGTCATCTGTAATTCCAGTGTAGTATGAAGAATAAGAAAATAAAAATGCGGCAGTTTCAAGACTTGGGATGTTCCAAATTAGACTAAAGGCTAGGATTTGCACCTATCCACCTGGGCTCACTGCTTTTCTCAATATACTATATGAAGACTTTGGTAGGGACTGTTTTCACACTACGCAAAATTATTTTAAAGAATTAGTTTAACGAAAACGTTAAACATGCTATAATTTAAATTTTCCTCTATTTTGAAATTGAATTCTCTTTTACTCTGAATTGCTACAGATGAAAACCTACTATAACCTTAAAATATAGTATTTAGTTAGCATTGATAATATAGTCATTAGAAAAGTTATTCTGTACGAGAAAAAGCTTTATTTTTTTTTAAGATCTTATGTATTTATTTGTCAGAGAGAGAGAGACAGCACAGGCGAGCAAAAGTAGGGGGAGCAGCAGACAGTGGGAGAAGCAGTAGGCTTCCTGCTGAGCAAGGACCCCGATGTGGACTCGAGCCCAGGAGCCCAGGACCCCGTTAAGCAGACGCTTAACCGACTGAGCCACCCAGGAATCCTGAAAAAGCTTTATTGTCTTCATCATATATAAAGAATTATAGCAGATAGTCTGGGGATACTGGGATACATACATGATACATACTCGTTGTTTCCAAATGCCAATCCGGGATCTAAGGCAGTCCTCAGTAAAATAAAAAACAAAAAAAAAAAAAACAAAAGACAGAACACTGGGGTAGCTCAGTTAAGCATCTGCCTTTGGCTCAGGTCATGATCCCAGGGTCCTGGAATCGAGTCCTGTGTCGGGCTCCCTGCTCAGGGGGCAGTCTGCTTCTCCCTCTGCCCCTCCCCCTGATCATGCTCTCTCTCAAATAAATAAAATCTTAAAAAAAAATGAAAGATAAATTTAAGTATGTGAGTCTAAGATTGTCATTTCTTAATGAGGATTGTCTCTCTTCTCTGTCTATGCCACTTATAATTTGAATATTAAAATGTTTTCTTTTGCATATGCAATGCTTATTTACCAATAATCCGGCAATAGTAGACATTACACTGATTTATCTATTTTGTCTACATATTTGCGATGTGAAATCCAATAGTCTTAAAAAATACAGGTCTTCAAGAAATGTTTATAGAGACAATAATAAACAGCAGAATTGGAAAAGAGAGAGGGACAAAAATACTTCAGAGTGAAATCCTTAAAATTAATTCAACAGGGTGATTAACAGCTGGGTAGTTTAAAAAAAAAAGAGCAATGGACTGAATGAAGCAGCAGCAAAGCTGAGATGCAGGCTATTTTTGGAGTAAGAGTTCACTTTAAAAACTGGTTTGCAGTTGCAAATGAAATGGAAATATTCTGCAGAAGCCACGGGCACAGAGATGACGTTTAAGGACAGAAACAAATGAACTAAATGAGAGAAAATAGGAAGCTAAAGACAAAGGTGAAATACGTCTATGGTTAGGAGATAGAAACACAGGAGAAGAAAAAGAAAAACATACAGTTAAGAAAAATAAACCTAGAATAAATGGCGGTCCAGGTAAGATAAAATCCCCTCACTCTTCTGCAAAAGTACATATTCCCACAGAACCAGTTTCCATCCCCCAAAAGTTTGTAAAGCAGCTAAAAAGATATAAGAAGAGTCAGCTTTCAACTTGCTTTCAAATGGTTGTTCTGTTTTCCTCACTTAGCACTAACCAGACTAACAAACTTATCTGCTTATATACCTTTATTAACACTTGGCTATCTAACAGTTAAATACCAAAAGGGTCCAACTACTCCTTGGAAGATATAGAAATTCAAAAGGCATCAACAATATTTAAACATGTAAGACTGTTTATGTTCCTAAAAACAAAGTACCGACACCTAAAACCATGGCGGCCACATCACAACATTTTCTTTTGAAATACACATTATCTTTTGAGATAAATGTTACCATAGTATCATAAATTGTAAAAGATCAATAAACACACCAAGAAAAATCTGGCCATTTTTTTATTTCTCTAATTCTCCAGAAGGAAGAGGAAGTACAGGTGGAAAACAGTGGTATCTCAAACAGTTTGGCACCCTTTACTGTTTGTAACAATCGTTCCTAAAATTCAGAGCTGCTCTTATTATACAGTAGTTGCCTGACAGATTAAGAAACTAAGATGCAATACACTGCTTTCACTTTCCCTCAAGATTAAAAAGAAATGAAGACTATAGAAAATGAGAGTTGGAATGGAAATAACGTAATTTTTAAAACCAAGAAAGACCTTAAGATCACCATCTACTGTCTTTGCCTTTAATGGCGTAGTTGCTGAAAGCACCCCAAAATGGTCATTAAGAAAACAAAAAGTCAAAAGTTGAGGAAAAAAAGATGAGAAAATAAAAGTTCAGTATTACACCTCTAAATTTAACGTACAAATATAAAGAAACTGAAATATACCAAGTTCTTACCTTTAAGGCATCATGAAAGACTGGAACACCTGGGTGATATGTGCAAGCATCTGGTCAAAAAAAAGAAAAAAAAATGGGAAAAAATATACTTTATTATGAAGAAAAAAACATTTTTTCCAGGTGTTAACATTTAATCCTTTTTCCAAATACAGGTAATACTCTGCTTTTCCTTAAAAATTCACAAATGCTTGAGTTTGATGCATGCACACAGTGCTTAATATAGTACTGCATCACAATAGTAATAAATTTCTAATTCAAGAGTATGACAGCTGTAGATAAAAATAATACAGAATAGTGTAAGTATAACAAATTATATTCTATTCCTTTAATCTCTGTAGTTAAACTTGTTTAGTATCAAAACTTCAAGCTCCACAATTTTGACCACCACCTTCCAATTCTATTTACAAAAATACTACCAAACTTAAGTGTTCTTATGTGTGTCGATCCACAGATTGTCCAAGAAAGTCTCTAAAAAGGTATTTTAGAAGGACAGGTTCAAAATTTTTAAAAACTGATCTAATATCTAATTGCTAATTTAACTTTCGTAGACAGGCGTCAATACCTAGATACAAACCTCATTAAATAGATGTTTAAGTTCTACAGTCTATTTTCAGGGTTGCCACTGATTCTTATTCTGTATTTCCCTACCACTCCCCATTACACCATCAATTTTCACTAACTCTTCTGAAAATAAGCTTAATACACTTTGCAATATGAAGTATTACATTTTAAAAGATCAGGTAATAATAAACTAGATGTCTGACTAGCTACAACCATAAGCTTAGGAAAAACAGGTCAGCTCCACATCTGTGCAATTTTCTCATAAGGCTACTTTGCCCCACCTTCTGCTGTCTGTTCAGCTTTTAATTGGCTACAACCTCTGATTCCTGGCTTTGCCTTAAAATGATTAATTACTGGTACTTACAGAAATCTTCCTATCCTATATTAATAGCCAGAATGGTTTCCTTGGTAACCAGGTGTTACACAGATACTATGCTAGGCTAGTGGAGCAAGAAAGTGTCATGTATTCTCATGGTACAGTAAGTAAACTATGAATTAAGGCAAGTAATGGAATTAAGGGCTGAAAAAGGAGATTCAAAGTAGAAATGAATATGCAGAGGGATATGAAGTTGAGAATAGGATCAAAAACAGAATATAGTATTTTCAAATATCAAACTTACATACAGTCAGAAGCATAAAATGCACAAGGCATAACCCACTAAGAGTCATAATCATCATAACGGTCAGTCTGGGCAGCATGGCGACAGGAGTGAGTCAGGTCTTAACCCTACAACTAGTAGGAACAAAATTTGAAAATCTGCTTTCGAATGTAAATAACAGGTAGATGGTTATTTTCCTCTCTAGCCTTTATCAGGTTTACAGTTTTGCTGAAAGCTATGTTTTATGGGTAAGAAACTATAACGTTGTAGCAGTTAAGAGCCAAGAGTTTTTCACACTGGGTCTGACCCTGGCTCAAATTCTGGCTCTGCCTCTTAGTAGCTGATTCGGTTTCCTTCTAAATACGTATTAAATAAAAAACTGTGCAGTGATGCTTTTTCCAGAATAACTCTTTAATATGTGAAAGATACCAACTGTGTCTTCTTTAACATTAATTTACCTTGTGTTTCAAACTAAAAACTGGTATCAGCTTAGAAGGAAGGCTTTTTATTTTTGTCCATCCAGAGGTCAAACCTCTCCCACTCCAAAAATCTTTCTCCTAACCAAGTCCACAGTTTACTATTAGCTCTTATCTTCTACTTCCTATCTCCATTTTCTTAACTTCCCATTGAAACAACTTCCTTGGAGTTAAGTCTCTAACCCCCATTTTGCTAAAGCAACTAAACTTTCCACAACCTTACTGGAGCTCCCTGCTGAATTTAGTACTGATCACACATCCTTGAATGTCTACTCCTCTCACTTTCCCACTCTCCCCTCTCCCATCTCTTTCCTAGGCATCATACCATCTCCATCTCCCTCCCTCCCTCCCTCCCTCCCTCCCTCCCTCCCTCCCTCCCTCCCTCTCTCTCTCTCACACACACACACACACACCCGCTCCTGACTTCCAAAAAATGGCTGTATCTCCCTCATAATTTCAGGCTGGTATAGAACATTCTATAAACAGACATATTTACTTTGGGACGTTATTATCCTAGGCAACAAAGCCTCAGTCTTTCCCTTTATTTAATATTAGTAGAATACAGCAGACACTAAGGCAATTTACTTTTTACACAGGTTACCAAAAGCAAAGGCTTTAAAACCTCTTATTCTTCAATTCTGTCATCCACTGAAATGTCACAATTTTCTCTTTGAGTAACTTCATTTTAAATTGTCACCAATTCACCTGTGCACGGAGTAGACAACTCAGAGGTAGAAAAGATTTTAAAAGGCACAGATTTTAATTTCCTTCACAATGCAGGAACCATGCTGCTGCCATGTTGAACCCTGCCGCTCTATAAAATACGTCTAATAATCCCTACTTCATAGGGGTGTTGTTCAGATTAAATGAGATGATGTAATAAATGACAGACCGACGTCTGGCGTATAGAATACATACAGTAATTGCTAGCTGAATTTGACAAAGTGGTGTCACTGCCCACAATATTCAAGAAACCAACTCACTCTATCCCATTTACCATTCAAAATTCAAATTCAAATTGGTTGTTCACCTAGTCTAGTCACTAACTTTCACTTTACATCCTTAACTGTGCACGTAGGAACAATGACTTTATTCTGGAGATGGCACGTTATTAAAATGGGAGGATCATAGCAAAACTAAACAAATAAGGCTACTCAGACAGACAAGGGTAACAAATGTACCGTCCACCCCGCCAGACACAGCAAAACTTAGGGTAAAGATACAGATTAATTTTCCCAACCCGCGACACTTAAAAAAAAAAAAAAAAAAGGTAACTTTATAACAGTTGGGTGGACTTAACAAGCGGAAAACAAGACTTTCAGAAAAATAAACTTCTATGCTCATACAACGAGCTGAACTTAAATGCTCACATAACTCGCCCGCTGCCCAACCCTCCCATCCGTCTGTCTCTGTCTCTCACTCACATACACACGCACACCAGCCGCTAAGAGCGCCCTGTAGCACCTGATTAACTTTTGCTCCCCCAAAGAGACGGGGCGGAGGGGGGGCAGGAAGGGAGAAAGATGTTCTAAATTCCAGACGAATCGGCTTGTGAGCGGACGACCGGGCAACACGTGGGACCGGAGAGCGGGTCCGTGGGGCTGCGCGGCAGCGGGGAGACGGTCGGATGCCCCTGCCGGGCGCTCGGGCGGGCGGGCTGCGAGGGCGGCCCGGAGGGACCCTGACGGGGGCAGCGCGGCGACGGCTCGCGGGCGGACCCCGGGACGCCCTTGGGCCCAAGGGCGTCCCCCGACTGAGGGGGAGACGGGAGGAAGAGGGCTGGCGGCGCGTTTCTCTTACCGTCGGAGTTGGTCTCGGGATCGAAGCGCTGCCCGCAGCCCCGGTTATAGCACAGCAGGGCCATGTTCTTTCCCCACCGTTAAAGGTCGGGTCCAAACCCCGGGAAGAGCAAGAGGGTACGCGTACAACCCCACTGTCGCAACCACCGGTCTGACGGCTGGGGCGGCTGCCGGCTTCCGGAAACGGCCGGTTCCGCTTCAGGAACCTTCGCGAATTTTCCGGTCGCGCAGGCGCAGAGCAGATGGGAAGAGGCGGAGGGAGCGGCGGGAGGTCTGGCGGCTGCGGGGCAGCTGTGAGTCGGGCTCCGGAGGCTGGCGGCGGGGCTTGGAGGTGGCGCCGGATATTTGAAGACGAGAAACCCTAAAAACAGAAAGCGATGGCATCCAAAGGACTGACGTGCTCTTTGCAGATTTCGTCACTGGGAAGCTCGTGCAGCCAAGCGGCCGCCCTGACGGCTGGGCCCCAGCACCGCAGCCTCCTTCTTGCTTTTGAAAGTAGTATAATCACGGCATTGTCTTTAAGTTCGCCGCTCAGCTGCTCAGGAGGAGGTGCAGAACCGCACAGGATTTGCGAATCTTCTGCCTAGAATGGTGTCGCTCAGTTAAGAAGAGAGGACCGGGACGAAATCTCCCTGGGTGACTGGGTCTCCGCTGTCCTGATCTCTGGAGCGCTGGAGAAATGTAGGCATCGGGAGCAGTTGTGATAACTGAATGATTGAGGCCAAATCACGTTGAAAATACGAAGCACTTAAAATCAGGGTATCTATAGTATTGATCAAATACAGCGCTGGAAATGGTCACTGTTGCTCTAAGACCCTGGGGTAAATTGGTGCTGTTTCATGTTAACCTCCATTTGATCGGTTTGCCAATACTTAATTCTTCAGTCCTGGAAGCGCTAGTAAGATTTCATCAAGTGCATTATAAAAAGCGTGGTAATACACTAACGAGCACACATTAAGGATACCAGCTGCAACTTGTATATTTCCCAAACTTGGGACATTTGAAGTGAAAGCAAACACTTCTGGATAGCAAGTATACTGACAGTTTTTAAATAGTAATATCAGTAGTTCTTAAATAGAAGTAAAAAGCTTTACAATGTTTCTAGTGATACCAAGTCTGTCAATGAGAGATGGGCTCAAAATCTTCCCACCCCAATAAAAAAGACTTGTCGTTTTTCCATATTCCCTTCCTCTTTATATACTTAGAAGTATTACATTTTTACGTAGTAATCTCAACATGGATATATGCACTATATTATTTTTCGTTTAACCTGAGTATTTTTGTTTCATTATCATTATAAACGAAGTAATACTCTGTTGAGTAAATTAGCACTATGACCATTCTTCCTTTAATCTCATCAACTTTACCATACATAAGCTTCAATCCTCAACTTATTGTACGTTGTTTTTCTTATTTTAGATTTACCTTCTGGATAAGTTTTGGTAAGTGGCGTACTGGAGTAAAGGGCATAAGCCTTTTAAAATAAATTTAATCAAGATAAATACTGCCAATTGCTTCCAATAGGTGGTACAAATTTTCAGTTTCACCGGCCATTGATTGGAGGAGCAGACCATGGAAATTAATCTTACACAATTAGAAATGGTTTGATGAAGACGTTTAGAAAGTTTAGATTGTGGTCATACTCATGGTCTGAGTGTCCTACTATCACTGCAACATTACAAGGATTATTAGTAAACCCTTTCAAATGCTTTTAATGTTTGTCATTTTTTTCCAGCTACAGCATTTTATAATCAATAAATACTTTGGTAGATAATTTGAAAATGCAGAAATATATTAAGAACAAAACCAATAATTCTACCACCCAGCAATAAGTACTGAATCACTAAAATAACTCTGGTAAATTTATTTCCAGTCCCCCCCTCCACGCAGGCATTTATGTATTGGTATGAACGTTAAAAGAAACAAACAAAAAAAACAGCAACAAAAAAACCGCAAAGAATTGGGAGTCATAATGTATATGGGAGTCTGTGTTCCTCTTTTGGGTATTTTAATAAACTACAAAATTAAATCATTCTTTGTTTATTTAAGATTTATTTATTTATCTATTTGAGAGAGAGATAGAGAGCAGGAGCTGGGATGAGAGGGAGAAGCATGTTCTGGGCTGAGCAGGGAGTCCTACGCGGGGCTTGACCCTGGGATCATGACCTGAGCTGAAGGTAGGAGCTTAACTGACTGAGCCACCTGGGCACTCCTAAATCATTCTTAAGAAAACAGAGACAATACATTACACTCCATTCCCAGCCACACTTTCACTCCATCCCCACACTCCAGTGCTGACTACCACAAACTGAGAAACTTTGTGGTGGTAACATTGCATAATTTATGTAGCCTTTAAATCCAGGTCCATCCCCTCCCCCAACATGCACATACTGTTACACATAATCTTGTGATTGTTCCCTCGTTATGAAAACAATTGTATAGAATAGTTAAGTGTGGAGCTTTGGACTCAAAACAGGACTCAGATTCTAGTTCTGCCATGGAGTAGCTAATAATCATTTCAGGAAATCTCTGGGCTTCCATTATAGACTTGACTTGGCTATTCATCTATAGCAGGAAGTCCAATCTCAGGGCTTAAAAAGTGATATTAATTATTTTGATTAGTCATGTAATATTGAACATACACATTTTATCTCCCTTTTCAGATCCCACTAAAATTGTGGAATAAACAAAAGTAAAAAAAAAAAAAAAACCCACAAGGACATATTTGAATAGGGTATTGCAACAAATTATATCAACAAATTTTGTTTTGCTTAATTTTCTCTTTTTTTTTGGTATTTAGGAGTATTTGCGTTTTTGTTCAGATTGTTCCCTGTATACTAGTACCTAATTACCTCTTACTTTTTTCTTACTCGGGCTTTCCTACTTTGTCAGATTTGATTTTGACTTTCAGTTGTTTCCTGTAGGGCAATAAATGAGATTACTACTCTTCTTTCTTGCTTCTCCTCTCATTTTATTTTTTTTTTCTACTTTGTTAGAAAATGTAGCATTTGCATATGAGTTTTCCACCCCGAATCCTAGCTTTATTATTTATTAAATGTATTTATTATTATTATATATGTTAATATATAAATGTATATATTAAATCTATCTAAATGTATTTACTTATAATAAATATATTAAGAAATATTTTCACTGGTTGCTGCTAGTCTTTCAGCTGAAGTTTCCTGGCCTTCTTGTCAAATGAAGCCTATTTTCTAGTAGAGTTGACAGGAATCATTTATGAAAACAATATTCCCTGATTTTTTACATGTTTAAAATAGCTTCTTCTAAAGCCCTGAAACTTGAAGGAGGGCTTGAATGGATATAAAATTCTTATTTCATATTAAGAGTTCAGAATTTACTTAGTTCATACTAAGTTCAGAATTTACAAATATTTTTTATATAGAACTGAATTTCTTTTTTTATTGTGACCAAGCCTATGTGGAATCAAATGTAAAACAGAACCAAAGTACATCTTTTTCCTGTTGCTTCCCTGCAGCAATCAAACTTTTAGAAATGTCCTGAACTTGGGGCACCTGGGCGGCTCAGTGGGTTGAGGACTGACGCTTGATTTCAGCTCAGGTCATGATCTCAGGGCCCTCCTCTGTAGGGGTCTGCACTCTGTGTGGAGTCTCCTTGAGATTTTCTCTCCCTCTCCCTCTGCAGTTCCCCTCGCTTGTGTGCACTCTGTCTGAGAAAATAAATAAAATGTTTAAAAAGGAAAAAGTGTTCTGAACTTATTTCACTACTCTGTAAATCCTACAACAGTACTGCATATTTTGTAAATGATTCTTCCAAAATTTGGTTACATTTTTTTTTCAAAATAAACTGAACATCTTTAGCTGAAATAGTTAATAACTTTTGATTGCCAAAACCCTTCAGCTTTTGAAGTCCATAGACTATTGCAACTAAAAACAAACAAAAACCCCACAAGGATTAAAGATTACAAACAAGAATTATATTGAAATTTACCCCTATAAAGCAAGGGAGGAAATAAAACAACTAATTAGAGACTAGAGATGATAATTTTGTATATTAAAAAAATACATTAATGTTTATACTCTAGCATGCATGCATACAGTTATTTGAAGAGTACAACTTTTCTAATGTTACCCCATGTTTGAATTTCTGCTACAGGCAGCAATCCCAATGGAAGTAGTTTAGTAAATTGTGAAGTACATTTTCTTCTGATAAATTATCATTTATATTTTTAACTTTTAATTCCCATCTAAGATCATGCCCTTATTAGTTTTAATAGCCTAACAAAACAGAAGGTGAGAATCATACACATTTTGCATCCCACCTCACATTCTCATGGCCCACCATTTTACTCCATTGTGGACATAACCTGACATCTCATTTCATCTGCATCACGTACCGTTCTCTGTCAAGTCCCAGGCTTCTCCCAGGCCAATGTGTAAGATGCCTGTTAGCCATTCTGATGCCTACCAAACGTAGAAGTGGGAGGAGTAAACATGCAGGGTGCCACCCTTGACCAATGCTTAGCTGGGGACTGGTAATGCTTCTGATTCTGTGTCTCGGGTAGACAGAGGAAAAAAGGAAATAAGACGAAACCAGAGAGGGAGACAAACCATAAAGACTCTTAATCTCAGGAAACAAATTGAGGTTTGCTGGAGGGCAGGGGGATGGGAGGGATGGGGTGGCTGGGTGATGGACATTGGGGAGGGTATGTGTTGTGGTGAGCACTGTATATCGTGTAAGACTGATGAATCACAGACCTGTACCCCTGAAACAAATAATACATTATACGTTAATAATTTTTATAAACGGAAGAGAAAAAAAAATCTAAAAAAAAAAAATTCTGAAACGTATTCTACAAGCGTTCTTAGAGGAACTGACCACCAGCTTCTTATTGCAGTAATAATGCTGCTCAATGATTTACCCTAGGAGTCCATTTTTCTTCCCTCTTTTGTCTTCTCAGTTTCCCACTCCTCTTCCTTGGAATAATTTCCTAAGATAAACTAATTCCTAAAATAAACTACAAACTTTTGTCTCTAGCTCTGCTTCTGGAGAGGACCTAGGCTGAACCAAATTGAAATATGTGCATTTTTACTGAATATTTTTTTAATTAAAACTTCAAAAAATGAAATTCATCATCTCTCAGAATTTTATTGACTAAATTCTATTAACAGAAAAAGGAAAAGACAACTTCACAGGCTGAAAGTTTGAAGCTACTGTCGATTAGGAAGAATTGATTTCCTTGTGCAATCACTGCTGGCATTTCCATAACATTACATTTCCTTTATTGTCTACAATTACAGCTTTTCCGAACAATTTCAATTTTCATTAAACTTTGGCTCTTTAGATGGTGCATATGGGTGCCAAATGACTTGTTCAGATTTGAATAGCCAAAATTTAAAATTTTGTTGCTGACTCATCTATTTGTAACCCACTTTCCTATCATCCTATAAATAGAGAAATAATCACTAGGACTTCCAGTTTCTACAAAATTTTATATGCACTGTCCTGATTTTGGAGTATTCTACATTTTTTTTTCTAAAGAGAAAGCCCATTTTTATGATCATTTCTTGTATATCGTCATTCATTCCGAACTCTAAACTTATGCAGTTTGTCAAAGTGGATTACAAAGATTGTTTTTAAAGAACATTAAGACACACAAATCCACTTTATATATCCAACCAACATATAAAATCGTTGAAGGCAGGGATTTTTGTCTCTTTATTCACTATTATTTCCTGAATGCTTAGAAGAATGACTGACAGACATACGATAGGCACTCAATAAGTATTTGTTGAATAAATTGAATGAATGAATTTGTATGTGCTCAATAGGAAAAGAAAAGACAATCAAATCAAATTCAAAAGATGGTCAATTACAACCAAACTTTTTTCTTCAGCCTGTAGAACTCGGAGCAAAAGTGAACAAAAATGTAAATACAGAAATTAATTTAGAGATATTTATATTACAATTAACAAAACAATATTTAAAAAGATATAAAGTCCATGTAGACTGAAAAGTCAGTATGCGTGAAAGCAGCAGAAGGAAAACCTTTAAGTTGGAATCTATTTCTTTCTAAGAAACAACTTAACTATGGTTGACTGTGGCTCACCAAGGCTCCCCAAACTTAAGCTTTGTTATAAGATATAAATATTTTGCCACAAGATGGCAGCAAAGATTTATTTTAGAATCACTGGACACTCGGTAGTTAGACCAAACGATGTACATCTTTAAAAGTTACAAAGTTAAAAGGCAAGTGGGGGATACATTTTTATTTTTCCTGCGAGGTACCACTTCATTAGCAAGGTTGTATCATTGGTACCTAGAGTTTCTGTGACTACACGTATCCCTCTCTTTTATACTCTTCATTTCAAATTCATTTTCTTTACATTCTTCCAGATTAATCTTAAATTACAAATCTGAACATGTCACTTAACTAAAAAACAAAACAAAACAAAAAACACTTCAATAATTTCCCAAGCCATATGGAATAAAGAATAATCTTTTTAGTTTATTCAACTCAGCCTATTCAGTAACTATATTCTATGTACAAGTTGCTATGATAGGCACTAGGAATAAAAATGTGGATAATCCTTGGGGCTTTTCATTTGGGGAATTACAAACATGTAAAGATACAGCTGCAACAAAGCACTTACCTGGAGAAAGTTTGATCTGGGGATGGTTGAGACACAAAAAAGGAAGGAAGGTGAGAGATGAGTTCGACTTTGGGGCATGGAGGTCTGGAATTCAGGGATGATGTTTGGGCTTGAGAGAATAGTTAAAGAGTCAACATACAAGTATAATTGAAGGGCATATAAATATAACTGGTGAATTTTTTTCATTGAGTCCCCATTTAAAAAAATTATACATGATAGTTGCAAAAAAAATTTAAGAACTATAGAAATGATTAATGTGAAACTCACCCAGAATATATATATATTATATATATTATATATTTGGCTCAGGGCGTGATCCCGGCGTTCCGGGATCCTATATATATATTATATATATATATACATATATATATAGAGAGAGAAACAAACACAATTTATATGTGCATACTCTGAATATTTGTCTATGTATATATAACAGATCATAAATAGGGTCATAATACACATCCTGTTTTTTTTTGTTTTTGTTTTTGTTTTTAAAGATTTTATTTATTTATTTGACAGAGAGAGAGAGCCAGCAAGAGAGGGAACACAGGCAGGGGGAGTGGGAGAGGAAGATGCAGGCTCCCAGCCGAGGAGCTGATGTGGGGCTCGATCCCAGAACCCTGGGATCACGCCTTGAGCCGAAGGCAGACGCTTAACGACTGAGCCACCCAGGCGCCCTGACACATCCTGTTTTTGTAACTGTAATTCACTTAATAATAGGTCGAGATGGGGAAGCTGGAGGGGGCAGCAAATGAGACTGAAGAAGACTGGCTGTATAAAGGAAAGGCAAGCTGTGTAAGAATTCAGAGAATAGTGCCACATATGACAAGAACTGAATGACTTTTATGAATGGAATAATTTAGTGTCAAGTTCTACAGAATGATTAACTGAGAAGAGAACTAAGAACAATCGATTGGATTTGGCAATTAGTATCCTGGATGGTGACCTCTCCCAGAATAGCTTTAGCCTGACTGCTCTATGACAATGAGGGGTGAGAAGCAAGGAAGGGGTGGCAGTCATCGTGAACTTTTCCTGTGAGAAGATTCACTTGAAATGGAAGAGATTAAAGCATAATTCATGAAGAAACAACCTGGTGGACAAAGAGAGGTCTAAAATATGAGACAAATAGTAAATAACTAATATCTGGAAATTAGTAAATAACTAGATTCTGGAAATGGTCAGATGTGGTTAAAAAAAAAAAACCTAGGTGAAGTATTTGTTTATACATAAAGAGAGGGGTTTTTTTTTTTAAGATTTGATTTTTAAAATTCATTTGAGAGAGATAGAGAGAGAGAATCTCAAGCAGACTCCCTGCTGAGCAGAGAGCCCCACTTAGGGCTCCATCTCACAACCCTGAGATCATAACCTGAGCAGAAATCAAGAGTCAGACACAACCTGCTGAGACACCCAGGCACCCCTGTTTTTGTTTTTGTTTTCCTTTTGAGTATAGTTAAGTTTTTAGGTGCAGAAGTAAAGTTTACATTCAAGGATCTTTACACTATGGCCTCAATCCTTTATTAATACACTTCATGTGGGGGCGCCTGGATAGCGCAGTCGTTAAGCGTCTGCCTTCGGCTCAGGGCGTGATCCCGGCGTTCCGGGATCGAGCCCCACATCGGGCTCCTCCGCCAGGAGCCTGCTTCTTCCTCTCCCACTCCCCTGCTGTGTTCCCCTCTCTCGCTGGCTGTCTCTCTGTCACATAAATATATAAAATCTTTAAAAAAAAAATACACTTCATGTGGCTTATACATGAATCAAACTGAATTATTTCCTCTCGCCCTGATATACCCACCCCACGATTTCCTTATTGCTTTGTTTACTTCATTCTCTCTTCTCCAATCTCTTCTTGTTTAAAGCTTATACATTCTTTAAGGTCCAAAACAAATTCTACTTCCTACTGGAGCTATCCTTATCACATGATCTAGTTCAAGTGTGACTTCTCACTGTCTGGAACTTACAGGTTAGACAATGTTATCTCCAAAAACAGCACCAATATAGATAGAATACTGGAGGAAAGCAAGACAAATATGAATGGGGTGGTGGTTGCAGAAAAACCTTCCCATACATGATCTTTCATGGTCTGATAACATAAGAGAATCTTACAGGTAGTGAAAAGGCTTCTTTGTTTTAATGTGGTTCAGTAGTTTTAGAAAATCTATTCAGTTCTCTTAAAATTTCATTCAATCCACCGCTTTTTTAAAAACACAAGCCACTCCCTATTATTAAACATAAAATGTAAATTAAATTTGATTTGTCTATAGGAAACATTTATTTAATTTTTGCTTTGTTTCTAAGTTTCCAAAAAGTGGTTTGGAAAATTTTATTATACTGTTTTCATAATGTGAGTTTTTATCAGTATACAAGAAGACGAAAATTAAGAAATATGAAAAGCACTGGGTATTAATATAATAATCAAAAACAAATAATGAGAAGAGCTGGGATTTGGAGTAAGACTACCTGACACTGAGTGCAAATATATGTCATCTCTGGTCCACGTGCTTTCTAACCTAAAAACAGGTTGTTAGGAGTATCAGTTGAAAACACTTTTGTAAAAATGTGTCGTGAACCACAAAGGCTTGCAAAAATATTAGTAAACTTTTTTTAGAAGCATTCGTGTAAAAGAATATAGTTTTTTAAAAAAAATTATCATCACAGTATACAATCCTCTATAAGTTTCACAGATTTTGATGTCCACGCTGACACCTTTGCTTCTTATCACTAAGTGTAAGTTGACAATTAAGAGTTCCTCAGCAGGGTGGCTCAGTCAGTTAAGCCTCTGCCTTCTGCTCAGATCATCATCCCAGCCCGACATAGGGCTCCTTGCTCACCAGGGAGCCTGCATCTCCCTCTGCCTGCCCTCTCTCTCTGACAAATAAATAAAGAAAATCTTTAAAAAATATGTAAGGAAAAAATAAAGAGCTCTTCAGCAGGGGGACCTAGATGGTGCAGTTGTTGAAGCTGCCAACTCTTGGTTTCGGGTAGGGTCTAATCTCAGGCTCAGCTCGGAGTCCGCTTGGGATTCTCTCTCCCTCTCCATCTGCTCATCACCCCCTCTCCCGTGCTTGTGCTCTCTCTTTCTCTAATCAATAAATAAATCTTAAAAAAACAAGTTCCTCAGCAAATACTTTTGTTAAATGAAGTAATAGTGAATAATTGGCCTTACCTTGAGTCTCATTAAAATAATTTATTTTTGGTTTTAAAAATCAGAAAGTCTTAATTACATGTATTAAACAAAGATACAGAATATTTTGATCTGTTTTTCGCCAATGAGTATTGAACTTTAGATTTTGATCCTAAAATCATTTTACCTTTTGTTCATGCATATTAAATATTTTAATCAGAATTATTACAAAACTGATTATTTTTCTGTGTGAAAATACTTGGGGGAAAATAAAAAATATATTTGGGGGACTAGATGCCATTGTATCAGTTTAATCTATTGATCAATTTTTTTCTCCACAGTTTACTATTCACAGTTTTGCCATTTTAATTTAATTTTATTTTTTTTAAAGATTTTATTTATTTCTGTGACAGAGACAGCCAGCGAGAGAGGGAACACAGCAGGGGGAGTGGGAGAGGAAGAAGCAGGCTCCCAGCGGAGGAGCCCGATGTGGGACTCGATCCTAGAACGCCGGGATCACGCCCGGAGCCGAAGGCAGACGCTCAACGACTGCGCTACCCAGGCGCCCGCCACTTTCATTTTAAATTTACTGACATTATTTCCATTGATTGTTTTTTACATGTATAACATATCATCATTTATAACTTGGGCTACTGGAATTTTCTTTGGTGACCGTTGTTTCTGCCAAATCCAATGTGCTTGCATCAAATTTTACATATCACGATGTTACTACACCTAGAGTTTTATCGATTTACAAATGTATCTGTCTTGCATATTTGTACCAGTCATAGTCATCAAAATCTTAAAGACTGAAAGTTTATATTCCTTTGTTGGCCAATCTTAGAAAAAAAGAATATATAGAACAATCGCTTTCAGATAGTTAAAGATTGAGCTAATGTCCAGAGCTGGCTTGTTGTATGGATAACCAATTCTTTCTTATTTTTTCAATCATTTTGTATCTTAGCAATGTTTCTACTTGATATCTAAACTCTATTTATAATGTACTTTTTCTTAGAGTCTGCAAAATGAGTCAGCTTAAGGGATATCACTTAAGTAGATATTTAAAAATCATATATTTGGTCAATTATCTGTTCTGAATAATATATGCTTAGGCTTTTTTTTTCCCACTTCTTTGAATAACTAAGACAATACAAATTATTTTGTGGGAAATATTAGTGATAAAATCCTCATGAGTTGGTCATGAGATAATTGAATGAGGAATTCATAAAAACCAAAGCAGAGTATGTTTGAGAACTGAAGAGAAACAGTATTGTAAAACAAGAACAGAAGTTTTAAATAAATATAGTCTCAGGAAAAATGTTCCAATACTAAAATCATGCTATGAAATATCTTCCCATGGGAAGTGTGAACACTTCAGTTATTCAAAACCAGCCTGGAAACAGCATTAAAAAATATACCCTTGGGAGTAATTTTATACAGTGGTTGAGTTGACTAGGAGCCTAATAGGCCTCTACCATATCTACTTGGTACAGCTTAAATAAAGTAGCAACTTCTATACAGTTGCCATTGGAAAGTAGAAGTAAAAAAATAATGTGACCAATGCAGGTAACATGATTCTTTTAATAAAACACAGTCACATTTTACTGACCTATCAAATAATAGAAGTAATGATGATTTTCAAAGAATTTCGGAAAGAAAAAATGTTATGAAGTGTTGTCAGGCTCTATAATATATTTTTATTCACACATATTACTTCTCTGGAAAAATAATTCTATAAGCTGAGAAGTGGAAAAGCAAGGGGACTAATATAATGAAAAGGAAAAAATAAATAAGAGGGAAGCAGAAAACATATGCTAGGAACTCTGAAGGACATCAGACTTTAATGGGACCAGTTCAGAATACATTTTTATTTATAATAAAATTTAAAAAAGAAATCCAGATATTTCAGTTTCAAATGTTTTAAGAAGTAAATAATTACTCTGTCTTTATGAATACTAATCTTTTACTGGTAGCACTGCCATTTTCAAGATCTAATGTAAAGAATACTTCATTGGTTAAAATTTTGAGTATCTATTTCATAATGGTTCGGTTCATTTTTCATCATTGGAAATACGTAAATATGTCTGAAACTAGCTACACAAACTACAAGTCCAGAAGTTAAGAGCAGTTCGATCAACATATATTTCCATAACAGAGTATTCCATATTTATTAAAAACTGACACTCCAAGGCTCTTCAAAAACTGCAAAAGTCAACAAAATAATGTTGAAATACATGCATGTTTAAACTTGTCTATCTAAATATGATTTTATGCTTTTTAATAATAGCTGAGAACTTGGGATCATTCTGTTAGTTTACACTCATTTACACACGACAACAAGAACACTTCACTGTGGGGCGCCTGGGTGGCTCAGTCATTAAGTGTCTGCCTTCAGCTCAGGGCCTGATCCAGGCGTTCCGGGATTGATCCCCGCATCAGGCCCCTCGGCTGGGAGCTTGCTTCTTCCTCTCCCATTCCCCCTGCTTGTGTTCCCTGTCTTGCTGGCTGTCTCTCTTTCTATCAAATAAATAAATAAATAAAATCTAAAAACAACAACAACGACAACAAAAAACCCTTCACTGCTTACCCTGTTCCAGCTCTTGCCATTAAATAATCCTCACAAGAACTGAGATGGGCACTTTATTATTCCAAGTTTTCAGATTAGGAAAATGAGGCATAAAAGAGTTAATTAACTCACCTAAGTTATCACAGCTGGTAGGTTGCAAAGACTTAATTCAAACCCAACCATTTTAAATCCAGAGCTCATGTTCTGGGGCTCTGTCTAAAACATTTAAAACAAGTTTACTGTATAGTATTTGGGCATTACAGATTTAACACAATAGAGTACTAATATATGTTGTAGTAGTTGTGTAATTAATTGCTATTACCTTCTCAGTAAGTGTTCTCTTGTAGCTGAAGTTAAATCTTCCTTTTACTCCTAAGTGCCTAAGACAATGTCATTATATAATTCTGCAAATGCCTGATGCATTAAGTAATCTATATATTAAAGTTTCACAGAGAAAGTTGATCAGAAAAAAAGGAGAGGGGGCAATATTTGAAAGCTACTTCTATTCTATAGAGGAAGTTTTTAAAAATATTTAAACGGAGCCCTTGGGTGGCTCGGTCGGTTGAGCATCCAGTCTTGGTTTCGGCTCAGGTCATGATCTCAGGGTCTTGGGATCGAGCCTCAATGCCCCCAGCTCCATGCTCAATGGGGGTGTCTGTTATTCTCTCTCTTCTCTCCCTCTGCCCCTCCCCACACTTATGCTCATGCTCTCTCTCTCTCTAAAATAAATGAATCTTTTTTTTTTTTTAAGATTTTATTTATTTCTGTGACAGAGAGACAGCCAGCGAGAGAGGGAACACAGCAGGGGAGTGGGAGAGGAAGAAGCAGGCTCCCAGCCGAGGAGCCCGATGTGGGACTCAATCCCTGAACGCCGGGATCACGCCCTGAGCCAAAGGCAGCCGCTTAAGGACTGCACCACCCAGGCGCCCCTAAAATAAATGAATCTTTAAAAAATTTTTAAATAAGTTCTAATTTTGTGATAATTGAAGATTCACACATAGCTGTAAAAAGATAATGCTGAGGGATCCCATGGACCTTTTACACAGTTTCTCCTCACATGGTGATATTTTATAAAACTATAATATAGATACCATGATGAGGAAATTGAGTTTGATACCAATTCATCTTTTTCAATTTCCCCAGTTTTACCTGTACTCCTTGCATGTGTGCATTTGTGTGTCTGCATTAGCTGTACGCAATTTCGTCCCATACATCAGTTCATGTAACTGCTATCACAATGAAGATACAAAACAATTTCATCACTACCAGAGTACCTATTGTACCTCCCCCCTTCTTTTAGAAAGGGAGAGGGAAGGGGCAGAGGGAGAGAAAGAATCTTAATCACAACCCTGAGATCATGACCCGAGCCAAAATCAAGAGTCTGATGCTTGACCAACTGAGCCACCCAGGCGTCCCCCTATTGTACCCTTTTAAAAGCTCTCCAGTTCCTCCAACCTTCCATAATCCTTAACAACCACTAATGTGGTTTCTATACTTTTGCCATTTCTACAACATTATGAGTGGTATTTTATAGCATGAAATCTTTTAGGACTGCTTTTTTTTTTTTTTTTTCTTCACTCACAGCATAATTCCCTGGAGACTTATCCAAGTGATGGGTAGTATTCCATGGTACGTATGTGCCACAATTTGTTTAATCTTTCACCTGCTGGAGCACATCTGGCTTGTTTTCAGTGTTTAGCTGCTACAGGTCAAGCTGCTAGGAACATCTGTCTATAGGTTTTTGAATGAACATAAGTATTCATTTCTTTGGGATAAATGTCCATGAGTGCAACTGCTGGGTCATAGAGTAGGTGTGTGTTTAGCTTATATGAAAACTGCCAAACTGTTCCACAATGGCTGTACTATTTCACATTCCCACCAGCGATGTCTGAGTGATCCAGTTTCTCTGCATGCTTGCCAGCATTTGGTATTGTCACTATTTTTAATTTTAGCTATCTGATAGGTATGTACTAAGATCTCATTGTAGTTTTAATTTTCATTTCTCTTATGGCAAATCACGTTGAACATTTTTTCATGTGCCATCAGTTTATCCTCTTTGGTGATATATAGATGGCCCATTTTATTTTATCCCTTGGTGACATGTCCATTAGTCTCTTGTGTATTTTCTAACTAGATTATTCTTTACAGTTGAATTTTGCAAGTTGTTTATATAATCCAGATACTTATTCTTTGTCCTTTTTATAGTCTAGATACCAGTCCTTTGTGTGGTTTGCAAATATTTTCTCCCAGACTGTGGTTCATCTTACAAATCTCTTAACCGAGTCTTCTGTAGGGCAAAAAGTTTTAATTTTGACGAGGTCCAATTTATCCATTTTTCTTTTATGGATTGCATTTTGTTTCTCTTTAGGTTTCCCAAAGATAATTATAAAATTTTACTAAATTGTTTATGTAAATGTGAGTTTTGCTCACTCCATAAGAATAAAATTAAGAAGTACAATAAAAAGCAGTTGGATATTAATATAATAAACATAAACACAAACTGGGTATTGAGTTTATAAAGCAGTTCTTAGATTTAGGTTTAAGATGGTCTTCAGATAATCTAGAATATACTTACATTAAATATTTTAACATATAAATTAAATTATAGTTTAAAAAATTTATAGACAATAACCACATAAATATGTCCACAAAACATTATTTAGGAAATGCTCTTGAATTTTTCTATTTAAAAGCTGGCAATACAGTCTTGTGAAAATAATATCTGCCTAAACATATCTGTAGGCATTTGAAAAAAATGGGTATATGTAATTTATCCACAGTATTGCTTTGGTATAATTATTTTATTCTGAAGGATTCACACAGATCCTTGTCATCTAGAATCTGAATTCTAGTTAATACTATCATGTTCTTCTAAGATATAATGCATTTTGTGTTATTTTTTAACAGGTATTCACTGAATACCTCCTGCATGCTAGTAATGGAAGTGAAAATAAAATTAAGGCTTGGCCCCTGTCCTGAAGCAATTTCTTAACCAGTTGAGGAAACAAAACATTCACATTAAATCTGCCATATCAGTATCAAAAGCTTTTTTCCAGTTCTATTCTAGGTTCTTTATTTGTATTATATCATTTGCTCATATAAATACCCTTATAAGGTAGGTGCTATTTTTTCCCCTCTTTTACAGAAGTAACTAAAGGACAGAGAATGCAAGTAACTTGCCCAAGATCCCACAGCTAAAAAGGGTAAAGTTACCATTGAAACTGCACAATCTGACTCAAGTCTGAGCGTTTAATCTTTCCTCAATATTGTTTCTTTAAAGGGAAATGATATTACGAGGTTGGCTGACCAGTGCCAATCTTTGTGTCAATTGATTCCACAGGTTATATTTTACTATCTCACATCCCTTTGCCAATCCATTCAGTAGATTAACACAACCACTTTTTGAAATTACATAATTGGGGAAATATTTGGTCATGACGTGGCCAAATTTGATTACATATGTAGGAAACGTCCTACTATGTAATCATCTTTAACGAGATTTTGGGAGTCTCTCTCAGAACGGCTGTCCCTTTTTTGAACTCCCCTTGTTGGGCTGGTAAAGGCACTGCCTTTACTGTGGAGGTTTTATTTCCTGACTAGCCATGTTGAAACATAAAAAGAATCAAGAAAACACTGTATTACGATCAAAGAAGCCTACTAGAGTTGAAAATTATTTGGCTTGTACTAATACGTTTTAAAGGGTATTTCTATACTCAAGTCAAATTTTGATTGTTGATTCTCTTAACATACATGAATTAGTCCAATCAGGGATAAAAGTTGTTTTGTTGTTGTTGTTGTTGTTGTTGTTAGTAACTCCAGTAATAATTATTAACAGGACTTGATGAAATGTTTTTCAATAAGTACACTTTTACTATTGTGTAAAACATTCCAAATATAAAATTCAGCTGACCCTTTTTTAGAGATGACCCGATAATTTGGGCTCTTTCTTCCGCTCAGTTTGAGCCATGTAGTTAACAGCATGTCACTATAATTTTATAATTGCTTGTCTCCCTAACAACTAAACCATGAAAACCAAAATGTATACTAACTCTTTGCTATTTTATTAATTTCATTTAATCAGCAAATTTTAGTGAGGGATGTTTTTACTTGATTCAGAGATGGACTGTCTCTACATTTTAACATCTTGAAATTGAGGTCCATTGTACAATCCATGTTGAAATTTTTTTAAGGTAACATCATTCATTATTGGTTTGTGATGTTGCCATTTTCAGTACACTGTTGGTTTTTTCGTGTTTTTTTTTTTTTTTTAGTATAATTGACACACAATATTACATTAGTCTCAGGTGTACAACTTAGTGATTTGACAAGTTTAGACATTATACTATGATCACCACAAATAGAGCTACCATCTGTCCCATTACCTCACTATTACAATATCATTTACTGTATTCCTTATACTCTGCTTTTCACTCCCCTGACTTATTCTTTCTATAACTAGAGAACTGTATCTCCCTCTCCCCTTCACCCATGTTGCCCAGCCCCCAAACCCTACCCTTGGCAACATCAGCTTGTTCTCTGTATTTATAGTTCTGATTCTGCTTTTTGTTTATTCATTGTTTAAGATTCCATTTATTAGTAGAAACATATGGTAGTTGTCTTTCTCAGTCTGACTCATTTCACTTAGCATAATACCCTCTACCTCCATCCATGTTGTCTCAAATGGAGGATCTCAACCTTTTTTATGGTGGTGGACTATTCCATCGTGTATATATACCACATTTTCCTTATCCAGTCACCTGCTGATGGGCACTTATGTTGCTCTCATCGTTTGGCTACTGTAAATAATGCTGCAAAAAACCTAAGGGTACACAAATCTTTTCAAGTTAGTGTTTTTGTTTTCCTTGGGTAAATGCCCAATAGTGGAATTATTGGATCCTGTAGGATTTCTATTTTAAATTTTTTTGCAGAAACTCCATACTGTTTTGCACAGCGGCTGTACCAATTTACATTCCCACTAACAGTGCACAAGGATTCCTTTTTCTCCACATCCTTCCCAACACTGTTGCTTCTTGTTTTCTTGATGTTAGCCATTCTAACAGGCATGAAGTGATATCCCATTGTGGTGTTGATTTTCATTTCCCTGATGAGTGATATTGAGCATGTCTGTTTGCCATCTGGATGCCTTCTTATTCTGGTCCTCTGGCCAGTTTTTAATCATAATCCATTTTGACCCCAAAACTTTGGTAAGGCGGTAAGTTGCCACATGGTCTTCCCTGCCTGTGAACGTAACTATGTGTAGGTGAATATTTTTCTAATTATCAATTCAGCTAGGTCACTTGCAAATTGGTAACCAAACAGGAAGCTGAATTTTAATTTAATTTGGAGCCATAATTGCAGCCCAAAATTCATTAAAGTTATTACATTGGGATGCAACACTGAAATGAAAAGCATTGGATTCAGAAGAGCATAACATGGATCTGCAAGATGAAAATTTATAAATTGAGCAAATATTTGTTGCTGGGGCATTATCTGCACATTTTAAAAGCATCAACCAAGTGACTTATCGTACCTAATTAGAGAAAAATACACAAGAATATAAAGATGAGTTTCATTTTCTCATTGAGACATTTGAAAAAGGATTTCTGGTCACACTCCAGACAATGCAATTAAAGATAGGAGAAATTGCCAAATCTCTTGGAAGAGATCACAGAATTTTCAAAGCTAGGAAAGGTTGGTGTGATGATTCATACATCACGAAAATCTATGCCTCAGATACTGAGCATGTAACTTTCAAAGGCTTCCAGCTGACTTCCCAGAGAAGCTGTTAACTTCCAGAGATACATAAGTCTTATAGGGAGAAAAGGAAACCTTGAATTTAACTGAATAGGAAATGCAGATGTACTCTTGATATTCTTTGATACTTCAAAAATTATACAGTCAATCCTAAATGTGCTAAAGCAGTCAGGATCATGAGGCTAGAATATAAACAGCAGTAGTTCTCTGTTATGTAACTGCATATGCCTGGAAGTGATTCAGGAGAAGATTTGGATTCTGAATTATTAAGGACATTTGTATATTCTCAAGGGGAAGGAAGTCTTATTACATAGCTAATGTCTAGAAGTCTCTAGCCTACAAATAGGACATCTCATTTGTCTCCTAAATCCAGATGGTAATTCCAACAATGAGAGCAAGAACTAGAGCAAGAGGTAAAGGAGGAGTGAGAAAGAGATGCTGAGAAGAGAGAAATGAATAGATGGCCTTCGGTATTTCAGAGTCTGACAGAGGAGACAGAAAAAAGACACTGAAAGAAGGTAAGCCGAGAGAAGGAAGGAAAATCAATGGAATGTGGTATCCAAGGAAGCCAGGAAAAATTTGTCTTTCAAGACAGAGGGAGTGGCCAACCATTAAATGCTGCTGAAATATTGAATAGGGTGAGGCTGAAACAGGTCCACTGAATTTAGTTGCTGGTAGTTAATGGAAACTTAAGGAAAGTTTCCATTAACTTTGGAGTAGTGGGGCAGAAGACAGGTTAGATTGGTCTGAGAAGTTAATGGGATACAAAAATGGAGACTAAAATAACTTTTCTAGTAAGTCTAAGTGTGTAGAAGATATGAGCTGAAGGAGCACTTGGAGGTGACAGCTTTTTAAAAATTTTTAGAGGAAAGAATTTAAATATAAAGTTATAGAGGAATAGAATAATTCACTGTGGTTCAAACTGACTCATTAGTGTGTTGTAACATTAATTTAGTGAGTGGGGACCAGCATTAAAGGAGAAAAAAGGAAAAGAAAAGAAGAAAAAATATCAGTGTATCATGCATCATAAGATAATCTTAAGAAATGTTATTCTGGTTGTTTGTATAAATTGTCCACTGCAATCCACAGTTAGATATATTTTGTATATTTATATAAGATACTTAAATCTAGTGTATATATTATATATGACACATATAGTAGATGTATGTATTGGGTTGCAATGTAATTATATATTTCTTATTGTGGGTCATAGCAAAACTTTGTGGGTCACAGAGGCTCTGAAAGCTAAAGCATTAAATGTTAGCTTACTTCCTGGAGAATGTGAGAGGGATGGGACACAGATAACATGTAGACATATTGGCCTTCAAGAGGAAGAGAAACATGTACTTCTCTTGTATCAGAAAGCAGGAGGAGAAGATTGGTCCAAATGCAGGTTAGTGACATATTTTGGCAGCAGAATGTTGGAAGGAATTTCTTTCTGACAGTTTCCATCACTTTAGTGAAGTACAATGCAATCATCTGTTGAGAGTGAAGAGTGTAGAAAGGGTATCATGCTTTGTAAATAATGGATGAAATGTGAAATATTTGTTATTGAAATTAGATCATGATTAGAGAATTATATTGTGGGTAGGTGAGGTTGTTTATTGAATTCATAGGAATACCAATCCCTTTAGGGGTGTTCAGGTATCTGAGTGTAGACACTGACACAGGTAATAAAGATCGTTGGGTTCCGAATTGGGGTTTTTCTCATCGGAGCCTTTGAAAGAACAAATGGACAAGGGAGGTTAGTGTATTGGTACCAAAATTACTGACACGAAAGTTTGTAGAATAAATCAAAAGGTAAGACGTTTGATATTTTGTGGAAAAAAGTGAAGAGGTCAGTGGAGCTGAAAGCTCGAACACTGAAGAACAGTGAGAACTGAGGCTCCTGAGCAGGCACATGGAATTTTCACCAGAGAGGAAAATGTCTACGATTTGGGAAGTGGAAATTTTTTCAGGGACAAGTTATAAGGGATTAGTGGGAGATAATGTGAAATACACTGTTAATGTTAGGGAAGTCAGGGAACCATTAGAATATGATGTTGGGTAGACTGTCCATGTGGACACCGAATTTCCTGAGATGAAGGCAGTAATTGAGGAGGAAAGGGGTACTCTGTGCTAGGTACCAACTCTTTAGTAGATGAAATGAATTGGCCAGGAGCATCGTGGATGAAAACAACAAGGAACAGGAGTCTTTGAAAGTTACGGAAGAGCTTTTGTGGAGCAAGGCAACAGTAAGAACTCAAGCTCCATTTCTAACCCATGAGCTATTAAAGAAGAGAGTATTGCCCAAGAGCATCAGCTCTGGAATCAGACTGTCTGGGTTCCCTTGCTGGCTTCATCTCTCTATACTTCTGTGACCTTGAGAAAGTACTTAATCCCTCTCTGCCTCAGCTTCATATCTCTAAAATATGAATAAAAGTATCTACCTCATGGGAGTATTGTAGTAATTAAATGAAATGAATTTATGAAATGTATTCATGAAATAAATTCATGTACAGTCTAGGTTAGTGCTTGTATATAGGAAATGCACAATAAACATTTGCTGATATTATTGGTTATTTTTTCCTAGAATGTTAAATGAACAACCTCTATTTGGGGGCGCTGTAGAAGGTTTCTTGATAGTGACCTACTTTTCAGTTAAAATAATGTTTGGGGAAGCTGGTGGTGTTGTAAGGAGAGTTCCAGAAATTCCAGTGGAATTATTTTGGAGGAAAATAAGGTATGAGTGGGATGGGAGGTGAGGGAGCAGACATACGGAGAATCACAGACATGAGAACAGAACGAGAAATAGCTAACAGAACTTAGATCCTCACAGTGCCACTGCCACAGTGGCACACAGTTCACACAGACTCCTCATAGAAGCTGGGATAGACGATGTGGAGATGAGGCAGATAGGGAATTTAGTAGCAATAGCTTTTGAGGAAGGAAGGATATTTTGGCGTTACAGAATTCATGCATATGTGATCTGGAAGAAAGATATTCTAGGTGAGCTATTTCTTTTCCTTCTCATGTCATCAGCTACAATGAGAGCAACTGTGACCAGCAACTATGGGTAAATGAGCACAAGCCACGTGGTCTCTCATGGAAGTAAGGGAGGATGCACATTGACCATAATTCCCAAACATACCCAATTGGTATAACTACCCCCGCACCCCAATCACTGTGGTTTCTCTATTTTCATAAAGGTCGTTATCATTATCTAAGCTATTACCTTCTTTATCTTTTAAGAAAGATTGTATTTTTTTATTTGTCAGAGAGAGAGAGAGAGCACAAGCAGGGGAGTGGCAGGCAGAGGGAAAAGCAGGCTCCCCACTGAGGAAGGAGCCTGATGTGGGACTCGATTCCAAGACCCTGGGAGCATGACCTGAGCCGAAGGCAGATGCTTAACCAACTGAGTCAGCCAGGCGCCCCTAAGCTAATACGTTCTTGTTTACTTATTTGTTTTGTTTACTTGAATTTGAAGTCAATAAGAGCAGTGATTCTCCCTTATTTACTACAGCATCTACAAGGCTTAGATAGTTTTGTTAAATGGAAACTATCCTCTCTTCCTTGCAGTCCAGTGGACTTACGGACTGTAGGGTGATACACCTCAGCCTCATACATGGAGTCACTTTGCCTTATGAAAATGTCACATTGCTGTTAAGTGTCTACTACTTCATGTAATTTGCCATTTTGAATTTTTCTTATGACACAAAAAATGAAATCATGATGAGTCATTAAAGCACCAACTAATGGCTTTATGGTACAGTAGTATAAATAATTATATTCTAAATTTAGAATTATTTCTGTGAAAATTCACATTTTTATGACAACTTACTGATGCAGTCCTCCCTCGCTTGGCCTCTGCTCTGTAGCAGCCCTCCTTGGCTTTCTCTCACAGCCCTCAAAATGAAGCGAAATTAGTTTCTGGATTAGAAAGATCCAGTAGCTTCATGAAGATTTCAGAATCTTTGCTATTTATTTTTTTCTGGGAATAAATGGTCAAGTGGAAAACTTTCCTCAGGAGAAGTGAATAGACATTTCAGAACGCATAATTTTCTAAATAACAATAAAGTGGTAACTTCATCTAGACATTTGCTTTAATGGTCCTGACGGACTGCAGGTGTTTTTTGACAGCAAAGGCCATTTTTAGCATGTTTAAATTGAACATCTAAGATTCTTCTTTATGATTCATATTTGTAAAAGGATTATAATGAATATTTGACAATTGTTATCTTTTGTCTCATCCTCTGCTCCTTTTCAGTTTACTTTGTTGGAATTTCTTCAGGCTTGATCTGGGCCCCATTAAGTTCTCTGTACTCACCTCATACCTATTTCAAATTCAACCTACACATACAGTTCATATACTCTCCTAAGATTCAGATTCATATATCCAATTGTCTTCCTGACATATCCACTCAAAAGGGGCAATGTTCTCTCAAATTTAACAAGTGTAAGAAGAGATTTGTTGAGTTCCCTATTCACCAAACTGAGTTTTTTTCTTTTTTCTTTTTGTCTTCACTCACACTATTTGGCATCACTGTCCATTCACCCTGACTCATAAAGCAAAAGTTGATATATTTTCTTCATTATTTCTATTTATTAGGAAGGTCAGTCAAATCTACTTCAAAGATATGTTTGCCATAGGCTTACTCCTCTCTATCTCCTTCCATCCATCTAAATCAAGCCACCCATTATCCCTTTCTAGATGACATCAAATGCCTCATAACTGCATTGACTTCATTTTAGAAAAGTTTTCCATCCCAGAGAGAGATCACTTCTCTTTTCCAATTTTTTGCTCCAGTGAAACCCTAAGGTAGGGCTCTCATGAATCTGCCCTGGGTCCTATGGGCATCCAAGGTGCTGGACCAGAGGGAGACACTGCTCTTATTTTTCAAAAGCAGCTATGTGAAATTCTGGTTCAAGTGGGGCAGCCCCACCCAATCCACAGGGACAGAGAGATGGGAAAGATCATTCCCTAAAGGAACATCAAGGCACTATTTCCGAGAGATGAGGAAATGGATGCTGGGAAGGAGAAACAATGTATGTCTACCTCCCCCACTGTTGCCTTCCTACAGTACATTCTCCATGTATCAGATCACGTGCTTATTTTGAAAAACTCAGTTTATATTATTTCTGTACCTTTTAAAACTCTTTCTGGTTATCTCTTTTTTGCATATGCTTTCTCACAAGCTCTAAACATGAGTTACTATTGCTTACCTTTGGAAATGGAAAAAAAAAAAATCCAGAGTAGTTTTTTTCCTCACAAACTCAAAACTTCCAACAATCTCTCTGGGTCAATACAGTCTGAATCACCGAACCCTTAAGGGCTATTTCTGCCATTGTTCATTTTCTGTATTTACTTACACATCCCTGGGTACCTGTTGTGCTGCACTGGCTACTATAATATCTAATTGTTCTTGCCACTAACGCTCCATAATGCTTATTCTATGTCAGCATTAGCAAAGTTCTTTAGTCAATTAGTCAAATATTTTCCTATGTTTAAAAAAATACCTTTATTTATAAATATATATTACTCTTCCTGCAATATCACATTACATTCCCTCCCTGCAAGGAAATAGATCTAATTTTATCCATTTTAAAATCAATATATCCTCTAGTTACTGTGTCATGTAAGCTTTATTTTTCTGGTTGCTTTACATTTTCAATCCCTTGCAAGGTCTGAATAGGTTATATTTAAGAGTCTAGGCCATAACTCATGAAAATGTAAGATAAAGTGATAGCATAGTTTTTAAAATACCAAAGGTAGAAGGGACAGAATACAAATGTTTCCATTTGTACCGCAGAATAAAATCAACTAAGAAGCACATAAACTAGCAGTATTCAACATACGGACAAATTTATCTACCAATATGTCAGGAAGAAGAGGTTAGAGATATTTTTTTACTAGACTGAATAGCAAGATCATAATCATATAGGGCTATGCCCATTCCCTTTTTTCAGGCCTAGGACTTTATCACATACTTTTGGCATAGAGAGCATATACTTTTTGTTCTGTGGCAATATAATTATTAGTAAAGATCGAACAGTCAACTGTTTTTGAATGAGGATTAAATAAGTTACCTGGCATTCAAAATGTTTAATGATAAATCAGAATATTAAATTACTTTTCCAGAAGTGAATTGTGCATTAATTTATAGTTCTCTGACTTAAAATTTAATGTGAAAGCTATTACAATGTAAAATTTAACACCGTCATTAACATTTGTATGATCTGTATTCTTCAGCTGGAGATCAAATTGTTGTCAGGGGCTTTGCAACAGACATGTGGAATCAAGTCCAGCGGCATGACTCTGTGGAAGGATCAGTAACCAGTATTCTCAACAAGGTACCAAGAATGGTTACAGACATGGAATCAGGTACAGGCATCAAGGGAGCAGACGAGTATTGTCGGGGGAAAAAGGGGGTTCAGCTTCACTGACATTGCAAATGTCTTTTATATGGTAGATTTTGCCAGACATTTTATCTTTTAAGTACCTTTCCACTCCTTTCAAAAACAGTCATGTAATTGTTAGGAGGCAAATCACCTATTTGCCTTACCTGGGTCCTTACAACCTTTCATAGATCTGTGCTTAGCATGTTTCAGATCTTATCAATGACAGTATTACTGGGCCATCCATTGGTGGTTTTAAGGGATCTTCAAGAGAAAATAACATAGTTAAAAAAAAATTAACCGACTTTAATTTTTAGAGGAGTTTTAGGACTACAGAAAACTGAGCGGTAAGTACAGAGAGCTCTCATATACCTCTTGTCCTTCTGCAGAATTTCTCCCATTATTTTTCATTTTTAATGCTTCCTTGATTGTTGTATCAGAGAACTGGCAGAATTCAAATATGACCTCCATAAATAAAATTTATCCTAAGCATCTCTAGATCTACAAATTTGAGTGTAACGATTAAAAGTATGGTCTTTAGTAGCAAATAGTTGCATTTGTGGTCAAATTCTGTTTCTTTCTCTTTCTTTTTTTTTAAGATTTTATTTATTCATTTGAGAGACATTGAGAGAGAGAGAGAGAGAGAGAGAGAGCATGATGAGGGGGGAGGAACAGAGGGAGATGGAGAAGCAGACTCCCTGCTGAGCAGGGAGCCTGATATGGGACTCAATCCCAGGACATGGAGATCAGGACCTGAGTCAAAGGCAGACTCTTAACCATCTGAGTCACCCAGGTGCCCCTCCTAATAGATTTCTAATTATGATTTTAGCATAAGGGACTTTACTAAGATATTATAGGTAAATAGAAATAGCCACATCTTTGTGCAGTTGTTTTGCTCCACCGTTCTCAACCGTGTGATCTTGGGTTAGTTGCCTATCTTTCTATGTTTTTATAATTCAGCTATAAAATATTTGTTATGACAGCACACTTAATAAGGTGATTATATATAAAAGACATGTGTGTGTGTGTATCTGTGTGTGTGTGTGTGTGTGTGTGTATACATACAAAGCTCTGGCATGACACCTGAGAGGCGAACAAGTTAACGACCAAACAAAATACAGAATTTACTTGGGAGTAGAGATCAGGGTTCTCTTCTCCATTACAGTGGAAGATTTTTCTTCTATCTTTTGTGCTGGAGTGTTAACGCCAAGTGTGTGTTCTGCTTGGAAAGCTCTCTGTTTAGAAAGATCAAACAGACCGATGGCAGGGCCAAGAGTAAAGGAGACATCAAATAAATTTGTAGAGTTGATCCTGTCTATGACTTAAGAGTGAGAGTTGATAAGGTTATTGTTTTGCAGAAGAAAATAAAGAGGGTTTGTAGAAGGCTTAGCTAAGAATTAAGAATGTGCATACAGGTGATATCTTTGACATCATATTTCTTGGGAATACTCTTGGGAGAGTAGGAGAAATATATCCCAGAGGCTGATATTTGAGGGAATCAAATTTCTGGCTAATGAGTACCAAAGCAGTTGCTTGTTTTGTCCCCCAAAAGATGTAAGGTAATTTAACAATTTTAATGACAATACCAGAGAACATAAGTTGATTTTTGCTTTGTTTGTTTTGTTTTGTTGTACAAACAGCATTGAGTTATAAAGTAGTGTAAAATCTAAGTTCTGAGAGACTTAGAGGCAGAGGAAGAGGCTGGCTTTTAGGTCGGTGAGCATCCTGCCCCAAGTCTTAACCACACTTAGTGACAGAGCATGGATCGGTACTCAGGTTTCCCAGCTGACTGCTCTTCTCAGGACACCATGTCGAAAAGTAGTACGTGGGGTTCTAGGTTGTGAAGTGCAGAAATACATCCAAAAGATAGTTACATAACAGTAAACATTAAGACTTAAGTTAACATTTCAAAAAGAGTCTTTTACAAGTGCTGGTGACATTGGAAGCGTGGTCACCTATGGGAGCTTTCTGATGGATGTGTCTTTGTACGACTTGAAAGCAGGTGCTGGAGAGATTTCTACAGGAAGAGGGTTAGTGGTTTGGGCCCTCTGCCTGTCTTTTCAGCATGCTAAAATTTCCTTTCTCTTCTGTCTGGAAGCTGCATATGAAAAGATATAGCTCTGAGTCATTCTAAGAAGATCATCTTTTTCTATTTTTCAATTGGTTCAATTGTTTGATGGTATTTTATTTTAAAGATTTTATTTATTTATTTGACAGAGATAGAAACAGCCAGTGAGAGAGGGAACACAAGCAGGGGGAGTGGGAGAGGAAGAAGCAGGCTCATAGCAGAGGAGCCTGATGTGGGGCTCGATCCCATAACGCCGGGATCATGCCCTGAGCCGAAGGCAGACGCTTAACCGCTGTGCCACCCAGGCGCCCCTGTTTGATGGTATTTTAAAAAATATACCTATTTAGTGAGCTGCCCAATTTCTTCAATACTGAACATTTTTGTAATATCCGACACAAGTATGAAATTAAAGGCATCTATATATTTAAAATATGTACCTCATGTATTTACAAAAATCTAATATTAGTTTAGATTTGCAGAAATGGATAAATACATGAGGAAAGGAAATGAACCATAAACTTGTTGACAAATCATGAAAAATCACTGTTTCACACCAGTGCGCATTACCCAGAATATAATTTTTTTATTTCCTAAAGCACAATGATATGTAAATATAGAGGAACAGTGAAAGAAAAAGCAAAGTATTGGATACTTTGAAGATGAGATTTTCATAATCTACAATGACAAATACTAGAATATTTTCTGAGGCTAGATTATTGGCATTTCTTTAAGTGCCTGACAGAGCGTCTTATTTTAGTGGGGAATAAGTGCTTCATGTTGGCCAGTGGATTTACTATTCTGCTGCTTTATTTCCCACTTAGTACGTTCACATGGTGCTTGAATTTCAGGTTACACTTAGTGATGCATTTAAAACATTCTCACTTTGTATCAATCTGATTTTTCTGGGTATAGCATTTGTTGATAAAAGCAGAGAAAATTGCATATCAACAAACTACAACTTTTTCAGGGTCAGACAAAATTAGTCCTCAAATGCTCCTGCTCACACTGATCAAAATAGCATTTATTTATTTATTTATTTATTTATTTATTTATTCATTCATTCATTCATTCATTCATTCATTTATTTGACAGAGAGAGAGACAGCCAGCGAGAGAGGGAACACAAGCAGGGGGAGTGGGAGAGGAAGAAGCAGGCTCCCAGCCGAGGAGCCTGATGTGGGACTCGATCCCAGAACGGCTGGATCACACCCTGAGCCGAAGGCAGACGCTTAACGACTGAGCCACCCAGGTGCCCCAAAATAGCATTTCTATGTAACCTAGGTGATTGATGTCTCTAGCCCCACACAGCATCTTTTATTTAGAAAAGATCGGGTCTCCACTGCCTTCCTACTCAGTCTTGACCACATAGTCAACTTTCAGCTAGTCTCTTTTGAGAACCTTGATTTCCCTATTCTTTTTTCTTTACATCTTTTATAATTTTCTGATATCCAACCTAAGCTAGACCATAGATGTGTATTTTTTAAAAATTTCTATTCCCCATCTTCTAAGCATTTACAGACACAGCCATGAAATTGGCCTGATTAGGGTTGAGTTCAGTTTTATCTCCCTTGCTAAGTATGGTCAGTTCAAAATAAATCAAAAGGAAACTATAATGTATTGTGTTCCTATCATGTGTCTGTTTGAGTTGATATTTAATATATATTTTTAACCAATTCTATCTGCATGATACCTATGAGATTTAGTCCTTCTCTTTTTTTCCACTGCTTCTACTCAAATTTAAGATTCCAATTATTATTAGATTACTGGCTTATTGAAACCCCCCCCAAAACCCTTACTTAACAAATTGCCTTATTTCCAGTATATCTATGTAAATTCATTGTAGATGTTGCTTTCATATGGATCTTTCTAAGCTATAGTTCTTATCATATAATGCTCTGTTTAAAAATTTGCAGTGGCTTGTTATTGTCCCACAGTAGATTGCAAAGAAGGGTGAGCATATTTAAGTGAAACCACAAGATGAAGCATTACAATATGAGAGGAACCATATTAAAACTTTCTTTGTATTATTATAGTAATAAAGAATATATACTTTATATATAAGTGAATAAATATACAAGTGTGGGGTGAGATATTTTTCTAATAAAAGTGCATGATTATTAATAATTAGAAACCACTAGTCTACAGAACGATATTCAGGTAACTTAGCCAGGCATTCATTTCCTCTAGAACTGTTACCTCAAACATCCCTTTACACTGCATCCTTGTTCAGTCTTTATTATAGTCAAACTGAGATGGATTTTACTGCAGAAAATCCCTACTTTCTTTCTGCCTGGAATGTTTCTTTTCATCTCTGGGCTCTAATCTTAACCAGTTTTAAAATTCCAGCTCGGATGCTAATTCCTTTGTAAATATTTTAGCAGTTAGAACAGTTTGATTATAAGTAACAGAGAACCACACAAATTGCTATGATTCATAAAGGAAATAAAGGTTCGTGCCACTGAAAAATGAAGATAAAGGGAATACTTCAGTGCATTCATCAGGTCCAAAGGCATTTATACACGATTCCCTTGGCTCTCCATTCCTGCATGTGATCTCTCTCCTCAGATTGGTTTTCTTAATGGTTGCACAATGTTGCAGCCGCTCTAAGTCTTAGGTTTCCATCCCACATCATGGAGAGCAAGACAGAGAGAACTTTCCCATCCCCTGCCCCAATTCAGTAGAAGTCCTTGCCTTGGCACTGAATTAACTTAGGTCATCTGCTCATCACGTGGCCAGAGAAATGATGATTGGATTTGATCATCCAGGGCCTACTTTTGAGTTAAGCTAGTCAAGGTCCACCCTTTGGTGGACCTAACTTCACGGCTGCTTCATAATGGAGATAAAATGATATTCTGAGTAGGTAGACAACAACGTACACCATAAGCCTTAAGTCATTTACCAGCTAAAAATAGACTCCACATCTCCTGAATTACTACGGCATTTTATTTACTGTCTTTTACTCTTATTTTTTCCTTGTATTATTGCAACTTTCATATCCACCAGGCTTTAAGCTGCTTGAGGGGCACATACCTACATCTGATTCATCTTTTTACCTAATTTCCTCTTGTCTAGCATCAAGCATAGAGCTTTGTTGATTTAGTGTTATGTAGAGCAAATGAATACATGAAAAAATAAATACATGAAGAAATAAGTGCATGATTAAATGATTATGTAGAATCACTACCTTGAAATATAGGTTTCCTTTCATTAGAAGATTTCAAGCAAAGTTTGTCACAACATATTCAGAAAGGGGAAGGATTTATTCATTAGAGAAAAGCTGGATATAATTATCCCTAAGTCAGCTTCCATTTCAACCATTTACATATTTCTTAAAGATTTGATCTTCTGAGAGAAGGAGGTGTCTTTTACATCGCTTCTTCTCAAATACATATGCTTTGTAATCCACAGGTAATCCATGAAAAATTCTACTTGTGCAGAAAAAACAAAGGAAAGTACAAAGTGATTGGGAGAGACGGCATGTTAGCTTGCCAAATATCATGCCTTTCTGTACAGGAAAAAATTTGGTCTTGGACATTCCTTGCTTGCATTTAAATGAGTAATAATCACTTAACACTATTATTACACAAATTACTTGACTTTCTTTTGAAAACATAATTTCTTCTCATCAGAATTTTAATTAAATGAATAAAATGTGTGTAGTTTTTAAGCTTCCAGACTCATGTTGGATGAAGATTTTGTTTCACCTAATATAGAAGCGATAGTTAATGAAAATTATTTTTACATAACTTTACTTGTCAGAACTCTCCCCCCCAAAATGCTTCATTCAGGCATAAAATATTAAATCCAAATTGATCTCAAGACCCACACACACAGTGGCCTACTTGAATATGCCATGGTGTTGCCTTACCATCAGAAACTGAACCCATGATCTGCCCCCATCGAAGCAGCTTGTCTTCTAATGTTAGCTGTCTTGGTAAGTGACTTTTTCATCCACTGAGTTGTTCTTTTCAGAAACCTGGGAGCCACTCTTGACAGTCCCTCACCTCACTCACTCAAAACCAACTCATTATCAAATCTTGTTAACTCTATGAACGCATTCACTTCTCTCAACCTCTACTGCTACTACTACAAGCCATCATTATTAATTTCCTGGACTTGGAAAAATACCCTCCTAATTGGTTTTCCTGTTTCTGATCTTGTCTTTCTTCATTCCAGCACCTGTACTTCCACCAGATCATGAAAACCTGCCACTCAAGGCCTTGAATAGCTTTCTGTTGCTCTCTGGATAAACGTATAAGATTCAGACAATATGGTTCCCACCTGTTTCTCCATCCCCATCTTTGACTCATCTCTCTCTTTTCCTTACTTTGCTCCATCCACACCAACCTCTCTGTTCCTGAAATACACAAAGTTTTTTTTACCTTCACACCCCTTGTACAACCTGTTTCCTGAATGTGAGATATTCCTTTCACCTCCCCCTCTCTTCCCCTCTCTCTCCTTCTCTCCTTCCCTTTTACTGTCCTCCTCTCTCTCTCTCTTACACACACACACACACACACACACACACACACACACTTTCTTCCTAGCCTAGCTAACTCCTACTCATCCTTTAAATCTCAGATTAAATATTAATTTGTCAGGGAATCTTTCTCAGAACCTCTTACCAGATTAGGCTAATTCCTCCTGCTATAAACTCTAATAGCTCTCTATACTTTTACCTAAGAGCATGTATGATAATCACATTAAATAATTATTTGTGCAAGTATTTGTTAGATATGTTTTTTCCTTCATAGTATAATTGTTATGATGGTAGGCACTGGGTCTTTTCTGTTCGTTGTAGTCCTGCTACCTAACATAGTGACTAATATTTAGTATGCATTCAGTAAGTATATGTTAAATGAATGAATAATAAAAGAATTACAGAAGAAAAAGATTTACTGAATGATTCTATTTGCCAAAGGGTAGGTCAAAACAGAGAAAGATAAGATGTGGCCACCTAAGAAAGGAAAATGTGAGGCAATAAGCCAGAGCAAAAGTGTTGTCCACTTGAGTTTTTAAAAATGAGGTCTGTAACATGGCAATTTTTCTCTGCCTTCTACCTTCCAGGCACTGATCTTGACTTTGCTCTGTGTACAAAAGTACATAAACCAGCACTTTTTTCCTAGTCTTAGCCTCTCTCTAAATTACTCTTTATGTCACTCACAAATTTCTATTGATTTTTCTTTGTAATATCCCTACACTTAAAAAAAAAAAAATCCCACTGGCACTACCATGTTGCAGAGCACAATTATCTTACCCTTAGTCTTCCATAAAAATCTCCTAAAACATCTTCCTACCCGCAATCCATATAGCACTCTGATGCCAGATTAATCTTTGTAAAACAATTCTCTGCTCATGCTACCCCTGGTTCAAAAGTCCCCATTTTCTCTTTATTATTCTATAAAATAAATTGAGGCACTTTTCTTTGGCATTCATGGCCTTAATTCCAAATTTTCTGTTTCTTACGTGAACATTTCATATATTCTCCATATAGTCTCATTCCACAATTTTGTTCATTCCTTTTCTTTATTAGAATATCTTTCTTTCCAACCATACGTTACCTTGGAATTAACTTAACCAGAGACGTAAAGGACCTATATTCTAGAAACTATAAATCACTCTTAAAAGACATTGAGGAAGACATAAAAAGATGGAAAGATATTCCATGCTCATGGATCGGAAGAATTAACATAGTTAAAATGTCCATGCTACCCAGAGCAATCTATACTTTCAATGCTATCCCGATCAAAATACCAAGGACATTTTTCAAAGAACTGGAACAAACAGTCCTTAAATTTGTATGGAAACAGAAAAGGCCCCGAATCTCCAAGGAACTGTTGAAAAGGAAAAACAAAGCTGGGGGCATCACAATGCCGGATTTCGAGCTGTACTACAAAGCTGTGATCACAAAGACAGCATGGTACTGGCACAAAAACAGACACATAGACCAATGGAACAGAATAGAGAGCCCAGAAATGGACCCTCGGCTCTTTGGGCAACTAATATTTGATAAAGCAGGAAAAAACATCCGGTGGGAAAAAGACAGTCTCTTCAATAAATGGTGCTGGGAAAATTGGACAGCTACATGCAAGAGAATGAAACTTGACCACTATCTCACACCATACACAAAAATAAACTCCAAATGGATGAAAGACCTCGATGTGAGACAGGAATCCATCAAAATTCTAGAGGAGAACATAGGCAACAACCTCTACGACATCGGCCAAAGCAACCTTTTTCATGACACATCCCCAAAGGCAAGAGAAACAAAAGATAAAATGAATTTATGGGACTTCATCAAGATTAAAAGCTTCTGCACATCCAAGGAAACAGTCAGAAAAACTAAGAGGCAGCCCACGGAATGGGAGAATATATTTGCAAATGACACTACAGATAAAGGACTGGTATCCAAGATCTACAAAGAACTTCTCAAACTCAATACACGAGAAACAAATAAACAAATCAAAAAATGGGCAGAAGATATGAACAGACACTTTTCCAATGAAGACATACAAATGGCTAACAGACACATGAAAAAATGTTCAAAATCATTAGCCATCAAGGAAATTCAAATCAAAACCACACTGAGATACCACCTTACGCCAGTTAGAATGGCAAAAATAGACAAGGCAAGAAACAACAATTGTTGGAGAGGATGTGGAGAAAGGGGATCCCTCCTACATTGTTGGTGGGAATGCAAGTTGGTACAGCCACTCTGGAAAACAGTGTGGAGGTCCCTTAAAAAGTTAAAAATTGAGCTACCCTATGATCCAGCCATTGCACTACTGGGTGTTTACCCCAAAGATACAGACGTAGTGAAGAGAAGGGCCATATGCACCCCAATGTTCATAGCAGCAATGTCCACAATAGCTAAATCGTGGAAGGAGCCAAGATGCCCTTCAACAGATGACTGGATTAAGAAGTTGTGGTCCATATATACAATGGAATATTACTCAGCTATCAGAAAGAACGAGTTCTCAACATTTGCTACAACATGGACAGCACTGGAGGAGATAATGCTAAGTGAAATAAGTCAAGCAGAGAAAGACAATTATCATATGATTTCTCTCATCTATGGAACATAAGAACTAGGATGATCGGTAGGGGAAGAAAGGGATAAAGAAAGGGGGGGTAATCAGAAGGGGGAATGAAACATGAGAGACTATGGACTATGAGAAACAAACTGAGGACTTCAGAGGGGAGGGGGGTGGGGGAATGGGATAGACCGGTGATGGGTAGTAAGGAGGGCACGTATTGCATGGTGCACTGGGTGTTATACACTAATGAATCATCGAGCCTTACATCGGAAACCGGGGATGTACTGTATGGTGACTAACATAATATAATAAAAAATCATTTAAAAAAAAAAAAAAAAGAATATCTTTCTTTCCTACTTCACTTGCTTTTTACTCCAAAATGTTTTTCCAGACTACTCCTGTTGACAACAATCTCTCCTTTCTCTGAAATTTGTTCTCGCCTAAACTCTGACAATCGCTCGATACTATATCATAGTTTACATTATTTATTTTTATTTTAATGTAAAGGAGCTGAAACCCCAACTAAATTGTGAATCATTGAAAGCTTTATCGTAGTCTCAGCATCCAGGATAGTACCTGGTAATGTAACTGCTGTCTCTTATAACTCACTGTAGTGCCAGCATTTAGAATAGAATTTAGTACATAATACAGCTCAATGAAGATTTATTGCTGCTGCTGCTGGGTATTACTCAGAGAAGGAGAGGTGGGCAGGATGAACAGAAAGTCTTGGGAAATACCAAACATGCAGAGTATTGCTAGTAGAGAGGCTAACTGAATCCACTAGCCTTGATATTGCTAACAGTTTGTTGGTACCAGCTTCAGTTGAATGGTTCCCTGATTCAAGAGAGCATGAGGGAACGACATTTCAAAAGAAAGAATGGCATGATCAAATGCTCAGGGCTACAAATATGTACAAAAGATGGACTAGTTTGTCTGATAAAAAGGTGAGATTGCTCACTCCATGTGGAGACCATTATCTTGTAGGGAAAACGTGGAGCTGCATTTATGTGAAAAAATATCTTGAAGATCTGCATAAAATTTTTTTCTTCCTATACTAACCTATCTTTTTGAGAAATTAAGAGAATTTTGGTCAAGAGAAGAATAGAATTGGAGTATTTGTAGGTATTTAGCAAAATAGGTAAGAAAAATTATCCAAACTGAAGAAAATCTGAGCCTACTCCCATACTCCCCCTCACATATCAAATTATGGGTCATTTGCTGGACAGACAAGTGAGCAATTTTTTGATACTGCTTCATTATAAATATTGTTGCTTCACATAGCCAAACTGTTACTTTTATAATTTGGATTTTTTTTTTCTTCTTCAGTGAGATGTTGTTATTGATCAATATTAAACTGGAAAGGAGTAAAAAGGTTAAAATTGATGGCACTCAATATTTATTATAAAAAATCTTCTATATTCTTTTTTTTTTAAGATTTTATTTATTTATTGAACAGAGAGAGAGACAGCCAGCGAGAGAAGGAACACAAGCAGGGGGAGTGGGAGAGGAAGAAGCAGGCTTCCTGTCGAGCAGGGAGCCCGATGCGGGGCTCGATCCCAGGACCCTGGGATCATGACCTGAGCCGAAGGCAGACGCTTAATGACTGAGCCACCCAGGCGCCCCAAAATCTTCTATATTCTTAAATTTGGGGATGAAAAGAGAGTCCATAAATTTAATAATTATAAAAGATTATTATCTAGTTAACAGAAGTTTAGCACATCTAAATAATATAGATTGGTTTCTTAATGATAAACTAATATCTTGTTCTGATATTCAGAGGAACATTTGAAAATCTGATATACTCTGTTCTTTGGTCATTAATATAATTTTATTTACATACTTACATACTTTGTAGATGTTACCATGTTAATCTGAGAGTCTTGAGTATTAAACTATGCACTCTGTAAATAACTTTTAAATACACTTTCAAGATTGCTTCCTCGTGGGTTTTTTTTTTCTTTTAAGTTTGTTTTGATTCATTTTGGTTTTGATTCCGCTTACCTGAAAGCATCCTGGACCTTCCTTTGCTGAAGGACATACTAAATAATGAAAGAGTGGGTTATGGAAAGTAGGCAAACATATTACTTCCATTTTTTTTCAGTTTTGCTTGAAGTATGAGCTTGGGGGCTTCCAAGGCATTCAAGTTATCATGCTGGTTGCTTTTGCAAAGACATGAACTATCTAAGATAGTTACCCATAGAAGCATTCACATCATCTTAATATGTCTCCATCTTCCTGTGTAGTGATCGATGTTGCCTGTGATGACAAACTTATATTTGGTATCAGTAGCCTAATTATTCAAGAATATAACCGGTAGGGCAAAGCAGGGGAGTAAGGTACATGGACCCTCCCCAAACTCAGCTTTTTTTCTTTGTGATCTGGTGACCTCGCAATCACTTTTCATTTTGGAACAGGAAATGGTGACATTATAATATCATTTGTGTTTAGGCAGTAACATTGTGCATCTGATATGTGGTCATATAAAGTTGACAAGTCACTTCCTAAAAGGTGGGATGGTGACAAAATGAGGCGACCTTGGGAAAATCTGAGGCCTCCCTGGCAGATGAATTAAGTCTTTCTGCCTCCAAGTATAAGACTACTGGAAGACAGAAAAAGTGATTTCATTTTTGTCACAAACACACATTGTTAGTTGAGTAAAATCTTTTCTTTGGGTTGATTTTAAGAACTTGGGAAAGCATTGAAAATGTACATTGCATTTCTAGTGGCCTAGCTGTTATTACTACAGTCTGGAAAGTTGAATGCATTGAATGCCCTTTTTAAAAGGACCTAATGGTCCTAGAAAGATAGATCACTTTCTAGCTGAAGTTACATTTTAATAGAATTCTGACAAAAACAATATGCATTTTGATAAGTTTCATGAAATGGCAACATTTTCAACATACAAAATAAATAGCAAGAGTGATGGTAGTGTTTGAATCAGCACATGTAACTGGAAAGTTCTGGAATATTATGAGAACTACAGAATGTATAAATCAGATGCTGGCTTTACGTTTACAGTAGTAAAGGAGGGGGTTTCAAGATTTATAGTTAAGGTCTCAGAAACTTTAGATATACACTATTAAAAAAGATGATCCTAACCCTGGGGTTAGGTTATGTAGGGAAGAATGTAGGGAACAGACCATGAAGTAGCAGAGAGATGAGTTGCATGTGGATTATCATGGAACACAGATTTGTGCTCTGAAATAATGCTTTAAATATTCCACTTTTCCTGCTATTTCTCCAATATGTCTAGATGAGGAGGTTGGCAAACAACTTCTATAAAGGGACAGATGGTAAATATTTTAGGCTTTTCAGGGTACACAGTCTCTGTTGCCATTACTGCCACTGTAAGCCACAGACTATACATAATAAAATGGGAGTGGCTGTGTTTCAACATGACTTTATTTACAAAGCTAGGAGATAAGCCCACTGACTGTGTTTTGCTGACTCCTTATCTAGATTCTTACTTACCAAGTCAGATCTTGCCTGGACCATGACATTAGCCTCCTTCCTGTCTACGAAAAGTCTTTATATCTTCATTCATTTCTTCAGGAAATTCTATAGAACATGTAATACATACCAGACACTATGTCATACAATGTAGATACAGTAGTGAAAAAGATAGAGGACTTTCTTTCCTCTAGGAGTTTGTCTAGGAAACAATTGATAAATGAACAAAGAAGCAAGTAAACAAGGTAACGAAAACTTATTTTAGTTATTATAAAGAAACTAAATACCACGACACGAAAGAAACTAATTGGAGGTTGGAGCTCAACATTAAATAGGTGGCCAAGGAATGCTTTCTGAAGAAGGTGACATTTAAGCTGAAACCTGAATGACAGGGAAAAACAAACAAACAAACAAAACCATATTGTAAGCATGGGGAAAGAGCATTCTAAGAAAGGGAAATAAAAAGTATAAAGGCTTTGAGGTGGGAAGATGTTTGATATGTCCCGAGAAGAGAAAGGAAGCCTATGTGTCTAGAATGGAGGAAAAAAGAGGTATAAAATGAGGTTGGAGTTGAAGATCGCATCCAGATCAAGAAGGGCCTTGAAGGTCATGGTCACATGTGTGGAATGTTTTCTAATCACAGTGGGAAGTTGCTGAAAATGTATTAGCAGGGAGGTAACATGATCTTATGTACGCTTTACAAGAATTAGTCTGGCTACTGGATAATGAATGAAAGGGAAGAAGCCAGACTGGAAGTAAGGAGATTAGAAGTTTCTTGGGGCACCTGGGTGGCTCAGTCGGTTAAGCCTCTGACTCTTGGTTTCAGCTCAGGCCATGATCTTAGGGTTGTGAGATCGAACCCCACATTGGGCTTCACACTCAGCAGGGAGTCTGCTTGAGTTTCTTTGGCCCTCTACCCTTCTCCTCCATGCGCGTGTTCTCTCTCTAAAATAAATAAATAAATCTTAAGGAAAAAAAAGAAGTTTCTGCAAGAGCTCAGATGAGAGATTCTGAGAGTGGTTGTAGTGCAGACAGAGACAAGAGGTTGGATTTGATATGTATTTTGAAATATAACGATAGGATAAGGTATTGCTAATGTATTGGATATGGCAGTTAGAGGAAGAGAGGAGTCAAGGATGACTCCTAGTTTTTGAATTGAACAGCTAGGGGGATGGTGGTGACATGTTCTGAGATTGGCAAGAGACGAGAGAAACAGATGGGAGGGGAGTGAATCACAAGTTCTGCTTTGGATAAGCTCGGTTTGGAATGTCAATGAGAATTTAAGGAAAAATACAAAATAGGAAACAGGATATGTTTGTAGTTCAAGGGAGAGTTCTGGACTAAAATTTTAATTTTTGGTGGCATTAGCAAATGGGTGGTACTTAAAACACTGGACCAGGCATCTGCTTTTGGCCACATGGAATAAAGGCCTGGATTTACCCATACACCTTAAACAAACAAAATATAATAAGGCAAAATATTTTCTAAAATGGTTTTTAGGCATTGAACAGCCAGCATCTGAGAGAAGGAAAACAAATTGATCCAACTTGCTGCCTTGAGAGTATTTCTAGGACTTAGGAGAAGGAGAAGTAACCCAAACAGAACCTCACAGTTTCCCTGAGTTGAGAAAACAGAGTTGAGAATGCAGTGAGAAATTTAGAGGGCCACACGCTGGGCAGGAGAGATGTGGACAGGACAATACTATAGAAGTTGAAAAGGATTCCCTTCAAGTCTTCAGCTGAGTACTGATCAGCACTTGAAGTGAGAAAACTACTTGAGCCTGGAGAAAGAGTAACAAATTCTTTGATATGCTCTCCTCCTTCCAGGAGGTAGAGCTTACAGTGGAGAAAGCTGGCAGATATAATCTTCATCAAGTGATCAAAGTTAACATTGTCATAATAACACATATTGATATCACGTACCTCCTAATATAGAGATTTATTTATTTATTTTAGGGGGGAGAGAAAGAGAGTGAGTGTGTGAGTGGGGGGAGGGACAGAGGGAGAGGGAGAGAATCTCAAGCAGACTCCATGTTGAGCACCGAGCCTGACACAGTGCTTGATCTCACCACCCTGAGATCATGACCTGAGCTGAAACCAAGAGTTGGATGCTCAACCGACCAAACCACTCAGGTACCCCTGTACCCCCTGATATAATGTGATGAAAAGCACACCTCTCCTTTGTAGTATTATTTCCAAAAATCTATAATGCCAGTATAATTATGAGAAAACATCAGACAAACACAAAGTGAAGGGCATTCTACAAAGTTTATGACCAGTATTCTTCAGAATGTCAAGGTCATGAAAAATAAGGAAAGACTGAGGAATTATCACAGATTGGAGGGAACTAGAGATATAACAACTAAGTCCAAAGTGGTATCCTGGAATAAAAGAATGGACATTGGTGGAAAAGCTGGGGAAATCCAAAGTACATTTGTACTTGTGTTATTAATAGTAATGTAGTGATGTTAAATTCTCACTTTTAATAATTGCACCTTGGTTATGTGAGATATTAACATTAAGGAGAAGCTCAATGAAGAGTATAAGAGAACTCTACCATCTTTGCAACTCTTCTGTAAATCAAAAATTATTTCACAATTTTATTAAAAAAGGAAAATTAAGACTCGGGAAACCATAAAGCAGAGTGCTGAGACATCACTGGTTGGAGCCCCTCTAATTAACCACATACAAGAAAACCCCAATGATATTCACTCAGTCCTTTAATATAAATATATTGGGGGAAAAATCAGGCAAGCACTATGATATGACTGGGCTTATAGAAGCAAATGAAAGATATGTGTTCTTTTTGTTACCAAAGAGAATTATGAGTGTTATAACTATGGGTAGAGAGAGACTGAGAAAGTTTGAATTTACAATAATGAAATTGAGTTGGGGACTCAGTCATTGAATCATTTTCAAAGTCTGATCGTCTTCAAAGTTGATATGTAGTAGGAAAACCAAGTGTTCATAGAAAAATAACAAAATGGTACAAATGAAACGCCTCTAATTTCTAATGTTTGTACAATAACACTTTTTTTTTTTTTAAACTGGTCCTTTGTGATCATATGTATTGTGAGCTTTTTCATTGCCTGGCTGAGTTTTGGTTTGATCAGAATCAGGAGCATAGGTATTAGAGAAAGCTTGCCAACACTTCCCAGGTATATGCTGAATGTTCCTGATGTATTGATCAGTATTAGTGTTGTGAAATCAATACCTGTGTTTATTCTGTAGCACTTCCCATATTCCTATTCTGTGTCTCCTATTAAGGAACACACTCCAAACAACGACTTTTCTATCTTTTCTCCATTCCTTTGTGAATGGTAATATTTAAAGGGATTGTTAAATATATTAAAATAAGTAGACTGAATTTTGAATGAGTGAAGAAAAGGTATTTACAAGATTTGTGTGCTCCTGGAGTCCTCCTGAGATTTTTGCTGGCAGCATAGCCTGTAAATATTTAATATTTTCCAGAAATTATCCTCAGAGGCTCAATCCATTAACTCAAGTGCATGCTACAAAAACAGATTTGTATACTATCGACAGTACATGAACAGAGAAGGGAAGGAAATGAAATGGTTTTTCTATCAAGTACCGTGATTTAGAAATCTCTGGGTTCTATGAATTCAGCTCAGTGCTTGGCAACACTGGAAGTTCTACATTCAATCTTGTTGAAATCTGTGAATGAATGAATGAATGAATGAATGAATGAATGAACGAATGAATATATCAACCAGGGTTTCATTTAAAGAGCTTAAAGCATCACAACCTTTTCTTTGTCTCTAGCAATGTCCTTGGCAAAACCATTACAATACCTAGTGCTGTTCAACTATTTCAGAAATGTTTCCTATACACCAGCAGATGGCAGTCCCTCTTCACGTCTCATCTTTCTTTAGCCAGAGAGGGGGGGAAAAAAGGAAGCAAGGGATTGAAAAAGAAAGGGATGGAAATAGAAGCAAATAAAGATAGATATTTAAATTCAGCACACTGTGTTTAATTTTTATGAATGGATTTTTAAAAGTGAACTGTTAAGAAGGGGGGAAAATTAAAATACGTCTTAAGTTAATTGGAAATAAGGCATCAAACAATTGACTTTGTGCTAACTCATCAAATTTCATACCAATGTGTTGTGTTTTGATTAAATGACAACTGTACTTCTTTCTGAAAATAAGCTCATCAATAGCCATGTGGAGTATGTGGTTTGCCATGTAAATGTCAGCCAATTTCCTGTCATGCTGCGTACCCAGGTGAGGCAGGCTTCCATTTTTAAGGTTTTGGGGGCTGCACTTTGTTATCAGCTTGGTACTTGGGAGAGTGCTTAGGGAAAGCCTCAAATTATTTTTATCTCCAAAATGTTTAAAATTTGTTGAGCAGCTCAGGATGCTATAGACGTCCGGACAAATGCAAGCCCTAGCACTGAAGCATAATATGGAAAACTGCCCCAACAGGAGCTCATTATATATTTCCACAGAGATTCCCAATATGTGAAACACATTGATGCATTCAAATTGCATCTCTGCTACAGTAGTTGCTAGGGAGCAAACTGAGATCACCAATTTCATTTCCTTTAGAAAGTATCTTTATTTGAAACCTACATCATGAGTTCTAGAATAATTTCCTCAACCTCTTCCCCTCATTACATTCATCATTCCTCCATCTACTTCAGCCCTCTCACCCTGACCCTACTGCAATGGGAGAAAAATGACTAACGCCTGGGGAACAATTCAGAATTTCAAATACTGGGTCCCGTTTCCACTTGATTTTTTTGTATTCTCTTATTTAGTCTATTCTACAATTTGTCAACAGGTAAAACCACAACAACCCTAAATGATTTCTAATTCATAACCACTGTTAACTGGAGACAACAGCTCATGGTAAAAATACATTTTCCTTGAAAAGGGGTATCTTCTCACATATTTCTCATAAAACCCATTCCTCTGAAAATAAACTCTATGGATAGTTTGATTTTATATTATAAAATTGTACTCAGATCTATATTTGTATTTAGCTGTTTTATTTAGGGGGTATATAAAACCAACTATCTAGCTATAGAACTAGAAAATGTCAGGAATGACATAAACACATTGCAAAAGACACAGAAATACACTTCTTGTTCACAATGAATGTATATGTTTTCCCTTGACCTATCTGGAAATAACAGTCAGAAGGTGAACAAGTCAACCACTGTAGATATATACTTTATTATAATTTTTGATGTTTGCGTATGTTTCCCCATTAGGCTTTGAAATGGTTGAGGGGAAGAAATATTTACATTAATTTATTCATGTAATCATGCTTTTGTCAATCACTAATTGCGTACTTAATATGTGACAGATTGGGGATAAAATGACAAGATGTAACTGCTGTCTTTACGAAGCTTACAGTATGTGATGAGAAAACAAACACATAAAAAATAGGGTTAATACTTGTAGGTGCCGTGATGGAAATATGTATTGACTATAGTGGACTCACCAAAGATAGAGCCTTTCCGTCTGCTGGGATGTAAGGTAGAGTGACAGAAAACTTCATCAGAGAGTAACTCTTGAACTATTTTGAAGGATGTGTAGTTCATCAGATGGACAAACTGTGATATAAAATATTCTACACAATTGGACCAGTGTGGAAAAGGGCATAGGGTTGTTTATTTGAAAATTGGAAATTTGTGTGAGGCAGTAAAGGTAAGGCTGTAACTGTTGGTAGGAAGATGGTCAGGAAAGCTTTTAACTTCACATCAAGGTATTTGGGCTTTATTATGTGGATACTTGGAGTCAGGAATGAGTTTTATTCAGGGAAGTGACAAATTCTATTTATTTATTTATTTATTTATTTATTTATTTATTTATTTATTTATTTTTGTGGTCAAACTAGAAAGGAATTTATTTCAGTGAGGCCAACACCAGGAAGACAGCAGATTAGTGCCTCAAGACTGTCTCAGAAATGGTGAAAATACTTGCAGGTTTATATAAGGAAAATGTGGGACAAAGGTCAGTGCGTACATGCAGGTGGGCAAGTTCATTCTGACAAAGGCTTAGCAGATAGATTCAGGGGTGGGAGTTTGGCAACAAGGAGACAATCTGGGAAACTTTGCAATAGTAAGGCAAGAAATGGAGGATGAAATAAATCTAGGAGGATAGGTAACAAGGTCAGTTTTAGGTAGATTTAGGTTGAAGTGCGTATTGGGGGTTTCCAAGAAGAGACGAATGGGCATCAAGGGAAAGCTCTGGATTAGAACTGTGGCCGTGGGATCTATCAGTATATAACTGATAGCCATGTATACAGATGAGATCATCTAGTGAGAGAAGAGAAAAGGAGAGAAGAGAAGGGAAGAAAGGACACAACATTGGGAAATAAAACATTTAAGGTACAAATAGATAAAAAAGGAACTCTAAGATGAAAAATATAAAAAGGCAGGAACAGAAGATAGAATGGATTTATGGAAGTGAAGGCAAAAATAAGCAGTCAACATGACAAACGCAGCAGAGGTAAAACGGTGAAAATTGACAGGAGTCTATTGAATTTGGCAATTAGAAAGTAATGAGGGTCTTCTACAGAGTGGTTTATACGGAGTAGCGGAGTATAAACCTGATGGTTGAAGGTTGAAGAAGGAATGGAAGGTGAGGGGGAGGAGATGATAATATGTAGCTTTTTCTTTTAAAAAGTCTCTCTATAAAGAGAAGAAAGAGATACTACCAGAATCCTAGCATAGGACCTGGCACTGAGTGGGTGTTAAAGTGTATCTTTAGAATCGAACTTACCAAGTACACTTTGTCATCCCTACAATATTATTTGCAGACATAGTGCACCATGTAATACCCAGAAACATTCATGCTCTATAATTGGAAGTCATTCTCTTAGAACACACAACTGTATAATCAGGTGGAACAACCAATGTGTAGTTTGGTCAAAGAGTAAAGCGCATGTCCTTGTAAGGGAAGCAGAGTGGAATCTATAGCTCTACCTTGACGAATTCTCCTTGAGTTCACCACATGGATGGGGTTTTGCTTTGCAGTTTGGGAGCAGATTTCCACGGACTACCTGAATGAAGCATGAATGACAGTGTGAGACTAGACAGAAGAGGACTATTAACTCATAAACCATCAGAGCTGGAAGAATCCTCAGGGATTGTCTAACAACAAGTTTTTCAAAACTTTTTGTTTTATTAATAGAATTTCCTTTTACCAAATCAGTTTGCATGTGAATCCTAATATACAACATTGATGAAAGTCGAATTTAATTAGTATAAATTAATCTTACAAATTTAAATTTAAAATAGCTGCATTTTTGGAGCACCTGGTGGTTCTGACTGAGCCTCAGACACTTGATTTCAGCTCAGGTCATGATCTCAGGGTCGTGAGATCGAGTCCCATGTGGAGCTCTGTACTCAGCAGAGTCTTCTTGATTCAGGGGGTCTTCTTGAGATTCTCCCTCTCCTTCTTCTTCTTCCCCTCCCCTGCTCATGTGCACATGCACGTGCGTTCTCTCTCTCTCTAAGTAAATAAATCTTTTAAAAAATAGCTATATTTTTGGGACGCCTGGGTGGCACAGCAGTTAAGCATCTGCCTTCGGCTCAGGGCGTGATCCCGGCGTTGTGGGATCGAGCCCCACATCAGGCTCCTCCGCTAGGAGCCTGCTTCTTCCTCTCCCACTCCCCCTGCTTGTGTTCCCTCTCTCGCTGGCTGTCTCTATCTCTGTCGAATAAATAAATAAAATCTTAAAAAAAAATAGCTATATTTTTGAACTAAATAAGACAATGAGTCTGTTTCCATGAATACAAATTTCTAAAAATCTGAACGTGGTAGTTGCAATTAGCCACAATATCCAATTTTATTTCTGTATTTTGCTTTGATTGTACTTTTCAGAGAAAATCCTCAACCACACAGGTGAGTTGTTGTATGTGGTAACTATATTTTAAAACAGATCATTTTGGAACCTTAGAATATTCATCAAATAAACTATCTAGAAGGGCAGGGACCCTTAACGTGTGTCTATTCATGCATGGATTATAATTAAGACTATTACGAAGCACCTGCTTAGTGTATTACACTGTATGAAGTCCTTTGAGGCTTAACTTTAATGTAATAAAGGCGGACCCTCTCATAAATCTTTTATTGAATGATTATTGCACAATGGTCTACAGATACAGAGATGAATAAAGACGCAGCTTTTGCCCTTAAGAAATTTAGAGTGAAGAAGGAAAATTAGATTTGTGAAAATAAGAGCAACAAAACATCAAAGACGGCCTGAAACAAGCAGGCAGCAACATACAGGCTGCCGTGGAGAAACAAAAGAAGGAGACAGCAGCTCTGTGAGGTTAGGGAGCTGAGTTCTGTGGAGCTCCCTGGAGGAGGCGACTCTTCTCAGTGTTGCAAAAGATGTGTAGGATTTCACCAGGTTGGCAAAGTTGGGGAAAAACTAGTAGCTGATAAATGACAATTTGTCTAAATGATGGAAAAGATCTCCGACCATTATGTAACAATCGCTGGTATTCTTGTCAGAGATATGAGAAGTGAGTTAGCATACACTGCTCATACACTAAGAATATAATCATACTATGATATTATCATGACATGATATAGTATGTATTTACTTGTACAAGTTACTATTCCATGAAGGAAACAAAGAGTATGCAGAAATGCCCGCAGATTGCCTGGTGTTTAATTGTGTATGTTGTCTGAGGGCTTTAGCAGTGTCCTCTCTGTTCATGAAGAGACATGTGCAGGTTAGGACTTAAATAAAAGGCCAATCTTACAGCATTCGCTTTATAGCTAATGACGTATTTATATCAGAGGTATGTAAACACAAAAGCAAATTAAACATGACTTTCAAGGTTTATGTAAAGGCATTAATATACTGGAGATCAGCGATAGGTAAAACTTTGGCTTCTAACACATTTTAATGTTCACTTATTCATTTCTAGTTTATTTTAAGTACTTAAAAACATATGTAAATATTTGAAGAGATATTCGAATACCCATGTGGATAGCAGTGTTATTCACGATAGTCAAAAGGTGGAATCAACCCAAATGTCCATCAACAGATGAATGAATAAACAAAATGTAGTATTTACACACAATGGAGCATTATTCACTCTGAAAAGGAAGGAAATTCGGACACATGCCACAACATGGATGAACCTTAAGGGCATTATGCTAAATGAAAAAAGCCAGTCACAAAAGGACAAATACTGCATGGTTCCACTTATCTGAGATATCTAGAGTAGCCACACTCATAGAAATAAAGTAGACTGGTGGTTACCAGGGGCAGGGGGAAGGGAAAGTGGGGAGTTGTTTAATGGGTACAGAATTTGGATATGAAAAGTTCTGGAGATTGATTACAGAACAATGGATATGTACTCAATACTACAGCACCGTGCAGTTAAAATGGTTAAAATGGTAAATTTCATGATATGTGTATTTTACCACAATTATATATATACATAACTAGAACAAAAGACTTACGGAATCCCTGTAGGCACTGGGGAACACAATGTAAATGCCATGGATTTATCCTAGCAGCTTAGAGGTGGAGCCTTCATTCAGAGCACCTGACCACACAGTCCGCAGGTGTCTAGAGTGTCGGTGGTAGAGCAGATCTAGGAATTTCTCCACCTGAGTTTAAGTTCAGAGTTCTCACCACAATAAAGTACTTTCTTTTTATCCCACTTTGTCCTCAGGAAAGTCTGTTTCTATTATAAACACTCCTACAAATAAAGGAGATTAGGACCTATTACGTCTGTGTTGATCTTTGCTTTGTTCTAGCAGATGGAAAAATACCATGTTTGATCCTTCATTTTGAAAGGAAAGCTAGAAAAATGCAGATCCCAAAGAGATATTTAGATTTAAAGGTGCTTTAATTCATTCCCATATCAAGAATTTAAATAAGTAAGAGTTTTTGTTAAACTTGGATTTTTTTTTTTTTTTGGTCTTCTTGTGGTTTGGGCACTAATATATTTGTTAGATTTCTTTTAAGTTAAACGGTGAACATAAACTTCAACTACAAAAGGAATGAACAAAAAATGAATTTTATATGGGGCCTGACTTAATTATTGTACAAGAGGTTTTATGGCATTTCAGAAATGAGTGGCACCATTTTCTACGATACTGCGCCTTGTAAAACTAAATGGCAGAAAATTAAAAACAGATTGAGAACATGTTTAAACTTAAAAAAAAACCCTTATACTTCAACACATTTAACCAAATATAGATTAACTCTGGGAAAATCTATAACCACTGCAATTTGCTTAAGTTGTGTTCACATGCCATGATATAACCAGAACAAAGTCTGCAATTATGCAAGTAGTAAATGTAACAGCATTCCTTAAAAATCAATTGTACATGTCATGGTATAATAGTATGTACTTCATTCATTTCATAGTTATAGCAACAATTATATTTGGGCTCGTAAAGAAATGCAAGGCTTTTTTTTCTTCCTTAATAGTAATTAAGCCTATTATTAAGTACCGGCTAAATGTATTACAATGGAAGTGCTTTGAGCCTTAAAGCTAACCTAATAAAGGCTCACCCTCAAATGGTTAATGGAGAAACTAGACATCATTAGCAAATATTCTGTGGAAACTTTGTGAACAATTCTCTCAGTGCCTCTCCTTCCTTCACGTTATCTTCTGCGTGTTTTTTGCTCCTTCCATCCTCCCATTTGCCGTATTGTACCTGATTACTGCCCGTCTATCCTTCCATTTCCTACTCCTGTACTAACTATATAGTCTTTCCTGGAGTTGCAAGTGTTCTCTTTGTTCTCCGTGAGTGAGTATACGGACAATGAAGTGTGAGGAAGCTGAGGGAGAGAAGAGTGACACATGATAGATAATTTTGTAACATGGCTGAGAAGATTGAGGTTTTTTTTTTTTTTTTGGAGGTTTTTGAATTTAATTGTGGTTTAAATATTGGGAATTGAATAGAACGCTGGGAATAGATGTTCACGAAATAAATTTAAAAAAGAGGAATTAAAAAGCAGATATTTATTTTAGCCTAGAAAATGCAATGAAGAAATAGGAAAGCAATACTTCTACCAAATGTGAAGAGAAAAACTCAATCCATGGTTTTCCAGAAAAATTAATTTCAACAAGAAACAAATTTGAGAAATACATTTTTTAATACATCTGATTCTAACATTATTGTACCTAGCATATGTTTCCTCAAAATCAAACACTGATTTATTTTTAAAGTTTCCTGACAGTGTGATAAATCTCCATTTGCCCTGGGGTGATTTAGGCTAAGGTATTTTGGTTAATGGAAAGTTTGTGTTAACTGAGGCTTGCCAAAGAGCTCATATTTTTCACTGGATCCTAATGTTTTGAAACTTGTAACAAATAATTAAAATTTATTAAATGCCTCCAATAATTACTGATCCCTTAGCAAGCCTTCAAAACATTGAAAATATAGAATTAGGATTCTTCAGGTGTCTGTTTGATGCTCCATCATTCTTTAAAAGTACACCAAATTTAATTAGAGAATAATTAATACATTTTTAAAGAGAGCTGCTTTACTAGGAATTACACAGTGGCTTTATAACACACTCCTTATTTATAATTATCCAGTACATTTGTAAAACACCACATACATTCAGCTCTGAGTATCTTGAATGCAGGGACTTAGCCTGTTTCTCTTTGAATCCTCAGCATGATTCTTTGCCTAAAGTAAGTATTTATAAAAACATTGAATTTGTAACTTTAGGCTTTTCTTTCCAACACAGGAAAGAGTCTAAATTCCTAAAAGGCTACCTACTAATAATATTTTCTCAGTATGATGCTGTGTCCAAACAGGATCAAGAAATATTTGCTCTCACTAAGAAGGATTTTGGAAACAAAACAAAAAAGTCCTTATCCTACATTGCCCTAAACTGCTGAAATAGCCACATTTGAAATTTCTGGTTCTCAGCCTCAGAAATACGGTAACGTGGCTGAGGACATTTAGATAAAATACAAGCAGCTTTTAGTAATAAAGATCAGAAATTATAGGCTTTAGTTTGACTGATCTTACTTATTTAAAAAAGTATCTTATATTAGAATTAGATAACAGACCAAGTGAAGAAAATAATTTTGTCTTTCTTTTCCTCTCATACCCTAAGTACTGAAGTGAATGTGAAATTGCCCTTCTAAGCAACATAAAGGAAAGACAACAAGAAAACATTTATATTTCCATGATTATAATAGTTCTACAATTAAGAGTTGTGTGGGAATGCAGCCCAATGGAAATGGAAAATTTGTACATATTCCATTTCTTATCATGATTATATGAGCTTCTCTCTTTATGTTTGCTGCAAAAGAGAGAACAGCCCAAGATATTCAACTATTTAACTATGAACTTTTTGGTTGGTTAATCTCCCAGAAGCATAATATTTATATATGCAATTTGTGATAACCAGTAAACTTATAAAATGTGTTTGTTATAGATTATTGTATTTACTTACTTGGCTAATATTTCTTTTTTACAGAAAATTGAATTTAGTTACTTAAGCAGTAAATGAATTTATTGGCCTTGGGAAAATTAACTTACTGCTCTGTAAATGAACTCCACCATCATGTAATCAATTCAACACCATGTGTGGGTTCTCTGGTTTAAAAGAACATTTTGACTAGCTCTCTTCTGAAGCTGCCAAAAATTAGTGTTGCCTTTGACGGATTTAATTCAAATATAATGTAAAGCCTGGAGCCTTGTTTGACAAGGCTTAAAATATAAGATTCTCATTTAGAAAAGATAAAATCTGGGAGTAGTAATCACCTAAGAGTAAAAAAAAATCATGAAGACAATGGATAATGTTAACATTGACTTCTTTACTTGAACAACTCAAACTTGAAAGAATAAACTTGAGACAAATGAGAGTACATAAGTAAATTCTAAGAGATGTTAAAGGCTTAAACATGAATTAGGTTAAAAAGACTTTAGTTTAATGAAGGATGAAGTCAAGATCAAGGTAGGGAAATATCACTAAACTTTTGAATTTGTATTAAGGGAAAGGACTTTGCTTCTTTACCAAAACATCTTTAGAGGCTACCATCAAAGAAGTATTACTGGACTAGATAAAATGAATTATTCTGGCTAATGTTAGAAACCTATATCTCTAAGTAATTTATTAAATATTTGTACTTAGATGATGAAATTTACAACATTTAAAGAAATTCTAATTTCTACCTTCAAACATGTCGTGCAGAATCTACCTTCCTGTCTGAGGCAATCCCATAACTTTCTGGTCACTTTTGGGTAAGAAAAAAAAAAAAGTCCAGTCCAATACAGTACAATTTAAATCAGTTGAACATCTTAAGCTCATATCCTTCCCTTTGCATAATAATGGCTAGCCTTCAGTCTGAGGGTCTCAGTGTGAAGAAGAACATAATCAGCTTTTTCATTCCTCTCCTGCCTTTTTCTAGAATCAGGGATGGGGAAATGGGCAGAAGTTGTTTTACTTAATTAGTGTTCTGTATTCCTCTTTGCTTCCAGTGAGGTGGGTATGGCCAGCATCGAAATGGTGACTCTTTCATGTGAAACTTGTGCAAGATCATTGAGGATTTGAGGGAAGATTTTCCCACTGAACATTTCATAATGTGGAAGCACTCCCTTCCCATCTTCCTTCTCTATCCTGGGAGACCTATGATTATATTGTGATTAAGAAAAGAATACATTCTGGGCAACCCTCTTGGGTCCCCTCCCTCTTTGGGAGCTGTGTGCTGTCATTCAATAAACTTTGCTTTGCTGCCCACCAAAAAAGAAAAGAAAAGAAAAGAAAAGAAAAGAAAAGAAAAGAAAAGAAAAGAAAAGAATACATTCTGTTTGTGCGAATATTACTATAACTATTATTTATTTCAATGCTTGAAAGAATTGTAGTTCATCTCTTTTTCTCATAGACACACAAGGGCCAAGAGTGTATGTACATCTATGGCAAAAAGAGATTAGATTCATACATAGTTCATGCCTAAAACAATTTCTGTTAATATGCATTTTGTAGTGCTCAGCATAAAAATAACTTTCCTCTTCCCTCAAAAAGAGCCTCCTTCTAAGGAGACTAAGCTAAGAACGTTTCTTCCATTTAAAGACAAATACTTCACTTTGAAAAACAAAACATGATAGCTTATTAAAAATTCAGTTTGTTAAATCTGATTGAAGATTTAGTCCAAAGCCATTTCGAAAGACTAGGATTTTAATTTGCATGCTATAGTTTTTTATTATGTATTTATTTTATGCAGCTGTCTTTCAATTTTGTGACATAGTTAAGCAATTGTTGATAGGTGTGTTGAATTTAGTAAGACTTCCTTCCTTACTTAAATGATCTATTTCCGTTGAACTGCCAGTTAAAGATGATCTCACACTTGCTGACATATTATTGGTGATGGGCTGTTAAAGGAATGTTGCTATTTCCTTATGCTGTTTATTTTGCTTCTTCACATATCATACTGACCTTATTTACTTTGTCCTTTGCACACTTTTTGTTTGCTTTGAGAAGGACACAGAATAACTATTCACAAAATCAGCGATGGATTATGGGGAAAAATCCAAACAGGAGTTAGTTGCTCTACAACCATCAGACTTTCTACTCTAAAAGTATAAAAATTAAAATTAAAAAAATCCCCTTTTGTGGGTCAACATTTTCACTTATTCATGGTCACTATTTATTTTGTCTTTGAGCTACTATATACTTATAAAATACTCTGTTAAATTTTTTTCTAATATTTTATTCTTGTAACAATTGTTCCAACACATCCCCTAACTGAATATCTTTCAAGTTTTTAATCAACTTAGTAACATCTTGAAATCACTTAATTTAATCATCCATCCTTTTATTCCACATTTTTTTCTCGACACCTGTCACATGCCAGCATGGAGCTAGACGCTGGAGATGTGCTGGTGAACAAGGGAGAAGTGTCTGCCCTCGTGGAGTTTCCAGTCTGATTGTGGAGATAGAAAAAGAAAAACAAAAACTAGCACATGCGTAAACCAGACAATTAGACATGTGACGAGTGTCTGAAGAGAATAAGCACAGGGCTCTTCAGCACTTTGTACATGACGAGTTTGTCTGACTCACATGTCATCTGCTGACAAGTATACACTACACACATACATTCGCATTCCCTAATCAATCACTATAGTTTACTTAAACTTTTAAAAATATTCAAATATGGCTTTTCAATGATAACAGTTGCATTATTTAAAAAGTATGCCAGAAGCATCAGTATCACCTGGGTCTTGTTAGAAAAACACAATCTCAGGTCCCACCTCAGACCTCTAGGGTGCTGCTCAGAAATCCGTGTGCGAACAAGTCCTCCAGTTGACTCTGACGCACATGCATACTAACATTTGAAAACTACTAATTTAGATTTTCTGGAAAGCCATCCTAAACCCTCCACAGACAAATCTATGTACATAGGCTTCCTATGCGTATGTCTAACACAAGGTCAGCACACTACAGCCCTCAGACCAAAACCAGCCGGCAGCTTGTTTTCTGTAATAAAAGTTATTGGAATGCAATCACGTCCGTTTGTTTGTGCACTGTCTATAGCACTTTTAAGCTAATGGCAGAATGCTAATGATCCTCCAAATCCTAAAAGATTTTTCTATCCGCTTCTTTACAGAAAAGAAAAAAAAGAAAAGGCTGCTTCCTTCTCCAGGACTGTAGCAGAACACTTGTTACACTGACTATTCTTTTATTGCCAGCACTTTTCTGAATTCTGGGATACATTCACAAAAAAACAAAGTTTCTGTCCTCCTAGAGCTTATGTTCTGAGGTGGGTGGGATAGACTGATCAAATAAATACATTTCCTTTCATCAACAATAGGCTTGGAATTGTGTATTGTTCGCTAGGGTGCCTAGCCCAGTGTCTAGTCCACCCTGAACATTCAATAACTGTCTATTAAGTACATGAATCCCCAAGGAATGTGCAAAAGAATGCCGCAAAGAGACAGGAAGGGCAGTTCTGTTTGTACATGAGGGTCAAGAATGTAACTGAGCTGTCTCGGAATTATTTGACTCTTCCTCATTCATAACTGAATCCTGAGATGAGCCTCAATCCTCATTTGGTATTTCAGATGGCACAAAAAGTGTTACAGAATTTAGATAATCTTAAAAACTCAACTCTAAAATTTAAAGTAATACATCCTTTTAGGAGAGCAAGCAAGGGTTCACATATGTGACAAGTACAGTGAGTCATGACCAACTTCTGCAACTCCAAGAGTTGGGAATAATCACGTTCTACCTTGCAATGGTATTTTAAAACATAGCCGAGAGAGATGATATGAAAGGATGCTCTGGGTCTTGATTGAGTAGTTCATCATACAAAGCACCAGGATAGCATATACAAGATAATCTTTATCTCTATTGGGAGGGTAGCAATTTTACTTTATGTTGTTTATATCAAGAAGAAATTAATCTCAAATCACTACCAATTGCATGTCAATCATACTGATGGTAAAAATTCTGATCCAATACATTACTTTGTTCATGGGCAAATTCCATCAGATATGGTCAAATAAGAAGGAATTTCATTGTACTTCATCTCTATAAGGGACAATGAAAACTCCTGCAAAAGTAAATCAGGGGCTTTAAGTGGTTAGTGATTTTCAGATGGAAATAGGAAACTTATAGACAGCTAGAGATTTGAAATCAATTATTAACTCTACCTATGATAATGAAGCCAGTTCAGATATCTCGCCAATGAAGGTACTAGATTATTCATACATTAAAATGCCTACTACTAAATAAAATTGAGGTGATGACCGATGTCTTTTTTCTAAGTGACCATTTCTAATTATGCAACTAGAAAATCAGCCTATTTACAAAAAGGATCCAGCAGCCACATACAGACCCTGGTGTGAGTGGGCTAGGGAGACTCAGCGGCTTGGTCCCTAATCAAGCACATGAGTATTCAGCACAAAGTTGTACATATGGAGTACATATAAAGTGCTTAGCACAGTGTCTGGCACACAGTATATGCTAAATAAACAATTGCCATTATTATTAACCAGAATCTGAAAAGTGACTTTAGAGAGGGATACATTCTCTGATTCACAGGTGAGACATATCACATCTAGAAGGTCATCTCTCCCTCCAGCAAGAAAAGATTCGTGGAAGTGATATCATTTGAGGTAAGCCATGAATAATAGTTAATATTCGAGAGATAGAAATGGGAGGGAGTTCAGAGGCAGTGGCATGCTTAGTGCATACTCCTGGGGCCCTCGGCCTTCCCTTACAATTATTCATCCTCAGTGGAGCACCTTCTAAAGACAAGGGAGCCTGGCAGGGGAGAACCAGGCTCTGGCTTTGCTGAGGTCCTGGCAGAAGGCATATCTGCAGGACTTTACTATTATCTGGGTTGCCTAAATCTTGCCTCCTAGAGAGAAGATATCTTGGACAAATTAGAGCTTTGTGCTTCCTGAAGAGTCTGGTCCACTGAGATGTGTGAAGCACTAAGAAGAAAGCTAGCATCTCTCTATCCACATTTGTGGTCCCTCAGGAACTTACTAGTCCCTCAGCTCCCCAAGTAACTCCCAGGAAGCTGAGGAGTTTGGGAGAGCCCTCTTTATCTCTTCAACTAGAAAGACACTAACCTTTAAAATTGATGGGAGTAGAAAGGTGACCAAAAAGGCTGAAGCTGATACATTTCCTGCTCACAGGGCCAGACATGGTATGTTCCCCACCAAATGTGGCAGTGGCATCACTTGGAACTGGAAGCAATGGAAAAGGAATGCACTAGAGAAAGAGTGCTCTTGGAAAGTGATGGGTAACCATTAGTAGAAGGTAAAATTTTAGTAAAGCTTTTAAACTGACAAGAGAAAAAGATAACAGTCATTGGATCAAATAAGCAAAAAAAAAAAATATGAAAAACAGAAAAGAGAAAAAACAGTGTATTATGAATCGAGACATTATTGAATGAATTGTATAATACGTATGCTTTGGAAGTTTATGCTGAATTAAAGGAAATAAATTCGAGTTATATAAGTTGACCTGGAGATATTTCTATGAGGTATTAATGAGTAAAAGAAGTAAGATGCAGAGAACTATGTATAACGTGGTCACATTTTTATAAAACAAACCATGGAAAATCTAGGTACTTCTAAGTTTGTATGCGTGAATATATTTGGCTTATGTATGATGCTCAGCATGAAGAAAAATGTAGACTAACAAATACTAGATTTCTCACATGAATTCTAGGGCGGGAATCAGGGAGGGCTTATACTGATAGGAGATAATGTGGATAAAGATTCAAGAAAGAGGAGGGACAAGAGAGCCAAGTAACTTAGGAAAACAATGAACAGTAATTTGATCAAATAAGTAAATAAACCAAACTATGGTAAAAATTTCACAAAAATGGGAAAAATGTTATGCAATTAAAATCCTACAAATATGTTTATGCATATAAAAGTGGGGTTTTTTTTTTCAAGATTTTATTTTTAAGTGATCTCTACACCCAGTGTGGGGCCTGAACTTACAACCTGAAGACCAAGAGTTGCATGCTCTACCAACTGAGCCAGCCAGGTGTCCCTCAACAGAAGTGTTTTTAAAGAGAAAAGGAGAGGAAAGCCTGGTTAGCTCAGTTGGGTAAGCGTCTGCCTTCGGCTCAGGTCATGATCCCAGGGTCCTAGGATCGAGTCCCACATCAGGCTCCTTGCTCAGTGGGGAACCTGCTCCTCCCTCTGCCCTGCTGGTGCCCTCTCTCTCTCTCTCTGACAAATAAATAAATAAAATCTTAAAAAGAAAAAAAGAGAAAAGGGGAATGGGTGGAGGTACACCAGACAAACTAAAATGAAAGAAAAGCGAAGATGGTATCAGACAAGATAGGAATTTTGGGTTAAACGGGATAAAAAGAACATTGTATAATAATAAACAATAAATGATAATAAAATACAATTCCTGATGAAGAAGTAACGGTATATACTTGTATTGTCAAGCAACATAGCAGCTGATTATACAAAGGAAGTGTATCAGAAACACGAGGAGCATTTAAGGAGATTAAAAATACAATTAAATTAGGCTATTCAGGTTCACATAGATTGGGTCAAGTCAGATAAATAAAAAGAAGTTAAGATGAGAAGAAACTTAGTAACATAATCAATCACACTTGAATGTGTATGTGTGTAGGGGAGGAAAAAAAGAGTGGGGAGAGAGAGAATATAGAGAACTTTGCATTTCACAAATAGGCAAAATAGCAATATATTTTTTTTATTTTTAAAATCAGTCTTCTGCTTGCTAAAAAGAAAAAATGAAAATATTTTAAAATAGAGATTTTACAGATCATACTTTCAGACAGCTAACCTAGTGATCTAGAAGGTCTGAAAAATTAGCAACTTGGAATTTAAGGAACAGTCTCTTAACCCTTAGATGCAACACGAATTCGAAAGTGAAGTTACAAACTATCTAGAAAGTTATAAAAGGAACATCTTTATGCTAAAACCCATGGGACACAGCTAAAGCTATTCTCATAGAAAATTTTACATCTTTAAATGGCTTTGTTATTAAAGAAGAAAGATAAATACAGGAACTTAGTATTTATCTTGATAAATCAGACAAAACAAAATATGCTAAACAAAGTAGTGGAAACAATACATAAAACTACAATCTGAGAAAATAAAATTAGAAAAAAGAATAAGTAAATCTGAAAACAGTTTCTTTAGAAGATCAATAATATAGATTATGAGCTCAATTAAGGAAAAAGGGAAGCAAAAAACATCCATTAGGATGAAAATGGAGATATAATCCAGATACAAATGAGATTTAAAGAATTATAAGAATGCTCTAATCAATCTGAAAACCTAGATTAAGTAGATGTTTTCCTAGCAAAAAGATAAATTACCAACATAACCTCATGAATAAGCAGAAAACTTGAGAAATCAATCTTGTAAAATAGATCGGAAAGGAGATTTAAAATATATCTCTACATGAGGAAGCATGAGCAGAGTTTCAAAGATGAGCTTTATCTAATTTTTAGAGGATAGTTTTAATTTATTTAAATTAGATTAAGAAAATGAGGGAGCTTCTAACTTCATCGTATAAAACAAAACAATATTAATGTCAAAACATGATAAAAAACATACAAAGAAAGAAAATATAGTTTAATGATACTTTATAGGATGCAAATAAAATATTATCAATTGGAACTTAAAAGTGAGATATTCACAGATAGAATTGCAGGAATATGAGGGTAAGTACAAAATCAGGAAAAACACATTTCATGATACTAAGATAACAATGGAGAAAACCAAACTAATATGGCCCTAGATCCTGAAAGTTACTTGATGAAATATAGCAGATATTCTTCATAAGCCCTGACTAAAATAAGAAAGAAATTACTTCAATAGTTTTTACTTGATGAAATAGTTACTTGATGAAATATAGCAGATATTCTTCATAAGCCCTGACTAAAATAAGAAAGAAATTACTTCAATAGTTTTTACTTATGAACAATAAGTAGCCCACTTTACTATTATTCAAATTAAAAAAAATACATTTTAGCTAATGTTATAAGAAAAGGACATTAATACTAACATTGGAAAAGAAGAATGAGATTTATCTGTATTTTTGCTAAAAATTGAAATCCGAGAAAGCTAAAAGTCTTCTAGTCACTTTAAGAGAAATTTTCCAAGTGGCCATGTACCTTATAAATATACAATCACCAATACATTTTCTTTATATTAGATGTAATAGCTATAAATGAAAATGAAGTTATCCTATTTGAAATAGCAGCAGAAACTATAAAATAATTAGGAATAATCTTAACGAGAGCAGTATGAGGTCTATATGAAGACATCCATAAAATATTTCTGAAGGGAACTAATCAAGATGTAGAGTAGAGGAAAGATTTACCATGTTCCTAATGGGACCACTTACTATCATGAAAGTGAGAATTCTTCTCAAGTTAATATATGAATTATGAGAAATTTTAGCTAGAGGCTCCTAAATGTTTCTTTGGAATTGGATTGAGGTAACCTACACATTTTTTTAAAAGAAAAAATATTCAAGAATATAATATTGGCTTAGGAATGTGTGAAGAAATGAGTAAAACAGGAAAGAAGTTTTGGTTATAGGCTATAACTTGTGTATGTGAGTGTGTATAAGGTAACGGTACTATTTCTGTTCACGGTGAAATGATGATTTCTGTTTGGCAATACAAGTATTAAAAACATCTCTCCTCCTGGAAGAAAAGATAGTTTGATCTCACCTTTTTTTTATTGTTTTTTAAGATTTACTTATTTATTTTAGAGAGAGACTGTGCGCACAAGTTGAGTGGGGGGAGGGGCAGAGGGAGAGAGAAAATCCCAAGCAGACTCACTGCTGAGTGTGAGCCTGACGCCAGCTGGATCTCATGACCCTGAGATCGTGACCTGAGAGGAAACCAAGAGTCAGAGGCTTAACTGACTGAGCCATTCAGGTGCCCCTCCCTTCTAGTCTTATACATAAATACACACACATACAGCACACAGAGGCAAATAAATACATAAATAATCACTCAGTAAGTAAAACACAAGGAAACAATAGTCTTAGGGAAAATGTCTGTGGAAGGGCATCTGGGTGGCTCAGTTGGTTAAGCGTCTGCCTTCAGCTCAGGTCATGATCCCAGGGTCCTGGGATTGAGTCCCGAATTGGGCTCCTTGCTCAGCGGGGAGTCTGCTTGTCCCTCTCCCTCTGCTGCTCCCCCTGCTTGTGCTTTCTCTCTCTCTGTCAAATAAATAAATAAAACTTTTAAAAAAAGATTATTAAAAAAAAAGTCTGTAGAATATTTGTATAATCTACAAGTTTGAAGGCTCTTAAAATAAGAGTATATCCAGAGCCTGAGGAGGAAAAGTACATATTTAAATTTGATTAGAGAAAAATTGGAAAGAATTTCAACAAAGAAACCATGAGTGAAGTCAAGGACATGGTTGATTAGAAGAAAACCTCAGTGTATTTAAAAAGCAAAGCCTTCAAATTTACACTATGTAATCAGCTCTTACATTTGAGAGCATGAAGACAAATAATCATAAAAATAGGTAAGGGATTGGTTAAATACACAAACCACGAAAGAGCAAATTCAAATGACCAAGAACTATATGAAAAGATTCTCGGACTCATTCACAGGAAAATGCAAATGAAAAGAAGGCTGAAATATCCCTTTTCACAAGTCATATGGGCAAACAAATCACCTGGAGACTGGACCGCAGCAGGGTCCTTCTTCAGATGAAGCCCCAGAGTTTTCTCTATCCACCAACCAGGCCAGAGGACCCCTTTTGCTGTGATAGGTGCAGAGAACTGCCACACATAACTGAGTATCTAGGAATGATTAGGGAGCTGAGGTCATTTCTTTTACTGTTCATTATCTATACACAGGCTTCAATCTGTGGACCGAAATAATTTTGTCAGTTAACTCAGTATAAATCAACAAATTATTATTTGGAATTTTTTTAAACAGAAGTGTCTTTGGGTTGAATTAGTATAAATCAGTCTCCTGAAGCCCTATCCTTATAATAAATTTTAATACCCTACATGATCTGTACTCCTGCTAACTCAACTCTGTTTCCTTTCTGATTTCATCTTTGGTCACTTCAACCCTCCTCCACTTTGCTCCATCTACAGTATTTTTAAAAAAATATTTTATGTATTTATTTGAGAGACAGAGAGAGCACAAGCAGGGGGAAGGGGTAGAGGGAGAAGGAAAAGCAGACTCCCCACTGAGCAGGGAGCCCGATGCAGGACTGGATCCCAGGACCCTGAGATCATGACCTGAGCTGAAGGCAGACGCTTAAGGACTGAGCCACCCAGGTGCCCCAGTTTCATACATTCTAAGTAAACAAGGAAGACACTGTAGATGGGGAACCTGAGTAACTCAGTTGATTAAGCGTCTGCCTTCGGCTCAGGTCATGTTCCCAGTGTTCTGGGATGGAGCCCTGCATGGGGCTCCCTGCTCAGCGGGAAGCCTGCTTCTCCCTCTCCCACTCCCCCTGCTTGTGTTCCCTCTCTCGCTGCCTCTCTTTGTCAAATAAATAAATAAAATCTTTTTAAAAAATTTAAAAAAATTTAAAAAAAAAAGAATGTATGAAACTTTCTCTCACTCCTGGCCATTTACACTTGTTCCCTCTACCTGGAATGCTTTTCCCTACTTCTCTCAGATTTCTTCCCACATACTTCCTTCTTATTGGAGAGATCATCACTGATTCCTTTTTAAAATAGTGACACTGCCCCCACCTCACTCCTTCTTTTCCTAATTACCCTGCTTTATTATTCCCTTCATATACAAATGGCTACAAGCATATGAAAAGATGATCAACACTAGTCACTAGTGAAATATAAACTAAAACCTCAGGGAAATACTATTTTTCACTCACTAGAATGGCTATCATCAAAGAGATAACAACAACTGTTGACAAGGGTGTGGAGAAACTGGGACCCTCATACGTTGCTGGTGAGAATGTAAAATGCTAAAGACACTTTGGAAAATAATTTGGCTTAGCACTGAAAAACTAAACATAAACTTATCATACGATCTCAGAATTCTACTCCTAAGAATCTACCCAAGAGAAATGAAAAACTATGTTCACACAAAGACTTGTATATGCATGTGATAGTAACATTATTCAAAATAGTCAAAAATGTGAAACAATCCAGTATCCAACTGATGAATGGATTAAACAATGTGGTACACTCATGCCATGGAATATTATTTAATGATAAAAAGGCATGAAGTGCTGATAATTGTTACAACATGGATGATTCTCAGAAATATTATGCTAAGTAAAAGAAGCCAGATGCTGAAGAATACGTATTGATTCCATTTAGGTGAAACGTCTAGAACATCTGCAGACACAGAAATCAGAGCAGTGTTTTAATTGGGGCTGAGGGTGAATAAGAGGACTGACTGAGGGAATTTTGGGGGGTTAATGGAAATCTTCTAAAACTGGAATGTGATGGTTACACAGCTCAGTACACTAAGAATTGTCTACTTTCAACGGACAAATTTTATGGAATGTAAACTGTACCACAATAAAGATAAAACATGCAGTATAATTTATAGGCCATAGTATGGTTGAGTTACAATTGTCTTTCTTGCATTAAAATGTATATTTGGTTTCATTTTTCTTCTAGCATAGAAAGTCCACATTTTTTTTTCTGTTTATGTTTATGAATATTAGGTACCATCTATGCCACCAGAGAATTCTCTCTGTAATTATCAAAAAATTCTTCTGGAAATGCTCATTTGGTAGCTCTGAATTTGTATTTATATGACATGTACACACTAGTTTAAATAACTTGTTTGGGGAAATATGAAATGATGTTCGACTAAGTATGTTCACTTATTCGTTTAGTCTTCAGTTACTGAATATACATTTATTGAGTATCTATTTTGTGTAATAGAGGTATAAAATGTCAAAGGCTAGAGGAGAACAAAGGGATGATCTTATTATTGACTGCAACTTACAAACATAATGAAATTGAGGCCCAGAGAAGTCAAGTTACTTACCTAGTGCAAAACTTCCCAAATGACAAAGCCAGGCAGGTTCTCCTTGTTCCCATTCTCCCTACTACTCTTGTACTAATGCTGTATTCCATAAGAATGTACCAGAAGTTTAGCAAATCACTTTATTACTGTCATTTTAGGACTAACTCCTATGTTTGCATGGTCAACATTTGTGCCACTCAGGATACGCTAGCTTTGGGGAGGTAAGGGGCTATAGGAAATGACTGATAACAAACTTGTCTTTCCATATTTAAAATAAAAAGCATTCAAACCTTATCACGTGCTCCTCCAAATTTGCTTACAACGTAATTTCAGCCTTGTTAGCTATAAATATTATTGAAGGGAATTGAAACTGACAAGGCTCCTTGGTGATAGTTTATGAAATTAAACATTTATTGATTACCAAACCAAACTTCATGAAGCATTTCAAAGTAAATCATTCAAAAGTCTTGTAAATAATAAATGTAGCACAGAATGTAAATCTTCCAATTCATACATTCTATGCTTTAACATGTAAGGAAATAAAAGTCTGATGCATCTCACAAACCACAAAAAAAGAAAGAATTTTTTTCTTCTGTTACCAGAGCAGGTTCTCGTCAATTTCCATATGTTTCCACTGAGCTGGGGGGAGAAGGGAGGAGGGGTACAATTCAACATAAATCAGGCATATGTGCAGCAACTGTAAGACAGGACTACACAGGGATCCTGGGTGGCTCAGTCGGTTAAGCATCTGCCTTCAGCTCAGGTCATGATCCCAGGGTCCTGGGATCCAATCCCACATGGCGCTTCCCCTGCTCTGCAGGGAGCCTGCTTTTCCCTTTCCCTCTGCCTGCCACTCCCCTTACTTGTGAGCTCTCTCTTTCTCTGTCAAATAAATAAATAAAATATTTAAAAAAAAGAGACATGAGTACACATATTAATAGGTCAAGCTTTTTGAGTCTTCTGTCTTAAGTACATTTAAAGTAAATTAGATTATAAATAAAATGTAATTGGACAAAGGTATTTAAATATTGTATTCGCAGTAACTGAATTAACTCCAGGGTGTATTTTAGTTACTGGAAGAAAATGAGTAAATTTTTTAAAAGAGCAATTCAACTTTTTTGTAATCTATCTTTTTAAAAACTTGCTCTGATTTCAGATGGCCAATTCCTTTTACTAACGAATAAGACAAATGCTGTTTGCTATTGACAACACAATCTCCCTCATTTTGGCAAGACTATAATCCTTTAAAACTTTTAATTATCATCATCAATGAGTGAATCACCTCTAGAAATTACATTGATATCAAAATTGGTATTAGGCTTTTAATATATATTCAATGTAAAAAGACCTTACTATGGAAATCAGTTATATAAAAGGTAGTGATTGAAAATATTAAGTTTATATATACTTGTGCATTCATTTATTTGCCAAATATCAGTTAAATACCCATAAAAATGCCGGGATCCCACCGGGTGTTACAGATACAACGATTAAACAGAAGACTCATTTCCTGCTCTAAGGAAGCTTAAAATATCAGATTGTAAGTAAGATAATTGGTAAGTCCTCAGCTAACCAAACAAGATGGATTTCGTGGTCTTTACTGTTGAGTCCACTAAAAAAATGTTAGACTCCTGTTTCGTGGATGTCATTTTTACTTTTTATTATATGGATGGGGAAAAAACATTTGTGGTAGATTTCATTTTCCAAAAATTCAGTATTTCTGGTCTCACATGTTCTTGTAATCCTTGCTATAACACCATCAAGACTAGAGATTGGGGCACTTGGTTGGCTTAGTCAGTTAAGCACCCGAGACTTAATTTCAGCACGGGTCATGATTTCAGGGTCTTGAGATTGAGCCTCGTGTCATGCTCTGTGCTGGGCATGGATCCTGTCTGGGATTCTCTCTCCCTCTGCCTCTGCACCCCGCCCCCCCCAACTGCTTGTGTGTGCTCTCTCTCTAAAAAAAAGACTAGGAATCTATTTTCTTTCTCTTTCAACTTGGAAGGGGTTGAATCTGCTTTGACCAAAAGAGTAAACAGATATGATACCATGTAACTTCCAAGGCTAGATCTAAAAATTATATAGTTTCTGCCTGCCTCTCTCTTGGGGCCCAACCACCATGCTGTGAGAAGCCCAGGTTAACGGAAGGTCATGTATACTAGATTCCGTTGACAGCCCCACTGAAAGTCCCAGCTGATAGCGAGTGTCAGCTGCAAGATGTGTGAGTAAGCAAGCTTTCAGATGCTTATCGGCCGGGAATGCTGAGTGGAGCAGAGAGTAGCTTTCTCTTTCCAGGCTCTGCCCAAAACTGCACGTTTGTGAGCAAAACAAATGCTTTTGGCATTTTAAGCCATTACGTTTGAAAATTTTTAATGCAGAAGTAGACAGCTGGATCAGAGTGCCTCCATATGTAAACTTTGATTCATTTCAGTAAAATAATTCTTACAGTACTATATACTGCAAGAAAAATGCTCTTTGGAAATTGACTATCAGTACTTGCCTACATTTATTTATTCCTCCAAAATTGCTCCTATTATTCATATATACTATTTATATTCCAGCCAAATATAACTTCTTACTTTTATCTTTTACTAACTCATTCCAGAGATATTTATTAAACACCTACTACGTGCTTGGCATTTTGCTAGACACTAGTTTTCCCTGAACACATTATGGTCCTTCACAGCTTCACATCTTTGCACATCCTGTTCTTTCTAACAGAATACCTTTCCCTACTGTCTCTAACATACTTCAACATACTTCCATAACCATTTCAGGTGTCACCTCTATGGTGAAGACTTTCCGTACTCTGCTGGTGGTAGCCATATTTTTCTTGTACTCAGAGCACTATGCATATCTCTGTTGCTGCTCTTACGCTTCTAATTCTCAATTTTAGTCTAACTCCTCTACTAGACTTTGAGCCTCTGGAGGTCAAGAACTAATGTCTTTATGAATCTTCTGCTCTCTGTACTAGAGTATCAGGAACATACTAGTTTCATAATACTAATGGTTGGATATTATTAAATAATAATTTAAATATTGATTGAGTGCTGGCATTTTTGGTACTTTTTTCTTAAAATTACTTTTAGTACTTTATGAGAGTACTATGCACACATGATAATAACAATTATGTCATTAGCTAGGGGAGGTACTGAGCTAATTAACAAATTTCATATATATTACCATGAATGCATCAAGTAGTAATGGTTTTTGTCCACAACTAGCCTTAGCTGATTTTAACAACCTGATAGAGATTGAAGATTTCATTGCTTATTTCTAAACTCCAAATATTTCTTTAGCTTTTTAATCACTCTAATGATCACTCATTAGCTTACGAACTGCGGCAATGAAAAAAAAAAGTTTCCTTAATGTATAACTAAGATATATTTTTCAAGAAGCATTCAGAACATTTTCTGCATAATAGGATATTCATCCAAATAATTTGGTATGATTGTTAGTAGTACTCTTTTTTTTTTTTAAATCATAAGGGTCTTCTGTACCAGGAGCTGACCTATTATCATTTACTAAGCTACAGTTCTCTGGAGCCAAGGAGATGGAAGACCTTTTCTTTGATCTCTCCCATTTCAAAGCTCAAATGGAGGTACCTTATGTACTTTTTAGTCACTTAGTTTCTAAAAGGATCCATTAAGAAATAATGCCATAAAATCAATGGTTAGAGTTTCAGCCTTGTGAACATGACCATTACCAGATATGTAGGAAACCTAAGGGCTCTTTAGGAAAAATTTCCTAAATTGTGAGTGCTACTTGGATGGGAGCCTCTGGGGAAGAGAGAGAAAGAACATAAAATAACTAATTAGAACTCTGCAAAACAGCCTAATAATGTGGACTGAATCAAATGGTGCCCTTAACAGTCAGAAAAAAATCTTTTTCTCAATGTTCAATCATTGCCGCTATATATTTTAACAGAACAATAAATGGTTCACTGGGTAAAAGATTATTTTTTATTTTTATTAACTTTCATTATGTTTTTTCTAATTTATTGATTCCTTTTTTGATTCATTTGTTTAGTTTTATTCATTTTTAAACTTTATTTTATTTTGTTTGTTTTTTTGTCTCAAGTTTTTATGTAATACTAGTTAGTTAGCATATACTGTAATATTGGTTTCAAGAGTAGAATTTAATGATTTATCACTTACCCATGACTCATACTCAGTGTTCATCACAGTAAGTGCCCTCCCTAATACCCATCACCCGTTTAGCCCATCCCTCACCCACCTCCCCTCCAGCAACCCTCGGTTTGTTGTCTATAGTTAAGAGTCTCTTATGCTTTGATGATGAGTGATGTTGAGCATCTTTTCAGGTGTCTGTTGGCTATCTGGATGTCTTCCTTGGAAAAATGTCTATTCATGTCTTCTGCCCAATTCTTAAGTGGATTATTTGTTTTTTGGGTGTTGAGTTTAAGAAGTTCTTTATAGATTTTTGATACTAACCCTTTATCAGATATGCCATTTGCAAATATCTTCTCCCATTCTGTGGGTTGTCTTTGAGTTTTGTTTATTGTTTCCTTCACCATGCAGAAGCTTTTTATCTTGATGAAGTCCCAATAGTTCATTTTTGCTTTTGTTTCCCTTGCCTCTGGTGACCTATCTAATAAGTATTACAGCTGAGGTCAAAGAGGATGCCGTCTATCTTCTCCTCTAGGATTTTGATGGTTTCCTGTCTCACATTTAAGTCTCTAATCCATTTTGAATTTATTTTTGTGTATGGCATAAGAAAGTGGCCCAGTTTCATTCTTCTGCATGTTGCTGTACAGTTTTCCCAACACCATTTGTTGAGAGACTGTCTTTTTTGCATTCGATATTCTTTCCCGCTTTGTCGATTACTTGACCATACAGTTGTGGGTCCATTTCTGGGTTTTCTATTTTGTTCCATTGATCTATGTGTTTGTTTCTGTGCTAGGGCCATACTATTTTGACAACTGCAGCTTTGTAATAGAGTTTGAAGTCTGGGATTGTGATGCTTATCGTTTTGTTTGTCTTTTTCAAGACTGCTTTGGTTATTCAGGGTGTTTTGTGGTTCCATACAGATTTTAGGATTGTTTGTTTTAGCTCTGTGAAAAATGCTAATGGTATTTTGATAGGGATTGCATTAAAGTTGTAGATTGCTGTGGGTACTATAGACATTTTAACAATATTTGTTCTTCCAACCCATGATCATGGTATGTTTTTCCATTTCTCTGTGCCATCTTCAATTTCTTTTGTAAGTTTTCTATAGTTTTCAGAGTATAGATTCTTTACCTCTTTGGTTAGCTTTATTCCTAGGTATCTTATGGTTTTCGGTGCAATTGTAAGTGAGACTGATTCTTTGACTTCTCTTTCTGCTACTTCATTATTGGTATATAGAAATGCAACAAATTTCTGTATGTTGATTTTGTGTCCTGCGACTTTGCTGAATTCATCAGTTCTAGCAATCTTTTGGTGGAGTCTTTCGGGTTTTCTACATTGGATAAAAGATTTTGATTGCTCTTCCCATTGTTTGGTTTCATATGGCTCAATTTCTATCCCACAGATACTTTAGGAATATTATAAATAAATATATAGATATCTCACTGAGAATACAACTCTAAGAAATGAAGCATTTTTCATAAGGAAAGTTTTTACACAAGACTGAACTTATTCCTAAGTAGAACAGATGCTTATGTACTGTGATTTTAGGAACTCTGATAATGACTCTTACTTTTTCCATGTGTGCATGCCCCAATTTAATATTCTCTGGTGGCTGAAATTTTTTTTAATGAGAATGATTTCTCTATTTTATTTTTGACATTAAGATTGAGAATGTGAATGTTCCAAGGAAAAGCAATTGATAGTGACTATGGCTCTTACTAAGTTTTAAGTGGCTAATAACATCTTTTTCTAGAAACAGATTGTGATAGAGTGTACTATGGACCATGGAGAAGAAAAAGGGGCACTTACAGGCAAGTTTGCCCATTTTATCATTTTTCCCTAGGACCAGCTCCATTCCCAAAGTATTGAAACGTATCCATTTATACAGTGAGCTATATTTTATTTTTCATAGAAATAGATCTAAAATGTATTATGCATTCTCTTGATTTATTAGAGTATACTGCTTAAAATATAAACTTTCTTCATGACCTAGAGTCATTATTTTGTTTTTCCCCAAATTATCCTAGATTGCTGTATTTTCTTATAATTCTGTTGTCCCACCTCTTAATGGCAGCCATCCCAGCTCAGTCTATCCCTCACTATTTCTCATGTACTCTGTACCTCTATGTCTTTAGAGTCACAACATACTATGTTTCAGTCCTTAGTACAATATGTAGTAGCTGTTACTTGACCTCTTTAAGTCTTGTTTTGGTTGTTAATGGTAATACTTCCTATAGGGACTGTGGTGAGGACAATTAAAAATGCACACGAAGCATAGAGCTTTTAGCTATAACTTGTTCATGTGTCTGTACTAGATTAGAAACAATAAAAGATGCCAAATGCGGACACTTGGGTGGGTGGCTCCGTCAGTTAAGCATCTGTCTTGGGCTCAGGTAGTGATCTCCTGGCCTTGGGATGGAGCCCAGCATCTCTCTTCCCTCTGCCCCTCCCTGCCAGTTCATTCCCTCTCTCTCTCAAATAAATAATAAAAAATCTTTTAAAAAAAGACGCCAAATGGAGCAAAGTATTCAAGTATATTAAGAAAGTAACTTGAATTTTAAACATAATTTTGAAATTATAAAAATTATAAAAATCTTTCCAGAGGGTGCATTGATTACTTTTCTGTTCTTAGGAAGTTAGAGCTACTTTTCACTAATATTTAAGGTTAAAGGATGGTTAGGGGAGAAAGAATTATAGAGGATGCCTGCCAGAAAAGTAGGTAGAATTGGGGCGCCTGGGTGGCTCAGTTGTTAAGCGTCTGCCTTCGGTTCAGGGTATGATCCCAGGGTCCTGGGATCGAGCCTCGCATTGGGCTCCCTGCTTGGTGTTAAGCCTGCTTCTCCCTCTCCCACTCCCCCTGCTTGTGTTCCCTCTCTCTCACTGTTTTTCTCTCTGTCAAATAAATAAAACCTTAAAAAAAATAAAAAGAAAAGTAGGTAGAACTGCATTTTTACATTCTAAAATCAAAGAATAAAGTAAAATTTCAATCAATGTATAACTCCACCTAAGGACTATTTCATGAGGTTGCATTTTTTAGTCTGCCTATAAAATAGCCCTTTAACATTACCACCTGGGTTTGTTTTTTGTTTTTTTTAATTGCAGTGGTATCATGTTCTCAACTTTGTACAATGACAGGCACACAAGTAACAGTGAGTAAATTTTAGGATCAAGGGGGGAAAAAGTGTGGAACAGAAATTCTCTTGCCTTAGATACAATGGGATTACTCTTCCATTTGAGTCCTAGGAAGTGTCCCTGGGATTTGCATTCCAGAACATCATTTCCTAGTTGAAGGACTTTGGGAACCTAAAGGGAATTTTTAAAAGGTCAGTTTTTAGTTGCTTATGGCCTGCCTCTCGTTTCTCATACAGTTACTGCTGACATTCAGCATAGTCATGGAGAATATCCAATTAAGAATCCTGGCTGGCAAGTCACCTTTAAATTCTTATATTTTATTTGTCCCCTAGCATCTATTTGGAGTACTACCATATTGGAACCTTGAAGGTATATGATCTTTATTATAATGGCCACTCTCCAAGGAAATATATGTTCTAAAATAAAAGGCAGACCACTGTGACAAAAACTATCAGGACCTCTACCCTCCCATCAGATCACTACCCATAATCTTCAAGGCTTGTCTTTCCTGGTCTTTATTTTCTAAAACATCAGCATAGAACAATAGCACTCTTATAACTCAGTTACTTGGAGCTCTTTCAGACTGATAATTTTGGTGCCTTATAAATAAAATAGTCAATTAGACTTTGAGTGGAGGAGTTGATACTGAGTGAATCAGAGTTTATCTAATATTCCTTGGGAGAAAACTAGAGAGTGAACCCTACACTCACCTAAGGACAATTTTTGTTCTAGGATCACATCTTCTCATAGGAAAAGTTCTCAGTTGGCTTGAAGAGTATCGTCACAGTGCCACTGGCTTTTGAGAGTCGCATTTGACAAAACTGAAATAACTAAGGATCACTGGCATTTTGTTAAACTATCCAAGGGAATCAAAGAGCCAAGCTGAGGAGAAAACAATGCTTGCTTGTCTTGAATCCTAGGATGGCCTCTTTGTTGTAATGCTTTCCACAGAAATCTCTTGGAAGAATATGATTCCATTCATGACACTGCTATCTTCTGAAGAGATCAGAAAATTTAAGCTATGGTCTTCTTATCTTTAAGAAATAAACATTAGATTTTGCTTTTAAGAGAAAAAACTAGTGGATGAGTAAATATTGACAGCATCTGGGCATATTCACATGTAAAATTTAAAGACATTTGGTTAGAAACTCTGCCCTTGAGGCCAATGGTATTTGATTTGACATAATATGGACTAAAACGACCCCTGGTTCATCATCATTGAATAGGAGTAGTCCAATGAAAGAGTTAAAGCTGATTTTCTCTTTGTCAATTAGACCAAGCATCGCCTCTAACAGCACTTCCTAAACTCATTCTTTGTCCTCTCTCTTGTTTTTCAGAGCTGATAATTAACAAGAGTCCAAATCTTAGAACTACTCAACAAGTAGAAGGATCTCGATACAAATACTGACAAGCAACTTAGGGCCTATTTTAAATCTTCAGATACACTCTGCAATTCAGATTAATAATTTAATACCAAATATCATTACAGAGAAGACTCACAAAAGCAAGAATACTGTTCTTATGGATTGAGTTTACTGAAGGAACTGAAAGTCAAGACTGAAGAAATACTAGAAGTGGCCAGGGAATATCATTTTATTTATTTTTTTTAAAGATTTTATTTATTTATTCGACAGAGATAGAGACAGCCAGCGAGAGAAGGAACACAAGCAGGGGGAGTGGGAGAGAAAGAAGCAGGCTCATAGCAGAAGAGCCTGACGTGGGGCTCGATCCCACAACGCCGGGATCACACCCTGAGCCGAAGGCAGACGCTTAACCGCTGTGCCACCCAGGCGCCCCACGGGAATATCATTTTAAACTGGCAATTTGTTCTAACAATTTGGCTTAAGATATAATGTTCATGTATACTCACATAGTAATGCTAGTAATTTGTCATTATATCAGAAAGCAAACCAAGTGTGCCTGTTTTTACGATATTGCTTTTGCGATATCACCATTATGCGTTCTCACGATCACTAGTTTGTTGAATTTCATTTGGATTAAACTGATGTTCCCATACACATCTTAGGGAAAATATCCTCTGGTTAACTTTTTTAGAAGTTAAGAAAAATCAACAGTGCAAAGACTAGCCACAGTGGAAATACCAAAGAAATAATGTTTAAAGAAGTAGATTAGGAGACAAGATACATAATCATGCAAAGATGACTAGTAGTAAGTACCTGTACAAAAAGAATGTAACTCATGTTATAGTTTTTGAGGAGTTAGCCAAAGGAATGAACACCATGAGCAGGGCTGGCCAGGAACGGCATTAAAGAAGTGGGGCTTCACTGTGTAGAATTAGGTAGCGTGCAAGAAGAGAAATAAATGACATTCTAAAGAATTATTTATTTATTATTAGAGGTGGGGAGGGGCAGAGGGAGAAAGAGAGAGACAGAATCTCAAGCAGACTCCCCGCTGAACGTGCAGCCCAACATGGGGCTTGATTTCATGACCCTGAGATCATGACCTGAGCCGAAATTAAGCATCAGATGTTTAACCGACTGAGCCACCCAGGTGCCCCATTAAATGACATTCTAAAGATTTTATTTGTTTATTTGAGAGAGAAAGAGAGCATGAGTGGAGGGGGAGAAACAGAGGGAGAGGGACAAGCAGAGTCCCTGCTGAGCAGAGAGACCAAATCAGGGCTCGATCCCAGGACCCTGAGATTATGACCTGAGCCCAAGGCAGATGCTTAACTGACAAAGCCACCCAGGTGCCCCAATAAATGACATTCCAGACAAGGAAATAACCATGTGGGGAAGGATGGAGGCAGAAATGTTCAAGGAATGCACTATACTTGAAATGTACATTTTATACTGGGATTGAAGAGGAAAATAGGGTTCAGAAAATAAGAGGATCAGAGAGTGAAAGGCCTGTATTCATTTGCCGTAACAAAGTACCATAAACTGTGTGACTTACGTAGCAGAAATGAATTTTCTCAAATCTCTGAAGACTAGAAGTCCAAGCACAGATTTGGTTTCTTCTGGAGCTTTTTTCCTTGATTTGCAGATGGTGATGTCCTCACATGATCTTTCCTCCGTGTGCATCCATCCCTGCTGACTCCTTTTGTTTGTTCAAGTTTCCTCTCGTTATAAGGACACAAGTCAGGTTGCAGGAGGGCCTACTCTAACAGCCTCACTGTAACTTAACTGCTTCTGTAAAGGTCCTATCTCCAAATATACTCACATTCTGAAGTATGAGGGGTTAGGGATTCAACATATGAATTTTGGAACAGTCCATAGGAGATCTGCATGCCAAGTTGAGGGGAAGGTTTCAAAGAGACAGCATTAGTGATTTGGGATCTAGTTCTGACTGAGTCAGTCCCTTTCCGTGTGGCCCTGAGTGCACTGTGAAACCAGTCTGGTCCTATAGGTAGATGGAGTTGAACTAGAAAATCTCCAAGGTTTTCCTAACTAAAATTCTATGTTTGGGGGAAATTCCTAAAAATAGGAATATGGGTCACATAGCCATAAGCCAATCAACAACATGAATCAGCTTATTTGCTGTCAATTAGACCAAGCACAGCTTCTAAAACAGCACTTCATAAACTGTTTTTAGGACCAGTGGCATCTCATAAGATATGAACAGACATTGCTCAAAAAGTATTCTGAGGTAATAAAAATTCAGAAGATTTGCAAAATTATTTTGACAGGGGAACTTTGAGCATTTATTTATTTATTTATTAAAGATTTTATTTATTTATGTGACAGAGAGACAGCCAGCGAGAGAGGGAACACAGCAGGGAAGTGGGAGAGGAAGAAGCAGGCTCCCAGCCAAGGAGCCCGATGTGGGGCTCAATCCCGGAACACTGGGATCACGCCCTGAGCCGAAGGCAGACACTTAACGACTGCGCTACCCAGGCGTCCCTGAGCTTTTAGGTAAATCAAGGCATTTTATGGAAGCTACAAAACCCCAGGGCAAGTGCATCATCCTTTCTTACTAGTGAAACATTAATATGTTCTGCTCTTACCTCCCAATTTGTACAAGATATATAAGGAATAAAATCAAAGTTGTTATATTGGAATTGCATGTTATATGCAGTTGTTTTTACTCTTTTATAAAAAAATCATTTTCTGAGAACATTTTAAACAATTTGGGAGTAGTTGTTATAAGTACATTTTTAAAAACTATTTCAGATAAAAGTTAAATTGAGCTAGAGTCAAGGAAATAGCCATCTCGGAGAGAATAAAATACTCTAGCTGCCTTAATTCTCTTGATTTTATAAACAATTAAGATTTCTCCTTAAGTTGTATGATAGCCTGGAAGAATACAGAGAAGGCTCATGGGACTGCAAGGGCTCCCACATCATCTTTCCTTGTCACTTGCTCACTTGCTCACTCCTGGGGTGTGAAGGTGGGGTTGGGGGTGGGCTGGACTGAGACAAACCAGTTCTGAACCTATAGAACCTGAGAACTTGTATCATGCTGGTTCTTTCCCCTCTCTCCTTGGGGATTTGAAAGATGGAAGATATAATGTTTAAGAATTCACTGATTTATTCACAGTTGGTTCTAGGGCTAGTCAATGAGAACTGGGCTTAAAAAGGGTGGGCCCAACTCCTTCTTAAGTGAGTTCAGGGAGAGCCATACTCAGAACCATCTTTTTTTTTTTTAATAAAGATTTATTCATTTATTTGAGAGAGAGAGAGTGAGTGAGCATGAGTGGGGGAGGGGCAGAGGGAAAGAGAGAATCCTCAAACAGACTCCCCGCTGAGTATGGAGCCTGACATGGGGCTTGATCCCACAACCCTGAGATCGTGAGCTGAGCCGAAACCAAGAGCCACCCAGGTGACCCCAGAACCATCTTTAAGAGATGCGGTATACAGCAATTTTCAAGTTTATTTGACCATGTCCTTTTCTGTGTGGGTACAGTTTGTGCATGAGACAGGGAGAGACAGAAAGACAAAGAGAGAATTCTCTCTTCTTTTCAATAGACTATTTTTCAGAGTAGTTTTAGGTTTGCAGCACAGTTGAGCAGAAAGTACAGAGAGCTCTTGCATACTGCCTATCCCTACACATAGACAGTTTCTTCACTTTCAACATCCCCTACCAGAGTGGTACATTTGTTATAATCAAAGAATCTATATTGGCGCATCATCATTACCCAAAGTCCACGGTTTATATTAGGGTTCACTGTTGGTATTGTACATGGCATGGGTTTTGACAAATGTATAATGACACGTATCCACCATTATAGTATCATATAGAATAGTTTCACTGGCCTAATAATCATCTGTGCTCTGAGAATTCTCTTTTACTAGTATTTGCTGGTATGGCAGTGGACACGTTCTGAGAAATGTTGCTCTAAAACAACTGGGGCTTGTATGATTGAATAGGTAAAAAACCTGGTTTCTGCTTTATTGAAACCAGCAAGAGGCACTGATTCAAAACATATGCTGCTTTGCTGTCTACTACAACTCCCTGACAGCGGGCCATGTACCTCACCTTATACTTGGCTAATGCAAATAAACTATTCAGGTGGTTTGGGAGCCTAAGCACCTAATTTACTGCTCACTTACATTTGGTAAGTATTTTAAAGGAAGGTTTACTTACATCCTCTCTCAGGAATGTGGGAGTCTGCAGCAGGGAGCTACATAAGAGTTTATATGTTCTCTTTTTAATTGAATATCATGAGAACTTTACTTTCAAGAACACAGGTGTTTCACCTGAGGCCAGGAAGTTTATTAAGGATGAGCCCTATTTCTGGAGTGTGAGGCATGTGTTGTGATCATGGAACATACTGAAAGGAAATAAGGCCGTGAATTTTCACTTTCAAACCCGACGTCATGGAATTTCAGAGTCTAATCCTGCTAAATATATTAACATGTATGTGGGTATTTTTATTTTATATGAGTATAAAGATACCAGCCTTTCTGAAATATACTGAAGGCATTTGCAGGAGCTATGGAGTATCTTAAATAAATTTCATTTCCAAAGTAAGAAAATTACAAGAACGTTAATGCAGAATATTTTGTCAAGAGGGTTCAGTCTTGATTTGCAAAAGGTTCAGAGAAGTAAAAAGATAAGACCGCCAAACTTGGACAAGGGCACATGAGTACTTTCCCTAGCTGCATGATGCTGGGCATATACTAACTCCTTTACACTTCTGTGTCTTTGTTTATAGGACTTATATATCTGGTCTACTACAATTCTTCTCTCTCCCTTCCTTCCATCTTCCTATTTCACAAATATTTATGATGTTTGTCTGCCACGGTTTGGTCCCTACGTTGGGTGTTGGTGGCACCGTAACAAATAAGATGAGGTCCTTGATTTCAAAGAGCTTTTAATTTAGTGAGAGAGACAGACAAGTGAATTGGAAACTATAATACAGTGCGTCAAGAGTTCTTACCATGGAAGAACATAGAAGGGTAACCCAGCCTCATGGAACTATAAAAGGGAGATATTTAACTAGTTTACAACAGAATGGCCAACCACTTAATAAAAGAGTGAAATACTTCTGTACGGTTTGGTCGATAGCTTCTTTCTGTGCTCCCAAATGTGTGTTGTTTTTTTTTTTCCCCTGACACTGTGGCCATGCAGGCTTCTCTCCAAATACCTCCCTCCTACACTTTGTCATGACCCTGCCAGTAAGAGTTAGTCTCTGAACACTGTAAGTCTTCCATGATTCTGTTCCAGCATGGTAGCCTATGTCCCTTCTGATTGCTCACCAGTGCCCAAGCCACACTTGTCAAATGCTTTGAATAGCAACGTTAGCTCATACACTGCCTCTTGAAGAACTGAAACATGAAATCTATTAGGCTTAAGAAAGAAAGGCAAGAGTGGGTAAAAAAGTATTCCAGACAAAGAGAGTAATGTGTAGACAGGTCCACTGGTGAAAGAGAGCCTGGCATATTTAAGAAATGGAAAGTAGTTTAGTAGATCATTACTGGTGAGTACTAGGAGGGAAGTAGTGGTAGAAAACTCTAGAGAGGTGGGCAGGACCCAGATTATAAAATGCTTTACAAGTCAGGCTCAGTAGTTTCTGCTGAATATACATGGGCATTATTTATGTATTTCTGCTGATGGCACTACTGTGTTTTGGTGGGGTTAGAAATGCCAGGAAAAATACTACAGAAAAGTCTGGATAGCAGTACTGTACAGGTATCTATTACCTTGTGATATCTGTCCCAAAATTGGTGTTGTAAGTAAGGTCTGTTTGCTATCCTAGCCCCATGATTGTAGAATTCTTTCCAGGGCATGCCAGAAACATCAATATTTACTTTAATACCAGAGAAATAGCAATATGCAACCACAGGGCTCTTCTTCCCATTCTATTAATCATTCTAGAGAGAAAGGGAGCTGGCATCTAGGAAGTTCAACAAATTACCTGCAGATTTTAGCCATTTTGAAAGTGGTATTAATACTGTTTGGGGGGAGTGAACGATAAGGGCTTTCTAGAGTAATGCTTGAAGACTGATATTTTTAATAGCTTAGATATCAGTAGTGTGTAATAAATGTTTAATGGGTGCACAGGTAAGTGAGTAAATGAATGAAAGGTGGTGATTCTCAGGTGTAAGGTAGAAATAGCTCTTTCCTTTTCTGAATGTTTCTCTAGCTTGGAAGGAAATCCCACGAGCCTAACCTACCATCTTTTTTCAACTCTCCCACTCCTTGTGGCTTAGCAATCCTGTTGAGTTTTGGAGACGTCACTAGGCATATATTGCTCAACGAATCTTTGCTACAGCTCCTGGATTAATTTGGAACTAGGAAGCATGTTTTCTGTCCTATTTCTTGGGCAGGCTCTATCCTGGGGCACAGGGTTATGGTGTGCGTTGGGAGAGACTTTCCTTGTTCCAATGTTTCCTTGCCTTGGTAACAAAGTTTGTCTAACTTTGGGGTTTGTTATTAGAAAGCCTGCTTGCCAGCATATATTAGTCAGACTTTCCAGTATCAGCTTTATCAGTAATAAAAGTGAGATTTTGAACTCCATTTGTTTACATTGTCTTACATTTCAGTTGATTCAGAGATGAGGTAGAAAATGAGAGGGCTATTTATTAGGCTTCTTTCAAATGCAGTGATACATTTTTCTCACTCAAGCCATAGGAAGATATTTTCCTGCTAAATTTAGAAAGAAAATTTGCTTATATCTTAATATGAAAGCACATTTACTTTTCCCTTCATATAGGTGTATATATGCTTTATAAATGTTTAAAATTCCTTATGCTATATTATTGTTATTCTGGTCTCTATTTTATTTATTTCTGATTTTTCTTTGTTATTTCCTTCCTCTACCAAATTTCAGCTAAGTTTCTTCTTTTTCTACTTCCTCATGGTATAATGTTAAGTTGTTTATTTGAGCTTTTTTTCTTTCAAAGATTTTACTTATTTTTTTGTTAGAGAGAGAGAGAGAGGGAGAGAGAGAGAGAGCGCACAGGCAGGGAGAGTGGCAGGCAGAGGGAGAAGCAGGCTCCTCGCTGAGCAAGGATCCCGATGCAGGACTAGATCCCAGGACTATAGGGGTCATGACCTGAGCTGAAGGCAGACACTTAACCAACTGAGTCACCCAGGCGTCTTGAGCTTTTTTTCTTAATACAAGCACTTATAGCATAAATTTCCCTCTGACATCTGGTTTTGCCGCATCCCATAGGTTTTGAAATACTGTGTTTTCTTTTCCTTTTGTTTTGAGACACATTTTGATTTGCCATTTGATTTCTTATTTGGTCCATTGCTTGTGCAGTAGTGTGGTATTTAATATTTACATTGTAGATTTTCCAGCTTTGTTTTATTGTTGATCTTTAGCTTTATACCATTCTGGTTGGAAAATATACTTGGTATGATTTCAGTCTTCTTAAATTTGTAGTATTTGTTATGTCTCTTTTTATGTGATTTAACCAAGGGATTCTTCTGTGTGTACTTGAAGAAAACGTGTATTCTACTTTTCTTGGATGGTATGTTTTATATATATCTTTTAGAACCATATATTCTGAAGTATGCTTCAAGTAAAAAATGTTCTTGATAAAAAAAAGTTTCAACTGAGGATACGTATTTAAAATAAAACATATCAGAGGGGAGGTGGGTGAGGGGATGGGTGAAATAGGTGAAGGGGATTCAGAGTACATTTATGATGAGCACCGAGTAATGATGTATAGAATTGTTCAATCACTACATTAATATAGTGAAACTAATATAACTCTCTATGTTAACGACACTGGAATTAAAATAAAAAACTTAAAAAAAAGAATGGTGGTTTTGAACATTGAATCTAGAAAGAGACATGTGTTTAAAGCTCTGCTCTATTGCTTATAAGGCATGAGACCTCACAAAAATTGTTCTCTGTGGATTTTAATTTCCTCAAATATAAATATAAAACAGCATAATCTTAGAGCCTGTCTCATTATGTTGGCCTAAGATTTTATATGTAAATCACATATAAGAATCTTGCACATAGTAAGTACTATATGTGTTTGCTGTTGCTTATTGGTCCTGAAAATGAACCTGAGTTTGGAAAGATAGTCCAACTTTCCCTGTCCAAGCTCTTTCTAGTTTTTTAATGACCCATTAATTATATTCAATAATGGTAGTTATTAATAATGAAAAACAAATTCAGTTAGATATATATTTTTCATGATTTGGTAAGGATGGCCATTTGAAATTTAACTTTATTAATCTTATCAATATAGACATAAATATTGATGTTATATGAGTAGGCACCATCTTTTCGTTTTTGCTTTCTTTTGTTTTATTATGTTCAGTTAGCCGCTGTACATCATTAGTTTTTGATGTAGTGTTCATGATTCATTAGTTGCATGTAACACCCAGTACTCATCACAACATGTGCCCTCCTTAATACCCATCGCCCTGTTAGCGGATCCTTCCACCCTCACCCCTCTGAAACCCTCAGTTTGTTTTGCAGAGTCCATAGACTCTCATGGTTCATCTCCCCCTCCAACTCCCCCCCTTCATTTCCCCTCGCTTCCCCTATGGTTCTCCATGCTATTGCATATGTTCCACACATGAGTGAAACCATAGGATAATTGTCTTTCTCTGCTTGACTTACATTAATTAATTTCCTCCAGTTCTATCCATGTCGATGCAAATGGTGGGTATTCATGCTTTCTGATGTCTGAATAATATTTCATTGTATATATGTACCACATCTTTTTTATCCATTCATCTGTTGAAGGGCATCTTGGCTCCTTCCACAGTTTGGCTATGTTGGACAATGCTGCTATGAACATTGGGGTACATGTGCCCCTTATTTTCACTACATCTGTATCTTTGGGGTAAATACCCAGTAGAGAAATTGCTGGGTCATAGGGCAGCTCTATTTTTAACTTTTTGAGGAACCTCCACACTGTTTCCCAAAGTGGCTGTACCAACTTGCATTTCCACCAACAGTGTAAGAGGGCTCCCCTTTCTGCACATCATCTCTAACATTTGTTGTTTCCTACCTTGTTAATTTTTGAGTTTGAGAAGTTCTTTATAGATATTGGGTATCAGCCCATTATCTCTAATGTCATTTGCAAATATCTTCTCTCATTCTGTGGGTTGCCTCTTAGTCTTGTTGACTGTTTCCTTTGCTGTGCAGAAGCTTTTTATTTTGATGAAGTCCCACCAGTTCATTTTTGCTTTTGTTTCCCTTGCCTTTGGAGATGTGTCATGGAAGAAGTTGCTGTGGCCAATGTCAAAGTGGTTACTGCCTCTGTTCTCTAGGATTTTGATGGATTCCTGTCACACATTGAGGTCTTTCATCCATTTAGAGTTTATTTTTGTGTATAGTGTAAAAGAATGGTCGAGTTTCATTCTTCTGTATATAGCTGTCCAATTTCTCCAGCACCATTTATTGAAGAGACTATCTTTTTTCCATTGGATATTTTTTCCTGCTTTGTCAAAGATTATTTGACTGCAGAGTTGAGGGTCCATTTATGGAGTCTGTATTCTGTTCCATTGGTCTATGTGTCTGTTTTTGTGCCAGTACCATGCTGTCTTGGTGATCACAGTTTTGTAATATAGCTCGAAGTCAGGCAACATGATACTCTCAGCTTTGTTTTCCTTTTTCCACATTCCCTTGGCCATTTGGGGTCTTTTCTGGGTCCATACAAATTTTAGGATTGTTTGTTCCAGCTCCTTGAAAAATGCCAATGGTATTTTAATAGGAATAGCATTGAAAGTATAGATTGCTCTGGGCAGGATAGACAATTCAACAATGTTTATTCTTCCAGTTTGTGAGCATGGAATGTTTTTCCATCTTTTTGTGTCTTCTTCAATTTCTTTAATAAGTGTTCTGTAGTTTCTAGAGTATAGATCCTTTACTTTTGGTTTGGTTTATTCCTAGGTGTTTTATGGCTTTTGCTGTTATTGTAAATGGAATCAATTCCTTAATTTCTCTTTTTACACTTACATTGTTAGTGTATAGAAAAGCAACTGATTTCTGGGCATTGATTTTGTATCCTGCCACATTGCTGTATTGCTGTATGAGTTCTAGTAATTTGGGGGTGGAGTCTTTTGGGTTTTCCACATTAAGTATCATGTCATCTGCGAAGAGAGAGAGTTTGACTTCTTCTTTGCCAATTTGGGTGCCGTTTATTTCTTTTTGTTGTCTGATTGCTGATGCTAGGACTTTTAGCACTATGTTGAACAATAGTGGTGAGAGTGGGCATCCCTGTCATGGTCCTGACTTTAAGGGAAAAGCTCTCAGCTTTTCCCCATTGAGAATGATATTCACTGTGGGCTTTTCATAGATGGTTTTTATGATATTGAGGAATGTTCCCTCTATCCCTATACTCTGAAGAGTTTTAATCAGGAACGGATGTTGTATTTTGTCAAATGCTTTTTCTGCATCAATTGAGAGGATCATATGGTTCTTGTCTTTTCTTTTATTAATGTGCTCTATCACATTGATCGATTTGTGAATGTTGAACCACCATCGCATTCCAGGAACAAATCCCACCTGGTCATGGTGAATAATCCTTTTAATGTACTGTTGACTCCTATTGGCTAGGATCTTGTTGAGTATTTTGGCATCCATGTTCCTCAAAGATATTGGTCTGTAATGCTCCTTTTTGATGGGGTCTTTGCCTGGGTTTGGAATCAGGGTAATGCTGGCCTCATAGAATGAGTTTGGAAGTTTTCCTTCTGTTTCTATTATTATTATTTCTCCTTTAAATGTTTGGTAGAATTCCTCTGGAAGCTATCTGGCACTGGACTTTTGTTTTTTGGGAGTTTTTTGATTATTGCTTCAATTTCGTTACTGGTAATTGACCCATTCAGATTGTCTGTTTCTTCCTGTTTCAGTCTTGGTAGTTTATAAGGTTCCAGGAAAGCATCCATTTCTTCCAGGTTAATTAATTTGCTGGCCTATAGTTGCTGGTAATAATTTCTAATAATTGTTTCTATTTCCTTGGTGTTAGTCATGATCTCTACCCTTCCATTCATGATTTTATTAATTTGGGTTCTTTCTCTTTTCTTTTGGATAAGTCTGTCCAGTGGTTTATTGATCTCATTAATTCTTTCAAAGAACCAGCTTCTAGTTTTGCTGATCTCTTCTACTGTTTTCCTGGTTTCTATTTCATTGATCTCTGCTCTAATCTTTATTATTTCTCTTCTTCTGCTTGGTTTAGGTTTTATTTGCTGTTCTTTCTCCAGCTCTTTTAGGTGTAAGGTTAGCTTGTGCATTTGGGATTTTTCTAATTTTCTGAGAGAGGCTTGGATGGCTATGTATTTCCCTCTTAGGACTGCCTATTCAGTATCTCAGAGGTTTTAGACTGAAGTGTTTTTGTTCTCATTAGTTTCCATGAATTGTTTAAGTTCTTTAATTTCCTAGTTGACCCAATCATTCTTTAGCAGGATGCTCTTTAACTTCCAAGTGTTCAAATTCCTTCCAAATTTTTTCTTGTGATTGAGTTCCAGTTTCAAGGCATTGTGGTCTGATAACAAGGAGGAAACAATCTCAACCTTTTGGTATTAGCTGAGACATGATTTGTGACCCAGTATATGATCTACTTTGGAGAATGTTCCGTGTGCATTTGAGAAGAATGAGTATTCTGTTGTTTTAGGGTGGAATATTCTCTATATATCTATGAAGTCCATCTGGTCCAATGTGTCATTCAAAGCTCTTGTTTCTTTGTTGATCTTCTGCTTAGATGATATGTCCAATGCTGAGAGTGGAGTGTTAAAATCTCCTACTATTAATGTATTTTTGTTGATCTGATTCTTTTTTTTTGGTAATAGCTGGCTTATGTAGTTGGCTGCTCCCATGCTGGGGACACAGATATTTACAAGTGTTAGATTTTCTTGTTGGATAGACCCTTTACGTATGATATAGTGTTCCTCTGCATCTCTTAATACAGTCTTTGGTTTAAATTCTAATTTGTGTGATATAATAATTGCTATCCCAGCTTTCTTTTGAGGTCTGTTGGCATGAAAAATTGTTCTCCATCCCCTTACTTTCAGTCTGGAGGTGCCTTCCATTTAAAACGAGTCTCTTGTAGACAGCATATGGATGGGTCCTGTCTTTGTATCCAACCTGCAACCCAGTTCTGTTTCATGGGAGCATTTAGGCCAATCACATTGAGAGTAACTACTAAAAGATATGTATTTATTTCTATCCTATTGTCTGTACAGTCTCTGTTTCTATGGATTTTCTCTAAATTTCTGGTCTATATTACTCTTGGGGTCTTTCTTCTTTTATAGAATCCCCCCTAATTTTTTTTGCAGGGCTGGCTTGGTGGTCACCTATTCTTTCAGTTTCTGCTGGTCCTGGAAGCTCTTTATCTCTCCCTCCATTCTCAATGACAGCCTTGCTGGATAAAGTATTCCTGGCTGCATGCTCTTCTCATTTAGCATGCTTCTCATTTATGTCTTGCCAGACCTTTCTGGTCTGCCAGGTCTCTGTGGACAGGTCTGATGTTATTCTGATGTTCCTCCCTCTGTAAGAAATCTCTTCCCCCAGCTGCTCCTGGGATGGCTTCCTTGGTTCTAAGATTTGCAAGTTTTACTATTATATGCTGAGGTATTGGTCTGTTCTCATTGCTCTTGAGAAGGGTCCTCTATGCCTCTTGGACACAAATGCTTGTTTCCTTCAACAGATTAGGGAAGTTCTCAGCTACAATTTGCTCAAATATACCTTCTAGTCCTCTCTCTCTCCACTCTCTCTGGGATCCCAATTATCCTGACATTGGAACATTTTATAGTGTCGTTAATCTCTCTAAATATGCTGTCGTGGATTTTAAGCTGTTTGTTCCAGGTCTTTTCCTCTTCCTTCCTTCCTATCAGCTTATCTTCTCGATTACTAATTCATTCTTCTGCCTCATTTGCCCTAGCTGTTAGAGTATCCAGTTTAGACTACATCTCATTTGTGCCATTTTTAATTTCGGCCTGATTAGCTCTCATTTCTGCCCTTAGAGATTCTATATTGACACTAATGGTTTTCTCAAACCTAGCTATTGACTTCATAATTGCTACCCTGAAGTCTATCTCTGACATCTTGCTTTTATCCATATACATTAGGTCTGCAGGAGAAGCCATTGTCTCTGGTTCTTTTCTTTGTTGGGAGTTCCTCCTCCTAGTCATTCCTTTGAGGGGTGGTTGAGGAATGTACAGAATCTAAAATACCAACCATGTCCCAGGCAAGATGCACCCTAGGAAAATCTGGAGCAGTCAGAAGCCACCACCGAAAAAACAAGGCAAAATGAAACCCAAGAATAAAATTTATAAAATTTAAAAAAGTTTTAAAAGAAAATTAAAAATTAAATTAAAAAAAGAGAAAAAATAAAAGAAAAAAAGGGGTAAGGAGGGGCTATAATCTCTCAGTGTGGGCAAGTTAGGGTGTTTAGTTCTTCCTGGGTGTATTTTGTTCTGTTTGTTAGAGGACACTACTCCCCAGAGTTACAGGGAAAATAAAACTGGTATATATTTAAAGGTAATACTGAATAAGGAAGAAAGGATCAGATTGAGGCTTATATCTATATAAAAAAATATAGGTTTGAAAAAGTACAAGTTAAAAAGCTACTATGAAATATATTTAACAACTAGTTGAAATGAGAAAAAGGTAAAAAAAAAACCCAAACCCCAAAACAGAGAAGAAACATAAGAGAAAGAATAAAAAGAAAAAAGAAAAAAAAAAGTCATATCTGAAAAACACACTAGGTTTGAGGCAATGCCTGGAGCTCAATATTCTATTTTCCCCTGGTGTTGGAGTTTTACAGTTTTATGGGGACCCTCGGATTGTTGTCCTCTTGTTCTTCCAGCCTGTCTTCTGGGGGAGGGGCCTGCCACATTGTTTTTCAGGCAACCCTGCTTGGGTGAAGTTTCCCTGCCCCTTTTTGGGGGCTGGGCTCTGTGGAAACTTGTTTTTTGAGCTTTTGCTCTCTGTGGGCTTTCTGCGCCTTTTCTGAGGGTCAGAGCAAAAACGATGTCCACACCTAGACCTCTGTCCCAGTGCAGAGAAATCACAGTCTGCTCTTCTCTGAATGCTCCAGAACACACAGTCTCCATTTCTATAAGTGCCGCTGAAAACCTCAGCCTCCTGAAAGCAGTGCACCCTCCCCAGACCTTCTCAGCGGTCAACCCAGGAGCCCTGCTTGTCTCTGCCCTTTGTGCTTTTAAAACCCCAAGTGGTGTGGGTTTGCATGCATGCCTCTGCAGCTCCTGGATCCTGTTTTAGCACTGTTATAAAGTCCTTCCTGACCCCCCACTACCACTCTGCAATTTATCATCCCCTGGCCCAGGACGGTTTTGTGCTCTGGTGTTATATCACTTTCCAGGGGCCAGCTTATGGTGGCTCCCTTCTGCTTATCTTCCAATATCTGCCCACAGATTCATGACTCCTCCCTTCCTATCTCAGGACAGGTGGTGTTTTTCTGCTTGTAGAGATCCAGATAAATGTTCTTACATCTCACGATGATTTCATGGGTGTTCAGAATGGTTTGGTAGATATCCAGCTAAATTCAGGGGACTGGTTGAAACAGAGTCCCCTTCTCCTCCATCATCCTGCTGACCCAATACCTGGGCATGGTCTTACAAAATATGGCATTTTTGCTTTTCTTTTGTAATAAACTTACTTAAAATGTAAAATGAGAAAGTGTTACTCAGTTATCTGTCAAAAAATCATATATTGTAACTATATGATCAGTGAAATTTTAGAGTTTAATTATTTCATTAGCACACTATTATTGATTTTTCAGTATATCTTCTGTCCTTTGTCATAATGAGTTCTAGTGATGCTTCTTATGTTTCTGAAACATGGAAAAATGCTTTTGCAATAGCTTGTATTTTCTATGTATTTTATAACCTTGGTCTTCTTTGTCATGTGCTCTTTTTCTGGCAGTGTTTCTCTATTTCTATGCATAGAGGTTTTGTTATCTTGACACTGTAATTATTAAATAAAAACAAAGTCACATACAAAAAATTCCTGTTAAATCATTAATGGTTTAATGGCTTTCTGTGGTTGTAAATTTTCTAATTCAAGGATTCTAAATATAATTTTCTTCCCAGAAAAATAATTAGCAACCAAGGCCAAATATTACTCTTTGAGTTCTCTAAAAATTTTTGTTCGGGAGACATGAAATAGAAACACTTGGACAAACTGGTCTGTGTTTTCCAGTTTGAAAACAGATCAGAGAGGTCTATATGGATATTTATTAACTATAATGTTTCAATATATTCTCAAAACATAAATAAAAATAAATACAGAGGTTACACAAAGAACTCTTAGATAATATTATGTGAAATGATGGAAAAATGTGAAAACTATAGGAAATGATTGTGTCTTAGCAAAATAACAAAGTCAATTAAAGAGAAGTAGAAAACCTAATAGGCCAACTATCAAAAAAGGAAAAAAAGAAAAGCTTTGAAATAGTGATTAAGGAAATATCATTAAAAATGGAAGCTAACTTGTAAATAAAAGATGATTTCTAAATTATTCTGGTTCATAAGAAATGTAAAACCTCCCAATTCATTTTATGAAGCCATCATAACTTTAATATTAGAACCTATGAAGAAAGTAAAGCCTCATTTATTGTTATAAAACAAAGTTTAAAAAAAAAAACAACAACAAACAAATATCACACATTGCCAAATAGAACTATCACTGTTCTCAAGGATTGTACCAGTCTATTCATTTCCTTGACAAACTATAGGAAAATGTATTTATTTGTATCATTAAAATACTGAAAATACATTTGAAAAAGAAATCCAGAAGGCTTGCCTAATTAGAACTCTGAATAAACAGGAATATAAGAAAATTACTTAAATATGATAAAAATTATCATAATCCAAAGGCAATTTTAAATATAAATTGTGAAGTACTATTAATATCACTTTAATTATAATTAGAAACCAGAAAGGGATACCTGTTAGTGCTATGATTAATCAATATTGCATTGAAGGATTAAAAATATATAGTAAAAGAAAAAAGTCAAATAATATTTATAAATTTCAAAAGAAGAAAAGTTATTTATTTTTTGTTGATATAACCAGAAAACCTAGAATATTCTAGAAAAAAATATTTAAATGAAAAGAAAAACTGGGAAAAGTTATTACATACAAAATAAATAGTCAAATAGTAAACATTGTCTATTCTAGCAAAAAATAACTCAAAGAGGAATTAGGAAAAGTCCCATTCATAATACAAACAGAAATCTATAAAGTATTTAATAAAGAATTTCAGACATGAAATGAAGAAAATTACAAAAACAAATCATTGTAGCAAACAAATTATATGGAAAATTACATGATTTTCCTGAATGGAAAAATTTAACATCACAAAAAAATGACAATCCTCCAAGTTAGACGTTTAATGCAACTATAGCTTGAATTCTAATATGAGTCTTGAAAAAAATTGGATAACTTACTTTGAAGTTTATAAGTAAAACTAAATAAAGAAGAATTTAAGAAAACTATGAAAATGAAAAAAATAATGAGTTATAAAGCTACAGTAATAAATGAATATGATATTACTATGGAAAGAGAAAACAGATCAGACAAAAAGGAAATAATCCAGAGAAGACTGAAATAAACTCAGTTTTAAAGAAACTATTTTTTTAATAGAAAAAAATGGGCAAAGAATGGGAATAGGCAGCTAACAAATGAGTAATTCTATTTGGCTAGCAAGAACTAGAAAAGATGCTCAAGCTCATATCAGAGAAATAAATGGCAGATCAAAAATGAAACAGTACTTTACTCTACCAAGCTGCCAGAATTAAAATATACTCTAAAACCAACTGCTAGCAAGATCGTGTGGAGCAATTCTACCATTTATCATTGATGAAAGACTTCTCATTTTATTGCTTTGCTGAGAAACAATCTGATACCATAAATTTAAGAAAAAATATGGATTCTTCTATAAAGCAACTCCCTTCCTAGGAATCTATCCTATAAAGATAAAAATACAATGTATAAGAGTCTTTCCAAGGATTTTTCTAGAATCATTGCTCAACACAAAAAAACTGGGAACAAAATTAATCACCATCAATAAAGAAATAGTTGAATAAATTGCACAGACAGAATTTCCCCATATTTATTTGGTGGAATTTTCTCAAAGTATTATGGAGAGAGACATGAAAAATCCAGAGCAGACTATAATATGATGAATTTTTTTAGTAAAGAAAACAATGATAGTAGCAGGATGGTGGCCATGAAAGCCAGTATCCACTAAGGAGTGTTAAACAACTCATCTGCCAGATCAGCTAGCTCTGAAAACAGATGGCATTGAGCATTTGGCCTATACCCAGCCATTGCTGGTAGTTGGTGACAAGCAAGAGGGATGGGTATAGGAAGGGCCTTTCCTAATTCTCAACCCCTGGACATAATGCCCTACAAGTGCTGCTGGGGTGAAACTTGAAGCCTAGGCATGGATCTGGGTTGAGACCCACAGGTGCAGATCTTGGTGGTAGTAGAAAATATTCAAACCAGCACTTTGAAGGCAGGCTAACGTGGAGACAGTTCCCTGTGAACAACAGCTGAACATGGGTCGGTAGGTCCTGAAAGATGGGAGAATGCCATTCTAAAGGGAGGGTGATGGCCTCTGTTGCCCTCAGCTGATAGAAACTATTCAGATTTAGATCGCCAAGTCAAGATTTGGGGAGATGAGTGCTGCCAGGCCAACTTGAGGTGATTTGGTTACTTAGAAGATTCCTGTTTAATTTTCAAATATTCAGGAATTCTTCAGCCACCTCTTTGTTACTGATTTCTAGTTCAGTTTCATTGTGGTCTAAGAACATAATTCATACAATTTCTATTTTTTAAAATTGTGTTAAGGTGTATTAACATATGGCCCAGAATGTGATCTATCTTGGTTGAATGTTCCATGAGAGCTTGAGACAAATTTATGCTCTGCTGTTGTTGGATGGAGTATTCTATAAATGTCAATTAAATCAAGTTGATGGTGATAGTGCTGTTCATGTCATTTACATTTTTATTGATTTTCTGCCTGCTTAATTCATCAGTTACTGAAAGAGGGATGTGTATTAAAGTCTCCAACTACAATACTAGATTTGTCTGTTTCTCATTTCAGTTTCATCTATTTTTGCTTCATGTATTTCGATGATCTGTTGTCACTGCACGCATGTTTGAGATTATGTCTTCATGGAAAATGACTTCTTTATCTATGATAGTATTCCTTGTTCTGAATTCTTTTTTTAAAAAAAGATTTTATAATTTATTTATTTGAGAGAGAGAGAGAGTGAGCGAGCACATGCATGTGAATGGGGGGAGGAGCAGAGGGAGAGGGACAAGTGGACTCTACGCCAAGTGCAGAGCCTGACTCTGGGCTTGATCCCATGACCCCAAGGTCATGAATGGAAACCAAGAGTCAGATGCTTAACTGACTGAGCTACCCAGGTGCTCCCGGACTTCTTTTTTATCTGAAATTAATACAGCCACTCTAGTTTTCTTTTGGTTAGTATTAGCATGGTATATCTTTTTCCATCTTTTTCTTTTAATCTGAGTCTTTATATTTAAAACGGGTTTTGTGTAGATAACATATAATTGGGTCTTTATTTTTTGTCCTTCTAATAGTCTTTGTCTTGTAATTGATGTATTTTGACCATTAACATTTAAAGTGATTATTTATATGGTTGGATTAATATGTACTATCTTTGTAACTTTTCTATTCATGGAATTTGCTCTTTGTTTCTTCCCTCCTCCCCTTTGCCTGCCTGAGCTGGTTTTTAACTGAACATTTTAAATAATTACCTTTTTAAATCTCTTTCCTTAGTATATCATCTATACTTCTTTTAAAACTTTTAGTGTTTATCTTAAAAAATTTACAGTATACATTTTAAACTAATCTAATCCCTCTTTAAATAACACTACCGGGCTTCTATGTATTGCAGGTAACTTAAGAGCATTCCAAATTCCTTCCCTCATCTTTGTGATATTGTTGTCATTCATTTCATTTTTTTTTTTTAAGATTTTATTTATTTATCCCAGAGAGATAGAGGATCACAAGCAGAGGGGAAGGGTAGAGGGAGAAGCAGACTCCCCGCTGAGCAGGGAGCCCGACATGGAACTCTATCCCAGTACCCTAGGATCACGACCTGAGCCAAAGGCAGACACTTAACCGACTGAGCCACCCAGGCGCCCTGTTATTCATTTCACTTACCCATCTGCTATAATTACTCAATATATTTTAATACCTATTGTTTTAAACAATTATCTTTTAGATCAGTGACGAATAGGAAAAATAACATTTGTTTTACCTTAATTGATCCCTTCTTTGATGTTCCTCTTTTTTAAATGTAGATCCAAGTTTCTGAGGGGATTTTTCTCAGATCTTACCCTGAGAACTTGGTGAGTTTCTACAGAGAAAGCCCATGCGATTATTATGAGCACCCTTAAGACTGAGGCCCCAGAAGTTAGTTTCTCACTCCCAAGGTAGTCCACTCAGCCTCTAGAATTTATCAAAGTTACCATTTTAATGTTTTTACTACTTATTGGCTCAAACAACTTTTGTTCCAGGCAAGCAGATCGCAGTTGCTGTATCTCTATGGATGGGCCTGTCTCTCCAGATTTTGGAGTGGCAGTTTGCCCTAAAACCTCAGTTCTCTGATGGGTGCAAGAAAAATCACCAACTATAAATTGCTATAATTGTAAATACTGAATTAATGATTTCTAAGATCTTTATATATCAGAACTCTCATGGATATTTTGGAAAGTTCCAGTTAATTTTATATAAAAAATTTATCTTAGAATAAAAAGGGTAAACAATTCAGAGAAACAAAACCCTTCTGTGTTTGTATATATGCTTATACATCTTTCTGAGGAAGATTAGTGTGACAGAACGCTTATAAAGTCATGTTAATGACCAGTGTCAACTGGTCATTGCACGTGGTTGAGACATTTTTCTATTGTGTTAATTCCCTTATTACAAAAAGCATATATCACTTCTTTAGATTATTATTTTTAAAAGTTGTGTGGTTTGCCAGAAGCATTTATCATTTGTGTTCATGAATAATGATGATAAACCTTTAAAAGTAGGAGGGCTCTAAATGCCAGGCTAAGAAGTATGACCTTTATTTTGAGAGGCAAAGGGGTGCTACTGATGAATTTTGAGCAGGGAAATGATATAATTTGAGTTCTGCTCTTAGAAAACTTCTTTAGCTGCTGTATGTTGAATAAGCTAGAATACTGAGGAACTCATTTAGGGGGCTATCAGAATTATGTTAATAACAATATTTTCTATTTGTACAGTGTTTTAGAATTTATTGAGTACTGTCATTTATATTAACTTATTTATTTCTCAACACTGCACTGTAAGTCAGGCATATTAGAGAGTTTTACCTTACATTTGGAAATACGGACAATTGTTCTAAGTAAATCAACAACATGCCTTGACCTCACAGTTAGTATGTTTCACAACTGGCTTGAGAATCCAGAAATTCTGTCCTCTATTTTACCATATAGCTTCTGCACAAAACCAAACAAAAATAGCCATGTATTTTTACAAAGCTTAGGGTTTATAAAGTGCTTTTATGGTACAATCTTAATTGAGTGGCAATAATATAATTGAAAACAAACAATTCATCACCAAACAACAACACAAAACAAGAATACAAAAAAAAAAATACAAAAGAAAAATAAAACCTCCAAAAACCCAATATGCCTGATAAAGAGATCCTCACTGGGCTGGAGAGAAGAGTGGGTGCACTCAGCAAGAACTTCAACAAAGAGATAGAAAATATAAAAAAGAACCAATCAGAATCGAAGAAAACAGTAACTGAAATGAAAAATACACCAGAAAGGATCAATAGTAAATTAGCAGATGCAGAAGAATGGATCAGTGGCCTGAAAGAGTAATGGAAAGCACCCACACTGAACAGCAAAAAGAAAAAAGAATTTTAAAAATTCAGGATAGGTGAAGGGAGCTCTTTGGACAACACCAGGAGAAAAAATTCACATTATAGAGGTCCCAGAGGAGAAGAGAGAGAAAGACAGGCAGAAAACTTACCTGAATAAATAAAAGCAAAAAGGATGTTTGAGAATACCGAATAAATGAAGGAAAGTAGGAAAAGAAACATTGTGTTTATGAACTTTTATTACGCCATTGCTATTTTTTATGGTAGCTATCAAGTCTATATTTTGTAGTTGAGGAAATGGAATCATAAGGAAGTTGAATGACTTGCTCAAAGTCACATAGCTTTTCAAAAGGCACTGCTGAGATATGAACCCAGGTCTGTCTGATTTCTAAGGTACCTATGGCTATTGTGTTATTGATGTGTCACAAAAAGATAATAAAAGCTGAGATTACTAACATGCTATTGACAACCAGTTCTTTTTGGTTACATACAGTGAAGTTTTCATCTTTAGCAATGAAATGAACAAAGCCAAGAATCAAGCCTAGGACTTAAGAGAATGGATGGAACTAAAAGAGAGCCAAATGTCTAACCAAGGCAGGTTTCTTATACTGAGATGAGTGACCTGCTTGGGGAAATCTAGGACTCTGATACATGGTATGGGATTTTCATGAGGATGTTTTCAAATATTTTGATACCTAATATTGTCTGAATCTTCTGAGCCTTCAGACAAAGTCTACCTTCCTGCTTATGAGACAGGATACCCTGAGGAGTCCAGTTCTAGCCCTGGAAAAGGAATTGACATCATGTTTTATCTTTAACTCTTACTGCATTGTACAGTGGATATTAAATCTGTATTTTATAGATGAGTAAATCCTATATGTGATTTTGTCAGGCCTGATTCAAAGAAATTACAAAGCTTTGCCTGACAGGGCTCATGGGGGAAAGCTGCCCACCCCATTTCAGACTTGGCACATGGCCAGTACATTGCAGTTTTCTGGCAGGAGTTGTAGTCAAGGACTCAAGCACTCTGGGCCAGCCATGTTCATATGTATGTCTTTATTTGAGCCAAGGGGTCCCTCTAAGACCTACTTATTAGGGGACCTAGGCTGAGGCAATTTTTTCCACTTTAACTGACTATCTCTTCACTGCTAACCCTTCCTCCTCTCCCTAACCTTGGTCCATGGGTCCCTAAAGAGTTAGTAAGTAGTCTTTTGTTAGGAGTCTCTTGACAGTGAGATGATTCCCCCTTGTCTACACTGCATTCACCTTACACCCTCCCAATGCCGTTTTGTAGGTAAAAACTCAACATGGGGGAGCCAACAACTCTTTTTTGCCTCTTGTGTGCACTGTTGCAGTAAATGAATAAAGTCTTGGTTTTTACTTTCAGTTTGGCTCAGTGTCCTACCTGACCACCACTAAACCATGACAAAATTGGCACAGAGAGCAGAGTGTTGTTCAATTGCACAAAATGTCATCCTGGAAGAGCAAGAGTGAAAAGCCTGAGGGTCTGGCTGGGCACTTTGTCAGCCATGCCAATGGTCCTTTCTTGGGGAGTGCTAGAAGACTGTTTGCAGAAAATTTTTATTTCTAAGGAAAATCACTAGTTCTTCTCTTTAGCCTGTGGCTCCCTAGCTGAGCCCACTCAGTGGGTCACATTAGAAATTCAACCAAAGGTCCCGAAGAAAGCTAGCGAAGCATTTCCCTAGCGACTGCTCATGGCTTCTTACAATGGGACCAGAAGGTATCAGGTGACCCTCGTTCTGAATTGTGTCTAATGACTGTTGTTATCTCTGTGCAGATCCTTGGTGTTAATGGATGTCCTATGACACAGCAAGTCTCCATAAGACTTGTGTATCCTGTGAAAAACCATATAGAACCCTTTGGAATTACCTTGCCTAGTAACCCAAGAAACCTTAGAGACCTGGTTAGTTTGTCTCTACCGTGAAGGAGGTCATCTGTTAAACTCAGTGAAGGAAAGGGGTACCTTTCCTCAGTTGGTATTATTTTGAGATCAAAAAGTTTGGCTCACTTGTGCTAAGTTCCTTGCCACTGAAAAACATGTTTTGGTTGTCCTCACAGAGGCTATCATGGCTAATGGTCTCTTGGGTCTACAGTGAGTTACTGGAAAAAGTGGAGATGGGACTTTATTAGACTCTGATTCCTAGGTTTGTCCATGCTGTTCCTGCTGGTTAGCTGGCCTAGTTAAACCTCCTCATGAGGTCAGGTCAATCAGTCCATGACACAAGTTGAGTCTTGACTGACAAATTCCCCAGCACAGAAAAAGTGGCCAGGTCAAGATAGTAAAGACTGGCCAGCAGAAAGAGGAGCACAAGAGCACAGACACCATTTACTAAATGACTCAGGCAAGGGCCCTCCCAAAAATATATTTGGGTTTGGTTTCTTGAGAAGGGGGTCTTAAAGAAGGAGATTGATGTGCTCCCCACCACAAAACTTGTGCCTGGCTGCCCAGCCACAGAGGTGCCTAACAGATGCCTGGCTCAGTACTACATGGTGATGACCCTGTGACTGACACAGATGCTATCTTCTCCTAATGAAATCCCTTCTAGTGAATCTAGAGATGGATTGGAGAGCACCCATCAGACTTCACCTGGACTTCTCAGCTTTCAAAGGGTTAAGTTAAGGTCTTCTCTCTCCAGGGGAGATGAGGGATCCTATGCAAAAATTAGGGTTTGATGAAAAGGTGGGGGAGAATTCTACTTCTTGAGACTTTTGGATATGGTGCATAGGTGGCTGTGGTCTCTGTAATCCTTGACACCAGGATAAAGAAAGAACAGATAATGCTTTCTGGTTTTGTGTCCGAGACCACCATCACTGGAACCCTTGTATAGGCCTGGCTATAGATAGGTCCGTTTGGGTCCCTACAAACCTCCATTGTTATGGATCCCACTACTACATTTATTATTGATATAGCTGTATTGTCTATGTGCACTCCTGCTCATCTCAGCCTCATATCCTGATGGGAATAGTTGCTAATAATCCTGATAGAATGATTAAGATCATTTTAGTTGGGTATATGGAAAACTGTGATGCTGCCTGACTACTGTCACCTAGTGCCAGTATTTCTCAAAACCAATATCAGTTGCCTATGGGACCAAAAAAAAAAAAAATTGTCCTCATTGCTGAGTTTAAGGAAGCCAAAGTCCTCTGTAAGACTATTTCCTCATTCAATAGTCCTATCTGTCTTGTACATAAGCCTTCTAGTACCTGAAACTCATTTTTGACTATTGGTAACTTAGTGCCATAGTGCCACCCTTGCCACACACAGTAAAAGACAATGTGACTATTGCCCAAGCTGAGGGACTTGACATGTGGCAACTGATAACATAAATGCCATTTTTCAGCATGCCTTTCCATCACAACCTTGGTCAATTTAACCTTACATGAAATGAGTTGCAATATAACTTTAATGTCCTTTCACAAGTCTACATAAATTTTTTGGCCATCTGCCATCAATGGGTAGACCGTGATCTAGAAAAAGTTCCTCTTCCAGAGGGAGTACTAGATTTATTAATGGCATCCTCCTGCTGGGCTCAGACAGAAGTGCTGCCCAACAAGGACTGGAAGCCCTCTTGAGCCACATGCAGCCACAGAGCTGGGGCATTAACACAGGTCTTAGTACCCAAGTGAAGCTCCTGGATATAATCTAGTTAAGGACATAACTTCTCATCCCAGAGGAGATGACTGCTAAGCTTTTCTCTCTAGGTCCAGCAATTAGTATGTCTATTTAGCTACTGGCACTCTCATAAACCCTGCATGTAGATCTTGATGGCACCTATCTACCAGATTACCAGAAAGGCTACTACCTTTGTGTGGACACCAGACCAACAGTATGCCCTGGAGGTCCTCCAATGGGCCACCTAGGCTGCCCTTTCCCTGATTCCCACTGATCCACATTTACCATTTGAGTTATGGGTCTTAGCAACTTCTCAGTTTGCCAACTGGAGTTATAGTGGTGGGATATCGCTATGGGCCAGCAATGCTATTGAGATTTTGGACCTGTATGCTTTTGGAATCAGCTAAAAGCTATACACATCTTTTGAAAAGCGATCATTGGCTTGTTATTACACCTTGGTTGGTACTAAACACAATGACTCATGGCCATGAAGTAATCTTACAACCAGAAAACCCAACCACACTGTGGGTGTGAGTAGGGGCCCTAAATTGCCAAATGGTGGCTTTGGGATTCTCAGGAAATGGTACACACAGAGTGGGCAAAAAAGCCTGGCCCAGCTGGGATCTTGCAACCATGAAAGGATCTCAGAGACCATGGAAAGATCTCAGGAATGCTCCTCTGCCCCGTAGTTATATAGCTCAAGGAGCTCTGCTTCTACTGGTCCAGTGGAGACCTAGATATAGAGACCTTCAGGACCATACATAGGTCTGGCTCACTAATTGCTCCTCCTGGTTAACTTCTACTTGGATGGAATGGGATGCAGCTGCCAACCAACTTGACAGAGACCTGTCCCTTATGCAGCATGGTGAAGGACACTCAGAACAATTGGCAGAGCTTCATGCAGTATGGAGAGCTATCCATGCCACCTTGGCAAATGAGCCATGCTGTATTTTCACTGACCCAGAGGCTGTGATTAATTTCTTGGCTGTTGGGTTAGGCTACTGGCAAGTCCTGGACTGGCATATAAAATAAGCTCTTCTTTGGGGATAAGATATTTGGATCAGGGTGGAGGAGTAGGGGTCCCCTTTTTCAGCTGGTCCCCTGAGTCAAGCTGGATATGTACCAGACCATCCTGAAAACCCACGGAATCAGCCTGAGATGCAGCAAGATATATCTGAATCTCTACAAATGAACATCTCCAGCGCTGAGTATTGAGGTATGAAGTGGGGAGCCGTGAATCCGCGCACAGATATCAGAAGATAAATGGAAGGGGGAGAGAGCCGCTGCGCTCGGGCACCGGGAAGCAGTAGCCACCTGTACTGGGGAGGGGGCCAGACTCGCGGACTGGCACCCGTGAGAGAGCAGACTGAGACTGTGAGCCCAGAACGCTAGCGACCAGACTGAAAACCAGAGTTCCGGAGCACTCACTGGAACCGGACTAAAACCAGGAGCTCGGGAGCATGCGCAGGAACTGAGGGTGGCTGGCAGTGTTAGAAACACAAAGGACAGAGACGTGCATGCTCTGGAAGTGAGGGCTGGGACACCGGCTGTGGGGTGCATAACCCAGGACACTGCAGTGTCTTTAGCAGCACCAAAAGAAACAGAGTTAAGAAGGCCAAGAGAGCTCAGTGGAGAGCGGACTGTGATCTCCCTGTTCTGAGACAGAGGCTGGGATTCGGCCACTGCTGGTCTGACTCTCAGAAGAGCCACAGAAAACCTGCCAGAGAACAAAAGCCCAGAAATACATGCTCACAGTGTGCCAATCCCCTCCCCCCCTCGCAGGGGACAGGGAGACACTACCCAAACAGGGTTGCCTGAATATCAGCGCGGCAGGCCCCTCCCCCAGAAGGCAGGCTGAAAAATCAAGAAGCCGACATCCCTAAGGTCCCTATAAAACAAGTGCACACTGCCTGGGTCCTGGTCAATAATTTGGGCTCTGGGCAACCCTGCAACCTCTCCTCATCAGAATGAAGAGAAGGATAAATCCCCCCCAGCAAAGAAAAGATAATGAGTCTGTGGCCTCTGCCAGAGAACCGATGGATATGGATATAACCAGATTATCAGAAATGGAGTTCAGAGTAACAATGGTCAAGATGATGTGTAGACTTGAAAAAAATATTAACGAAAATATTAACAAGAATATAGAAACTCTAAGGGTGGAAATGAGAGCAAATCTGGCAGAAATTAAAAATGCTATAAATCAAATGCTGTCCAAACTAGATGCTCTGACGGCCAGGTTAAATGAGGCAGAAGAACAAATTAGTGAATTGGAGGATGGGATGGTAGAAGAGAAAGCTAAAACAGAATCTTGGCTCAAAAAAATCCAATCTCAAGAATGTAGATTACGGGTGATTACTGACTCAATGAAACGTTCCAATGTCAGAATCATCGGCATCCCCGAGGAGGTGGAAAAAGAGAGAGGTCTAGAAGAGATTTTAACAAATTGTAGCTGAAAACTTCCCTAACCTAGCAAAAGAAACAAGCATTCGTGTCCAAGAGGCAGAGAGGACACACCCCAAGGTCAACCACGATAAACCTATGCCATGTCACATCATAGTGCATTTCGCAAATATTAGATCCAAGGATACAGTATTGAAAGTGGCCAGGGTGAAGAAATTTCTCATGTACAGAGGCGAAAGTATCAGAATAATGTCAGACCTGTCTACACAGACCTGGAATGAGAGGAAGGGTTGGCAGGATATTTTTAAAGCTCTATCCGAGAAAAACATGCAGCCAAGGATCCTTTATCCAGCAAGGCTGTCATTCAGAATTGATGGAGATAAGGACCTTCCAGGATCGGCAGAAACTGACCAAATTCATAACCATGAAACCAGACCTACAGGAGATATTAAGGGGGGTTCTTTAAAAGTAAAAAGGCCCCAAGAGTGATACAGAACAGAAATTTACTATCTATAGAAACAAAGACTTTACAGGCAACACGACATCATTAAAATCATATCTCTCAAAAATCACTCTCAATGTGAATGGCCTAAATGCTCCCATAAATGCCACAGGGTTGCAGATTGGATAAAAAGACAAGACCCATCCATTTGCTATCTACAAGAGACTGATCTTGAACCTAAAGGTACATCCAGACTCAAAGTGAAGGGATGGAAAACAATTTTTCATGTGTATGGACCTCAAAAGAAAGCAGGGGAAGTAATTTTCATATCAGACAGATTAGATATTAAACTAAAGACTGTAGTTAGTAATACAGAAGGGCACTATATTATTCTTAAAGGATGTATCCAACAAGTGGATATGATAATTATAAATATCTATGCCCCCAACAGGGGAGCAGCAAGATACACAAGCCAACTCTTAGCCAGAATAAAGAGATATATAGATAAAAATACATTAATAGTAGGGGACCTCAACAATCCACTCTCAGCAATAGACAGATCACCTAAGCAGAAAATCAACAAAGAAACAAGAGCTTTGAATGCCATACTAGACCATATGGACCTCTTAGATATATACAGAACACTACACCCCAGAACAACAGAACACTCATTCTTTTCGAATGCACATGGAACTTTCTCCAGAATAGACCATATACTGGGTCACAAAATAGGTCTCAATCGATACCAAAAGACTGAAATTATTTCCTGCATATTCTCAGACCACAATGCTTTGAAACTGGAACTCAATCACAAGGAAAAATTTGGAATAAACTCAAATACTTGGAAACTAAGAACCATCCTGCTCAAGAATGATTGGATAAACCAGGAAATTAAAAATCAATTTAAACAATTTATGGAGACCAATGAGAATGAAAATACAACAGTCCAAAACCTATGGGACACTGCAAAGGCACTCCTAAGGGGAAAATACATAGCCATCCAAGCCTCGAAAGAATAGAAAAATCTAAAATGCAGTTTTTATATTCTCACCTTAAGAAGCTGGAGCTGGAACAGAAGAATAGACCTAACCCATGCACAAGAAAGCAGTTGATCAAGATTAGAGCACAGATCAATGAATTAGAAACCAGGAGCACAGTAGAACAGATCAACAGAACTAGAAGCTTGTTCTTTGAAAGAATAAATAAGATCGATAAGCCACTGGCAAGACTTATTCAAAAGAATAGGGAAAGGACCCAATATATAAAATTATGAATGAGAGGGGAGAGGTCACAACCAACACCAATGAAATAGGAAGGATCATTAGAAACTTTTACCAATAGCTGTATGTCAATAAATTAAAGAACCTGGAAGAAATGGATGCCTTCCTGGAAACCTATAAACTACCAAGACTGAAACAGGAAGAAACTGATTTTTTAAACAGACCGATTAATTATGAAGAGATTGAAGCAGTGATCAAAAACCTCCCAAAAAACAAGAGTCTAGGGCCTGACGGATTCCCCAGGGAATTCTACCAAACATTCAAAGAAGAAATAATACCTATTCTCCTGAAGCTGTTTCAAAAAAATAGAAACAGAAGGAAAACTACCAAACTCATTCTATGAGGCCAGTATTACCTTGATCCCCAAACCAGGCAAAGACCCCATCAAAGAGGAGAATTACAGACCGATATCCCTGATGAATATGGATGCCAAAATTCTCAACAAGATCCTAGCTAATAGGATCCAACAGTACATTAAAAGGATTATCCAGCATGACCAAGTGGGATTCATCCCTGGGATGCAAGGGTGTTTCAACATTCAGAAATTGATCAGTGTGATAGATCATATCAACAAGAAAAGAGTCAAGAACCATATGATCCTGTCAATTGATGCAGAAAAAACATTTGCCAAAATACAGCATCCTTTCCTGATTAAAACCCTTCAGAGTGTAGGGATAGAGGATACATTCCTCAATTTCATAAAAACTATCTGTGAAAAGCCTACAGCAAATATCATTCTCAATGGGGAAAAGCTGGAAGCCTTTTCCTTAAGATCACGAACACGACAAGGATGCCCACTCTAGCCACTATTATTCAACATAGTACTAGAAGTCCTTGCAACAGCAATCAGAAAATGAAAAGGGATAAAAGGTATCCAAATCAGCAAAGATGTCAAACTGTCTCTCTTTGCAGATGACATGATACTGTATACGGAAAACCCAAAAGACTCCACCCCCAAACTACTAGAAGTTATAGAGGAATTCAGTAATGTGGCGGGATACAAAAATCAATGCTCAGAAATCAGTTGCATTTCTATACACAAACAATGAGACTGAAGAAAGAGAAATTAGGGAATCCATTCCGTTTACAATAGCACCAACAATCATACGTTATTTCGGAATTAACATAACCAGAGACGTAAAGGACCTATATTCTAGAAACTACAAATCACTCTTGAAAGACATTGAAGAAGACACAAAAAGATGGAAAAATATTCCATGCTCATGGATCAGAAGAATTAACATAGTTAAAATGCCCATGCTACCCAGAGCAATCTACACTTTCAATGCCATCCCGATCAAAATACCAATGACATTTTTCAAAGAACTGGAACAAACAGCCCTTAAATTCGTGTGGAACCAGAAAAGGTCCTGAATCGCCAAGGAATTGTTGAAAAGGAAAAACAAAGCTGGGGGCATCACGTTGCTGGATTTCAAGCTATACTACAAAGCTGTGATCACCAAGACAGCATGGTACTGGCACAAAAACAGACACATAGACCAATGGAACAGAATAGGGAACCCAGAAATGGACCCTCAGCTCTTTGGGCAACTAATCTGTGACAAAGCAGGAAAAAACATCCAGTGGGAAAAAGAGTCTCTTCAATAAATGGTGCTGGGAAAATTGGACAGCTACATGCAAAAGAATGAAACTTGAACACTCTCTCACACCATACACAAAGATAAACTCCAAATGGATGAAGGACCTTGATGTGAGACAGAAATCCATTAAAATCCTAGAGGAGAACGTAGACTGCAACCTCTTTGACATAGGCCACAGCAACTTTTTTCATGACACATCTCCAAAGGCAAGAGAAACAAAAGAAAAAATGAACTTGTGGGACTTCATCAAGATAAAAACCTTCTGCACAGCCAAGGAAACAGTCAAAAAAATGAAGAGGCAGCCCATGGAATGGGAGAAGATATTTGAAAATGACACTATAGATTAAAGACTAGCATCCAAGATCTACAAAGAACTTCTCAAACTCAATACACGTGAAACAAATAAGGAAATCAAAAAATGGGCAGAAGATATGAACAGATACTTTTCCAATGAAGACATACAAATGGCTAACAGGCACATGAAAAAATGTTCAAAATCATTAGCCATCAGGGAAATTCAAATCAAAACCACCTTGAGGGGCACCTGGGTGGCGCAGTTGTTAAGCGTCTGCCTTCAGCTCGGGGCTTGATCCCAGTCCTCTGGGATCAAGCCCCATATCAGGCTCCTCCGCTAGGAGCCTGCTTCTTCCTCTTCCACTCCCCCTGCTTGTGTCTCCTCTCTCGCGGGCTGTCTCTCTCTGTCGAATAAATAAAAAAAATCTTTAAAAAACAAACACACACACACACACACACACACACACACACACACACACAACCACCTTGAGATACTACCTTACGTCAGTTAGAATGGCCAAAATGGACAAGGCAGGAAACAACAAATGTTGGAGAGGATGTGGAGAAAGGCAATCCCTCTTACACTGTTGGTGGGAATACAATTTGGTACAGACACTCTGGAAAACAGTGTGGAGGTCCCTTAAAAAGTTAAAAATTGAGCCACCTTATGATCCAGCAATTGCACTACTGGGTATTTACCCCAAAGATACAGACGTAGTGAAGAGAAGGGCCATATGCACCCCAATGTTCATAGCAGCATTGTCCACAATAGCTAAATCATGGAAGGAGCCGAGATGCCCTTCAACAGATGACTGGATTAAGAAGATGTGGTCCATATATACAATGGAATATTACTCAGCCATCAAAAAGAACGATTTCTCAACATTTGCTGCAACATGGACGGGACTGGAGGAGATTTTGCTAAGTGAAATAAGTCAAGCAGAGAAAGACAATTATCATATGGTTTCACTCATTTATGGAACATAAGAAGAAAGAAGATCAGTAGGAGAAGAAACGGAAGAAGAAAGGGGGGGTAAACAGAAGGGGGAATGAACCATGAGAGACTATGGACTCTGGGAATCAAACTGAGGGCTTCAGTGGGGAGGGGGTGGGGGAATGGGATAGGCTGGTGATGGGTATTAAGGAGGGCACGTATTGTATGGTGCACTGGGTGATATACGCAAGTAATGAATCATGGAACTTTACATCAAAAACTAGGGATGTACTGTATGGTGACTAACATAATATAATAAGAAATTATTATTAAAAAAAAATTTGGATCAAAATGTCTTTTGTTCCTAATAAGCTTTTTTTTACTCATGTCACCAAAAAGACCACTATACTGATGAGGGGAAACACGGTCAATGAGCAGACTCCTCTTGCGAACTAAATGTGAAGACTGAGTTGTTTTCTGCCCCCAGAACCAGTAATGTGCAACCAGTTGCTTCCTGAGTCCATGAGGAATGGAAATTCTGTCACCATCCTAGACAGGACTTACATCCACGAACTGCCATTATCCATCAGAAGATGATGAAATAGTATGGAAAAGCTGGTCTGCCACCCAGACCCTATGTAAGGCTAAAATTACTGCCAGGGGGAGTTCTCTTGAACCAAGAGGCCTAGGTATTCTTGGCAGATAGATCACTATGAGGCCCTCATCCCTTGCAGAAAGTTCTGCTGGATCCTAACTAATGTACTCTTTCTCTGGGTTTGACCGGGCCATCTTCATGCATTCTACTGACTCAGGCCCTATTGTTCAGGCCCTATAAGGTCACTGTTTGTTTGTTTGTTTGTTTATTTGTTTGTTTGGGATCCCTGAGCATACTGCCTCTGAGAACGTACCTGGATTTGTAGATCAAGCTCCACAACAATGGACCCAATCATGGGGACATATGAGCTTTCCCTGCTCCACAAAACTTCCAGGCTGCAGGGATTGTTGAGCATTTAAATGGACAATTAAATGGCTGATAAGAGAGGGTGGGGTAACCCTAGCATGGACTCTATATCTCAGGTGAGCCATCTAGAGTCTCAATGCAATAATACCCCAAAAGGGTACTTTTCATTTGTGCCACATAGTTGACCAGGCTCTCCAGCTACTCCTTCAATTGTATATTCTTCCTTTAGGATTATAGATACCTTGGAATCCATGGGGGCCTTCCACCGCTCTTGACTGTTTCCTGAAGACTCCAATTAGTAGAAGATTAGGATGGCTATCAAAGGGTGGGAGATAGTAATTTCCTTTTCTATTCATCCCCGGGGGCAGAGCATGGGTTTTTGCCTACAAGGATCTTAAAGATATTGACCATCGATTTAAGGTTTCTAGTTCAACATTTTCCCTAAGATGACCTTGCCGCTTGGCCCTGAGTAGCCTCACAGAATGGATATATATAAGAATATAAGATACAAATTATACTAAACCACAAGAGGATCCAAGGCAGAAGGTTTATGTTTACCATTCTAGGGGTTGGATGAAAAATGTTATTCTTGTCCACATAGGAAAAAAACTGCCCAAGCTTCAGTCAATGGGGATAATTTTCCCAACTCATAAGATATGAACGTCTTTGATTTGGGAGCTCAGAAATGGGGGAAGGAGGGTTAGGTATCTAACTTCTACCCTCCTTCCCCCACAGGGTAGGAAAGCACTGTGTGACTCCCACATCACTGAATTCCTTGGTGTACCATACAGGCAGTTGCCACCACCACCACGAATCTGATGAGCTGTCAGGTACGTTACCCACTGCTTAATCCTACAGATAAACATCTGATTGCTATGCTCCTGAATACCACAAATGGACATTTTCGTTACCATGTACATCAGGCACTGCAACCTTATTATCCAAACTTGATGCATTGCTGTATTTGAAGTGACACTGCAGAATAAAATGCTTCCCTAAATGTCAACTCACTTCTGTCAAAGATCATGGCAACTAAAACATCTGGACGAGGGGGCATGGGATCTATTGTTGGGGCTTTTTTGTGTACAGTGGTGTTCCTGCTATGCATAGGTGTAGTTATTCTCTCACTGTCTTGGTCATCCAACTAGAAAAGTTATGTAAAGCCTGTCCTTGACCTTGGCTGAGGTTATTAGTGATACTACCACAGATTTGGAGGAGCCTGTGCACCTTGGCCTCGTAGGGCTGGACAACTGCTAGCCAGCCGGGGAGGAGTATGCAACTGGCAACATCTTGTGTTGCACCTGAATCAAGGAAACTGGCAAAGTAGGACAGTACATTATGAGGCTTAGATAAGAGGCTTCCTGGATCTCAAGAGTAGACCCTAATGGGCTATGGGGCATCTTTTTCTGGTTTGGAAGTGGTTGGGGCTCATGGCTATGTTCACTACTCCTGGCAGTCTTGATCATCCTGTTTGGGTGATTTTTGACTGTGACTCTGGCCTGTTGCTACCTCATGTAGATTAATCTGTTATGATCATCACCCCTCGATGTTCAAATCATTTGAGTCCATAACGGTGTAGCCTATGCTACTCTCTCAAGTTCTGAAGGATCAAGAGATAAAGTTGAGGAGTTCAACTGTAGGCCAAAATCTTATGAATGATTTTTTTAGGCCTAACCCTAGACAATTATAGGACTTTTCTTCATAGGTCTCATGGGAGAAGCTGCTCTCCCCGCATCAGATCTGGTGCACAACCAGGACACTGCAATTTTCTGGAGGGAGTTACAGCAGAGAACACATGCACTTCTGGGTTAGCCATGTTCATATGCATATCTGTATTCCTAGCAGAAGTGCCCTTACTGAGACATCCTTATTGGGGGCCTTGGATGAAATACTTTTCTCACTTTGACTGTGTATCTTTCCATTCCTAGCCACTCCATGGGCCTATAAAAAGGTAGGAACCCTTTGTCCGGGACTCCTTGGTAGTAAGATGATTGCTCCAGTCTGCTCTATTTCATTTCATCTAGTACTGATCTGTAGGGAGAAAAGGGAACACTGGGGAGGTGGTACTCCTTTTTGCCTCTTGCTTGCACTGTTCTGGTAAATGAATAATGGTTCAATTGATGCTTTCAGTTTGGATAATTGTCCTAATTGAATACCTCAAAAACTGATTGCATGACCTCCTTCATTCTCACTCTAGGAAGACAATGTAGAAGAGACTCTTCCCTCCCAAGGGAACATATGCCCTCTTCAGGATACACCCCATATCTTCTCCTGACAGTGTCCTATGGCTAAGGGTAAGTGGCAGCATCACCCAGCTGGGGAGGTGATGATCCTGACAAGGGGGCAGAGGGATTCTATATACCAAAGTATCTGTGAGAACTAGTCAGCATGTACCAGCAGAAGCTGGAGGAATACACATAGGACTGGATTTGAGGTTGCTAGAGCAAAGTGGCTGAAAGATAAATTTGGATAGAAAATAGTTTATTGACTTGAAAGCATTATCCTGACATATATAATGTAACACCTGGCAAGAACCCTAGATCATGTAAATTTGCTACTAGCACAGCTCCTAGAGCATGCAGTAAGCAAAGCCCAACACTTAGAAAGTTGTGGTGTCATGGAGGAAAGTGGAGGAAGGGATTGACATGAAGGAAAGTGGAAGGAGGAGTTAAAGGCCTTGGGGAAGTGGACATGTTGGGATAGACACATGGCCAAAAGATCTTCTAGATGATTATATTCATGAGAAGACCAAGAGAACATAGAATATACCAAGACTGTATAAAGAATCTGCTGATGACACAGGCACAAGGATCACTACAATTAGTCAGTGGTGGCTCTCTTCCTTAGATATGGGCTGGTGACAGGACAGGCTATTACCCAAACTTGAATCATTGACAGAATGGAGAGGACAGACCTCTGAAACAACAGAAACCAAGTGTTGGGACTTAATTGCCAAAAGCCAGGGATTCATAAGTATTGTAATGAACATCAGTGTCAAAGTGGCAGCTGAGGGGCCAATACTCAAAAAGTTACAAAGATGGTAAATAATTTTCCTATAGCAGACTAGATGGGCAGCTGTAAGGGTGTGTGTTAGCTTGTATTAGCAGGAGAAATCAAGGATAGGTTGCTGGGAGGCTGAGGGTTTTCTCCCAAACAGAAAATCAAAATCCCTAGCCTAGTATCCAAACCTGGGTCAGCTTTCATTGACTGAAAATGCCCTGTCCCCGGGGAAAAGGACCCTGCGGTATCATGGCAACTGTACATAGGGATGTCTTTCCCAGTGTTCCTCAAAGGAACCTATGGCGTTTTATCAGTTAACAGTTCACTGAGGGGAAGGGGATACTTGAACATTTTAAGATTTGCTGTAAATAGAGTCTGAATTAATATCTGATGTTTGGAAAGCTGAAGCAACATCATTACCTTCCTGTTAGGGTGAGGGGCACAAAAGGTACAGGTGATGAATTTCAGAAAGTTCTGGCTTCCAGTGGATCCAATAGGTCTATTCACATACCAGGTTGTAACCATTCAGTCTCCAAATGTATAATCTCCTATCTAATCGTCATCCTCTCTCTCCCCAAACACATAATTGGGATACATACTTTGCAGTAGATAGTGCAACCCCCTCACCGGGTCCTGAGCCTGTTATTATAATGAGGGAGCCCAGGTGGAAGCCTCTAAAATTCTCCTGGCACCCAAGCACAGATAATAAATCAAACACAATACTGCACCCTGGGTTGGTTGGGGGCGGGGGATGGGGGGGTAGTAGGCAGTGAGAGTTGGGAGTAGTAGGTGGGAGTAGCCCCTGGGGGGGGCTATTTTTGGGGAGCTAAAGAATTTAATGATGATTACCCCCACAATATCCATGTTTAATTCATAAGGGATATTGTTCCCTGCAGAATCAGAATAGATCCTAGAAAGTAAGTGTTGACTACCATAAGCTCAACTAAGTAATAGCCACAATTTCAATGGCTATGCCACATATGGAATCTTTGCTAGAGCAGATAAATATGGCTTCAAACTCCACTTCAGCATCTGCTTCTAGGGAAGCCGAACTGCAAAGGGAGAGATGGAAGAATTTGTTGATTTGTATTCTCATTTCAAAGGGGAAATCAAGGCAGATACAATTCAGAGTTTAAAAAAAAAGAAAAGTAAGTATGTCTCTCAGTCTTCCTCTCTGGTCACCATTTCATTTTGCTTTTAGATATTAAAAGCAATACACTCTCAAACATATACATATAGACATAAAAACAGACAGACAGACAGACTTTCTATTATAAGCTAAGTATTCATGCCCAGCTCTAGCTTCTGGGCATCAGTATTTATAAGATGCAGCATGCATGATGTATCAATACTAAGCTGTGAGAAAAACATGAATCCTAAACAACTTACGGAATACTAAGTGGGCATCCTACTTTCTTTCAACATTTTTTTCTTAGACTTACTTACATATGTATCACAATATCATCTGAACGCATCTTTTTATAATGTTAAGGAAAAAGTTATGCTAACACAAGGTGCTCTCTGTGGTCTGGGAGCCAAAGAATAACTGAACATTTAGAGGCTTTTGGTGGGGACCAGAAGGACATATATGTGTTAATCATAAAGGATTCTGACATCTGTCACTTATTCTATGGAAGAACATTTGTGCTGTAAGCATAGTGGAAAACTTGTATTTATTTCTTCATCCAGAAGCATCCTGCCACCACATTCTTTATCTAAAAAACTATGAAATTGTTTCATCTTTGTGGAATGAGTGGATTTTCGCCAGTGTTTGTTTCACTGTTGATAACTTTAATTTGGCATGTTTCTGATGATGCTCTTCTGAGCTGTCTGCTTTCTTTTCTGCCAGTGACAACAATCAGGGCTGTGACACAGGTTTTTGTCAGGTGGTTCCCTGAGCAAGGGTTCCTGAAGAAGAAGCATGTGAGGGTTTAGATCTCTCCATGAACCCTGACTTGATATTGGATCAATTTGAGAAAAGGGGTGCTCCTCTCTGATTTATCTCCCCAGAGATAGCACCTTTTTCTAATTCATATAAAGGAATTTCATATAGTTAGTACTTTGCCCCTATTGTTAGTTCAGGTAGGCAAATTGTTAATTGATATTTCTCTGTCTAATAATAAAAAGTGAATTAGGGTTTGACAATTTGTACTTACAACTTGTGATACTTTCATATCAATGGGTAAAACCTTATAAATTTGAAAGGCATGTTTTCTTAATCTTTCTTCTTTGAAATATTTATATTTTATTAACTTACTTTCAAGTGAAATATTAGCTCTTAACTTCATAGCTTGTTCCTTGAAGCCTTTCCAGACTATTCTAGCTTTAGTTTCACTGGTAATAACTTAAAATTTTACTCATAATTTGCTTTTTTCATGTAAATTAAGCTAAACATATATCCACTTTTGAAAACTTACATATTACAAGCTTGAAAGAAGATAGTACCCACTTCCTTTTGACAAAAGGAAGAAGAAATATTTGTGTATTAAAAATAAGGGAACCTGACATTTGTCACTTTTTTACTTCTCAAAGCCCTTAAACACCAGACCCAACACATGACTAGAATATAAAGCTGCTTGAAAGCAAAGATTTTCACTTGTTAATCCGTAAAAGAGTGCTAGTACATAGTAGGTGCTTAATAAATATTTGCCATACAAATGAAGAGCCTTTTGAGTGTCATGCCTCAAATTTGAAAAACAATTCTAAATTTTAGAATTAAAATTATATTATATATTATATTATATATAATATTATATATTTTCATTACCATTTCTTGTTTCTCTTATAAAGACAGACTTGATAAAATGAACTTTCCTTCTACATATCAAGGGATCTAGGCAGTGAACCACAGCATCCACTGCAAAGGATTGCTATGAAGAGAAAATTTTAATTATATGAAATAATGTATGTTCCAGGCACTGTATATAGTAGTACCTCTAATAATGTGTGGGACATTTTAAGTTTTTATAATATATGTTAAAATATGTATAGTAAAGTAATAATTTCTATTTTATGTAACATAATTAAACTTTTATTTCCCCTTCCCCTATTTTTTTATTGTGAATAATAGTCCATACCATTTGAGCGTCAATTAAAAAAATGAGCAAATATTTTTTTCTATATCTTATGTCATACTTTTTCTGTAGCACCCAGTGTTTTGGATGCTTTCCAATATTTATTCATTTATATCTAAAGATTTATTAATTTATTTTAGAGAGAAGGAGAGAGTGCATGCACAAGTGGGGGGAGGGACAGAGGAAGACGGGAAGAGAGAGTATCTAGTAGACTCTGTGCGAAGCGCAGAGCCCAACACATGGCTCAATCACACAACCTGAGATCATGACTGAGCTGAAAACAAGAGGTGGTTGTCCAACTGACTGAGCCACCCAGGCACCCTGGATGCTTTCCAGTATTTATTAATCAAACAATTATTAATTGACTCAGTAGAGTAAATGAGTTACAGAGGGTCTCCAATTTATGATGGTTTGACTTAGCTTTTTTGGCTTTCCATGGTGTGAAAGTGATGTGCATTCAGTAGAAATTGTACTTGGAATTTTGATGTTTTCCTGGACTAGCACTATGTGGTCCCCAACTGTCTTCTGATGCTGAGTAGTGGCAGTGAGCTGCAGCTTCCAGTCCGCCAGGCCATCATGAGGGTAAATCATCTATATACTTAGAGCCATTCTGTTTTTCACTTTCAGTAAGTACTCAACAAATTACATGACATATTTAATGCTTTATTATAAGATAGGCTTTGTGTTAGATGGTTTTGCCCAACTGTAGGCTAACATAAGAGTTCTGTGCATATTTAAGATAGTCTGGGTTAAGCTGTGACGTTCAGTAGGTTAGGTGTCATAAATGCATTTTTGGCCTACAATATTTTCAACTTATGATGAATTTATTGGGCTATAACTCCATCATAAGTTGAGGAGATCTATATTTTTAATCATACTTCAATGGAAACAAAATAATAAATTGGTCCAATTTTTTCTCTTAGAAAATTATATGCTATTGCTCCTTCAAATTATCTCATTAGCATTGTTTAGGTTCAAACTACAACACTATGAAAATAAAGATTTAGCTTTCTTAATGAGCAATAATTCAGTTAGATGACCTAGTTTTCAGGAGTTCAAATTAGTACTGAAGTCAGAAACTACAAGTATAATCATAAGAATGTCCAGTTTTTACATGGGGGAAATATGGATGGTGTATTGGCTATATTTTCTGGCTATTATCAGCATATGTATGGATTTCTATAAATCTGTATGTCAATACCATGTTAAATATTAAAAAATATATTTAATTAATTTTAGTAATCTCTGTCACATTAATATTAATAGTGGATCATGTTTAAATCTTGACAGTAAATACTTGGTTAAGATATTGAAACCTAGATTAAACTGTGACTGTTTTATTCTGTCCAGAAATAGAAAACTATTTGATTTGAAAATATAATACAGGCTGGGCATTTCCTCCTCCTTGATCTGTTATAAAAAGGAAGTATTACAGCATCAGAAATGGAAACCCATTGAAAGAGGGAACAAGATTCAGTGTCTCAAATGAGGTAACAATAAACAGAGGCAGATTTGGATATTTGAAAGAAAATGAATCTACACAAAGGGAAAATTATGCCCTAACTCTAGAAGACATTATTTCCCAAACCAATCTTGTTTTCTGCTATGACCCAATATGAAAAAAGTCATTACTAAGGTATATATGTATTCCAAGAAGCTGATCTGACTGCATGCTGCATTGAATGAAATCCAACTTTTAATCTTAGGGCACCATTCTGTTTTTAAGGTTGAGATCTATGTAACATTTATATTTCTTTTTCTCATGAAAAAATATTTCAATGGTTTAAACTACAGGAATATTCTTTTCCCAAAACTTATGAAAACTCTCATTCATTGCTGCTGGTAATAGAACCACTCTAGTATAGCCACTTTGGAAGACAATTTGACAGTTTCTTAAAAAGTTAAACATAATCTTACCATACAGTCCAGCAGTTGCTCTGGTAGTTATTTCATCAACCAACTTGAAAACTTATTTCTACACAAACGACTCGCACAAAAAGGTTTATAGAACCTGTATTCATAATCACCAAAACAGGAAAGCAACCAAGATGTCTTCAATAAGTGAGTGGATAAATAAATATTGTATAGTCAAGCAATGTGGTACTATTCAGCAATATAAAGAAATGAGCTATCAAGCTGTGCAAAACCAGGGATGAATCTTGAAGGCATATTGTTAAGTGAAAGAAGTCAATTTGCAAAGGTGACATACCTATATGCCACTTCTGGAAGTGGCAAAACTATGGAGATGATGAACAGATCAGTAGTTGCCAGGAGTTTAAGAGCATAGAAGTTTGAATAGGTAAAGCACAGGGAACTTTTTTAAAAGAATGCTTGAAATAGTCTGTATGATACTGTAATTGTGAATATATGACTTACATGACACTATGCATTTGTCAAAGCCCATGGACTTTTATAGCACAAAGAGCAGATCTTAAGGTAAGCAGATAATCATATAGCAATATATCTATACCTATAATATAAAGAGATTTATTATAAGGGATTAGCTCACGTGATTATAGAGGCTGAGAAGTCCCAAGAGCTACAGTTAGCAAGCTGGAGACTTGGAGACAGACCCAAGAGAGCTGATGTGCAGTTCCAGCAGGTTTGAGGTCCAAGAAGAGCCAATGTTTCAGTCTGAGTCACAAGGCTGGAAGACACCAATATTTCAGGTCAGGCATTCAGGCAGGAGGAATTCTATTCTACTTTTTGTTCTATTTATGTCTTCAGTTGATTGGATGAGGCCCACTCACACTAGGAAGGGTAATCTGCTTCACTCAGTTGATCAATTCAAATGTTAATCTTATCCAGAAAGACTCTCACAGACACATTCAGAACAATGTTTGGCCAATTGTATAGACATCCTGTGGTCCAGACAAGTTGACACATAAAAATAACCATCACGTAGGCTGTAACAAAAGTACTAATGATATTACAAATGTGTGAAATGACCTCACTGAGGGGCTAGTGGAAAAATGTGCTGATCTAAGTAACTTTGGAATTGAGTAGAGACTATAAGACTAAAGGTAAAAGACCTAAACATAAGCATGGTGCTCTGGTTAATAAGATTATTTCCCATGGAGGTACAAGTTAATAATTCTGAAGCTACTGACATGCATACTGGGTTGAATACTTATGTGTGTAGATAGTGGATGGTTGTGGCGTATCTTGTTGAGTGCTACCATTCAACTAATTACTGGTGGGTTCCCAAAATAGCCTCATTTAACAAAGAAAGGAAGTCAATTCATTTGAAAATTATAGTAAGATTGCCAGGACCCTGATGAAGTAACTTGCAGTTATCCCTTTTCCTGGTTGAGTAGTATTTAGCTGTGCAGATGCATACATTGAGAAAACAGATGGATGAATTCAGTAAGAGTTGGGTTTCTGTTAGACAAGTGGTACAGAAAGACATGTGAGCAAAAAAGAAAAAGAATGAGCTACAAAACAATTTTTTAAATAGTTTACATTTTAGTTGAAAATCAATATTATCTCCCTTCTGATTTCTATACATTTCTTTGGAATGCCCTTCCATTTCATATATTTTGTTTGTAGGAAAGTCACAGAGCAAAATGAAAATTTACTGTTTAAAAATGAGGTTCCAGTTGGCACTATTTGATAATTGAAAGATCATTATATAATTTTGGTTAGTTTCTACTTTCTTGAAAATGAAAAATGTATCTTGGCTGCTCCCATTTGAAAAAAAATGCATATATTTAAGTATTGATCTGCCTGGCTAATAATAAACTTCACGACCTTGAATATTGTTTGTAAGTTTTGTGATTGTAAAACTTCTTACGTTTGGCTTGAATGTATTTTAGTATTTTTAACTTGAATATCCTACTTTGAATTGATTTTAATTAAACTGTATGGAATAACATACCATGACAGCAATTTACATTAAATAAAGAATATTAAAATACAGTTAAAACAGAGGTATAATAGTCAGACCTATGTAGTAACTCAAGGAATATTTAATTCTAAATCCCATAAAATGTGCACGGATATTGCTAGATATAACAAGAGTTGAAATTTTGCTTGTCTCAGTAAACCAGATGGAGGGTCATTTTTCTTTAGTCATGAGGCAAAGTTAAGAAGCAAAGCTGTCACAAAGTGTTTCATCAGCCCATCAAACTGCAGACTCAAGAGTGGAAATTTTCATTATGCATAATGCAAGACACCTAACCATTCTTATTTCACTGAATTTCAATATACATCCAATTCAAAGAGAAATAATTCAGAATATTATGTGATTTTCTTATGGCCCTAGAGGATGCCAATATCAATTCAAGGCAATAATCATATTATGAGTTGGTAATATATTGTGCATGTTTATGCGAAAGATTTTCATTACAGAATGTATCCATAAAGGTTTTCAACAAATCTGTCTTTAAAAAAATCCTCTACCACTATTAAAATGAAACGTTCCTAAAAACTCTGCCAGCTGTCATGTACTAATACTTCTGACCCTTTTAAAAATCAATCATATTGTCAACTATATTTGGTATAGGCAACTATGTATTGGTATTTTATATTTAATTGCTGAGCAAGGATGAGACTTCTCTGTGGTTACTGTACATTTCAAGTAATAGGTGTACAATATTTGTTATGATGACTTAAAAATTAACAAGCTAAGAAAATATGAGATAAGCTGAAAAACACTCTTAAGTTATTGGTTGGAATTTAGGCTTAATGTGGATAGAGAACTAGCCTACCTTTCTCATCATTGGGTCCTCAAGGTTTAGCCCAATGTTGGGCATATACGTTGGTCTTTAAAATTCTTATGGATTAAAAATATAGCCGAGTTGAACATCAAAGAGTTATTCTAAAGATCTTAGTTACTTACAAAATTGGAAAAATGAATATTAAAAGCATATATCTGAATATTCAATGACCTAGACTCTGAATTAACAAGTTTGTTTATTGTCTCCAAGCACAGTTAAGTATGATCCAATTCCAGAGTTTCTTCCCTATTTACATTACATACTCATTGCCTAATTTATATACTTTTTTTTTCAGTTATAGAGGTTACTCATTTTGAAGTCCTTATTTTTTCCACTGAGCTTTTCTAAATTCGCTTTTTTTGGAGATTGTAGAGGTACATTGTAGACAGGGGAACATGGGTTGTTCTATATTTTTCAGCTGTAATAAAGGATTACTACTGAATTTCATTCACTTTTAAACATTGGTGTGCTTTAATTACCCCAATTTACATTCTTTCCTCTGTCATCTCAAGAACTTTTAGAATTACACCTTATAATTTTAAAAAGTATGTAATTTGGGAGGCTAGTTTGTGCCAGACATTGTGCTAGACACTTTGTATACATTATCATTAATCCTTAATAATTATTTTTGCATGTATATTACTTTTCAGAGAAAGAAACTGAGTCTCATAGACAATAAGGATGTCTCCTGAGATCCCCTAACTACTAAGTGATGGAACTAGAACCATTGTTTGTTTGTGGCCTGAGTACGGAGTCTCTTACTAACTACTATGTTCCACTTTTGCTTCAGGTGGTGATTTTGGCCATTTCTTCTAAGCCTTAAGTTGAGCATCTCTGAAAGCCTGACCCATTTTAGGGACAAATCTGAAACAGAAGGAAGGCAGGCTGGTCATCCTCCATCTTGGGTTGGTTTTCTTCTATAACAGGAAATCTTGGTATAGTCTTGTTATTTTTAGTGGGGGAGTGATTCCTATTAGGGATTTGCAATTGATCATTTTGGCTTTTTAGATTTCTCACCTGCCCTCTGCCTTTCTCCTTATACCAGGCCAGGTCTGTGGGCTACAAGTAGCTCCATGACACTCCTTAACATATAAATACTATAATTAGTTTGGATTTAATTATAGCTAAGACCAGAAATAGGAGGAAAGGAGGGGGGGAGAGAGGTACAGAGACTGATCGATTGAGTTAATGAGTCAAGGCAATTTAAGAATAAAGAACATTGCATTTATCAAAACCTTTTTATTCCCAAAGATGTTATAAGAGAAACGAAATTCTTTGTGCATTTATTTTGGTTTTCAAAAATCCGAAATACTGCAAATGCTTGTTGTAATTAATAAAAAATAGAACCACATAGGTAGCAGGAACATTTAAGTAGTAGCTTTCAAGTGGTCCCTAATGCCAAGTTAGATCTGAAGGTCTTCTTACACCTCATGATTCTGGAAAGCTCCTCATCAGATGGAGAACAAAAGCGATTGATAACAAACGGTTTGCATAGTTGTAGTAAGCTCCTTGGAGACTCAAAAAGTGTGGACGTGGTTATAATACACAATTCCACTGAAATTTCTCTGAACTTTTTATTAACTCTATTTATAATTATTATCTACTTTTTGTTAAGGACACTTGCTTGTAGAGAGCTCCAAAGTAAAGCTTGGGTGACACTGAAAAGGTGTTCATAAAAGTAATTATCAAGAACTATGGTTCTCTTGGTTTTCTCTCTTTTTATGTTCTTTGAAAGGTAACATGTAGAAAGCAATTGTTTGTCTTTTGTATGTACTGGTGGATTATTTAATCCCACCAGACTGAAGTTGGAGTTAGAAGGAAAAATGAAGGTTCTCCTTACAACCACTTGTGGAGCATTTGATCTTGCATTGTACCAGTTTCCTTTTGTGTAAAATGGGTACAGAAATGTTAATGTTGCACACCTCACAGGTGTAGTAGACAGTATAATACCATGGTCAAGCATAGCCTTTTCAGCAGACAGATGAAAAAGTCATCATTCTTTCTCGACGTGTGAACTTAAATTAATCCATTTGAGACTCAATTACCTTACATAAGAAAATGCAGTTAATAAAAACTTTTCCATATCATCATTGGGAAGATTAAATATGGTATTTGTAGAGTTCTTGGCAAACTGCTTGACCACAAAATATCAACTAAATAAGTGGTAGTTGCTAATACTTATGTTAATCATATATGTGACAGGTGTTTAAGAAGAGTAACATTTTATACAATTTTATAATATAGTAATCTTAATTTTTAGTAATTAAGGATTAGATCATTTGATTTATTAAAATTTTAAGGACTTCTAACTTGTATGCAAAAAAAGGAGCTATAATGTTGGTCAGATATTTTGGAATGACAACCCACTATGTGATTGATATACTGGTCTTTCTGGATGAAGAAAAACTTCCAGATTTGTAACCAAAACAACAAAAAGTTTTTTCTTTAAAATCTGGGAAAGCACAAAGAAGGCTACACAGGTAAAGACTGTCATATTACATTTTGATTTTAATGGTATGTCATCTCAATAACAATTTCAAAAGTTGTTTTGCAGATTTAATGGATAATATATGCAAACATCCAGCATTTTCTTGCCGTGTAATAACTACTCAAAAGATGTGTGTTGCTTTCTCCTAAAATGTAAAAGGCTTGATGGAAAGGATTATGATTCTTCTCTCTGCTTCTCAAAAATTGTGCCTATTTGGAGGAGATGCTTAACATAGGTTTCCCAAAAGTTGCAGTTCTTTTACTACTAAATGGATTCTAATTGTTCAGTCAGGGTAATGAATTTCTTTATTGTTTTACTTATTCCATCAAATTGTACTATTACCTACTGTGTGACAGGCACTGTGCTAAGTGCTACAGACTCTAAAATGAGTACAACAGTTCCCATCTTTAAAGAAAAGATAGCCTAGTGGAGGAAGCACACCTACACAAATAATTGTAATACATTTTAACTATCTAAGTTAAATAATAGCTTTAACATAATAATGTGGATACATAGAATAATGTTGGAAACATGAAAATAAAAATGACTGTTTTCCAAAATATTAGGTATTTTTAGGAATGGGAACTTTACTTATTCCAATTAGCTTACATTTTGTTAATATCATAACACGCAATACCCAGATTACTGAAATATACTTTTGGGCAAAAAGAATAGTACTCTGTTAGTGATTTCTGTTGGCAGCATCAACAATGGTGAGTAAAAGAAATCCACAGAAATCTCTGTGTCCTTAACTGAACACTCTGTTACAGAGGACTCTCTTGGGGCTAAAATAATTTGTTCTATTGTTTCTTTTATGGAGTTCCAAGTTGTTTGCTACTTTATATTATATGGACTATAACATTTTGGCTCTTTGGCTTTAGGAGAATAGAAAATGCTGGTTAGTCTTGATACATCTTTTTCATACACAAATTCTATTTTTTTCCAAAGGTATTTTTATAGATATTCTTTTTAAATAATTCAGATATACTGTTTATACTCTTTCAAGATGTTACTTTTCTGACTTGTCTTGAAGACAATGTAGTAGTCCCTTTTCTGAAATATTTTCTTGCTAGCTCTTTCAAGACAGATGAACATTTTCTTAAGAAAGATAGCTTTATTTATAATTTCTGATTTTTAAAATGTTATTCATTCATAATTTTAATATTTTAATTTAAGTAATTATTGCTTAAGAAATTAATTCTTTTAAATAAAGTACTGAAGATCTGATAATGAAAACAGCTGTCTCTTGCCCCAAACTTTCTACTTCTCAAATCCTGCTTCTGAAGCAAATTCTATTAACTCTTATTGGTTTCTTCCAGCAATTTCCTCTTTATCTGTAAATAAAATGCTTATCTTGCTTTTTCTTGACTTACCAATTCTAAGATTATCTTCTGACTTCCACCTATAATAGTTGAGTATTAAACTATTCTTCACCACTTGTACATTTTGTGGTAGATTTATTGTATTGCCGGACCCAATTTTTACACCTTGCTATGTTCACACTCTTCAAAAGTTTCTTCTCATGCCTGTCAACTCAGAGTTTGGCCGTACAAGCTTTTACTCTGGGACTTTAACAACACTGGTGCAAAGAGAAGCTTGAAAACCCATCGGGACATATGTACTTCCTCTTTTGGATCCCTGCAAAAGCCATGAGAACAAACTCTGTTCTTCCTGCTGTAGGATGAGACTTTGTGCATCAAAATCAAGGGGTCCCAGCTTCAAGCATTCTCCGCCTTCCAGCCCTCAGCTGACCTGATGACTGACTGAAGACGTGAGACGTGAGAGGAAACCCAGTCTCTATCAGCAGAATCATTCAATGAACCTGTGGATTCATAACTACTAAGTTTTAGGATAAAATAAATTCCTTCCTTTCACCTTCAAAATATGATTTTATCATATTATTCTATCTAGCTTCTTCCTTTCTCTCCATTATTTGTTTTGAACCATCTTGTCTCATGCTTTAAGCTGAAATTCTTGCTTTCTAGAAGTGATTCATTCTGGAACTTGTAGTTGCCACTCTTCCAGGCTGAATATTCTGCCATTATCTGGAATCCAAGACTTTTGTCCTTTTTGGCTGATATCTTTGTTTTGGAGGGCATATTCTCTAATTCCACCCAAGAAAGTAGGCATGTGATGTATATATTCTGAGTGCTTATAAGTCTGAAATTATCTTTATTTTATATTTAACTCATTTGATATTTTGATTTCTTGAGTGGTACATTTTTTCCTGAAAAATTTGAGAGTATCTATTCTATGTCTTTTAGCATACATGCTGCTATTTAGAAGTCCAAGTATTCTTAGTGCTATTCTTTGTATAAAACCTCTTCTCCAATACTTTGGAGAATATTTAGGATATTTTACTCTGAATTTCTTCATTACAACATGAAATAATAAAGTGAGCACCAAAATAATAAAGTGACTTTGTTAAGGATGATGTTTGGAAAACATCCATTTATCTACTTTCCATTGAGAAAAGTGGAACTGTATTTATATTAATAGATCAAGGTAGAATCTAGGATAATAGAAGATCTAAATGAGAAAGTAAAAATATGAAGTTATTAAATAAAAACGGGAAAATGCTTTTGGGATCTATGGGTTGAGAGCAACATAAAATTTCAAAAACATAAAATTTAAATTAAAAAGTTGAATTTGAGGGGCGCCTGGGTGGCTCAGTCATTAAGTGGTCATTAAGTGTCTGCCTTCGGCTCAGGGCGTGATCCTGGAGTCCTGGGATCAAGCCCCACATCAGGCTCCTCCACTGGGAGCCTGCTTCTTCCTCTCCCACTCACCCTCTCCCCCTGCTTGTGTTCCCTCTCTTGCTGGCTGTCTCTTTGTGTCAAATAAATACATAAAATCTTTTTTTAAAAAAAGTTTAATTTGATTACACAAAATAAGAAATTTTTGCTCACTCAAAAATACCATAGACAAATTTGAGAGGATACATGGGGATAAGAGATTTGCAATTTTTTTAAAGATTTTTTTCCTTCCTTCCTTCCTTCCTTTCTTCCTTCCTTCCTTCCTTCCTTCCGTCCTTCCTTCCTTCCCTCCCTCCCTCCTTCCTTCCTTCCTTCCTTCCTTCCTTCCTTCCTTCTTTCAAGAGCACACGCACGTGCACGTCGGTGAGCAGGGACAGGGAGCAGAGGGAGAGGGAGAGACAGAATATCAAGCAGACTCTGTGCTGAGCTCAGAACCCAATGCTGGGCTCAATCTCATGACCCCGAGATCATGACCTGAGCTAAAACCAAGAGTTGGATGTTTAGCCGACTAAGCCACTCAGGTGCCCCAAGATTTGCAATATTTAAGATGACATGAGAATATCAGATATCTAAGAAGTCATACACTTAACAAGAAAAATCAGTAATCTCATTAAGAAAATGGGCAAATGATATGGAAGAGATAGTTTAATAATAAAACTAAAAGTCTAATAAGCAGATTAAAGAGATGCTTGAAATTATTAGTAATAAGGCAAACTGGAATTTTAAACTACAATATGATATCACAGCTATGATATTGACCAGTAAAATTAAAGAGCTGAATAATGCCAAATGCTGGTAGGGTTGTGGAGATACAGGACCTGTCATGCTGTGATGGTGGCAGTTTAGACTGGTGTAGCCGTTCCAGAAGCAGTCAAGATAAGCACAGCAATACTATTTGATCCAGGAATGATAGACTTTAATGGCAGCAATTCTAACATATTGGTAAAAGGGCACCAATAAGCACGCCCATGGAAGAACGATTTGTATTGGTGGAAAGATGGAGGCAATGTGGATGCTCATAAGTGGTGGTGGGTAAGCAAAATACAGCAATTGCACAACATGGGCTATTATGCAGAAGTTAGGAGCAATAGATTAAATGTGTACATTGCTACATAACTTATGTGGAACTTAAACTCACAGTATTGAGAGTGAAGAAAAACATTAGGATTAAGTATATAACAAAATAACATATTTTATAAATCTATCGATCTATCTCTCTATCGATCATTTATCTGTCAACAATTATTTCATCTCTATCTCCCTTGCATACAGCTGAAGCTTCAGCACCTATCCAGGGAAATTGGTGCCTGCAGTTACCAAAATCCTTGGAGGTACTGCATGACAGAACATACTTTGAATTGTTTCTCTTTTTTCATGTACTTTCGATGTTTAGTTAGTGAATGTTTAAGACACACAGACACAATTTTACTTTTTGCATGCTTCATAAAACTCACATTTTTTTGAGCTTGTAATGTACCATAACTCAAGACCATGAAATTTCAATAAATGTTTAATGAGCATTTTCCATACACTAAGCACTATGACAAACTCTGAGAATAAAACAATGAACAAGACACATTAACCTTGGCATCCTGAAGGTTAAATAATAAATTAATGTGGGGGGGAGCTGGGGGACAGTATATGAGTACTTACTTATGCATAGCATCATTCAACAAGTATTTTTTTCAGCTTTATTGAGGTATAATTGACAAATAAAATTGTGAGATATTTAAAGCACACGAAGTGATGATTTAATGTAAGTATACATTGTGAAGGGAATCGATTCCTCCCATCTAGTTAATTAACACATCCATCACTTCACATATTTAACTTTTTTTATTCATGAGGAAATTTATGTTCTATTCTCTTAGCAGTTTTCAATTATACAGTAATGTATTATTAACTATAGTCACCATGTTATATATTAGACCTGCTGGCAACCACTTTTCAAATCTGTTTTTACGAGTTCCACTTTAAAAAAAATTTTTTTTTCAGATTTGACATGTGACATTAGTATTCCTCTGTCTGGCTCATTTCACTTACCATAATGCTCTCCAGGGATATCCATGTTGTTGCAAATGGCAGTATTTTCAGTTTTAAAGGCTAAATAATATTCCATTGAATCTACATACCACATTTCCCTGATACATTCTCCCATCGATGGGCACTTACATTGTTTTCATAGCTTGACCATGATGAATAATGCTGCAATGAACATAGGATGCAGATATCTCTTTGAAATAATGGTGGTTTCTTCCTCCTCCTCCTCCTCCTCCTCCTCCTCCTCCTCCTCCTCCTCTTCTTCTTCTTCTTCTTCTTCTTCTTCTTTTTTTTCTTCTTCTTCTTCTTGTCTTCTGTCTTCTTCTTCTCCTTCTTTTTTTGGATATATACTCAGAAGTGGGATTGCTGAATATATGGTAATTTTATTTTTAATTTCTGGAGGACACTCCATGCTGATTTCTATAGTGGTCATACCAGTTTACATTCCTACCCATAGGGTACCAGGTTTTCTTTTTGTTCATATCCTCACCAATATTTATTATCTCTTGTTTTTTTGATAATAGACATTCAAACAGGTGTGAGGTCGTACCTCATTGTGGTTTTGATTAGCATTTCCCTGATGATGAATGATGTTGAGCACCTTTTCATGTAACTGGGCATTCTTCTTTGGAAAACGGTCTATTTAGGTCCTTTGTCCATTTTTTAAGAGAGTTATTTGGTTTTTTGCTATTGAGTTGTATGAATGCCTTGTATATTTTGTATATTAACCCCTTATTGGCTATGTGATATGCAAATGTGTTCTCCCACTCCAAAGTTGAGTTTTCATTTTGTTGATGGTTAACTTTGATGAGCAGAAGCTTTTTTTTTTTTTTAAACAAAGCAGAGGCTTTTTTTTTTTTTAAGATTTTATTTATTTATTTGACAGAGATAGAGACAGCCAGCGAGAGAGGGAACACAAGCAGGGGGAGTGGGAGAGGAAGAAGCAGGTTCACAGCAGAGGAGCCTGACGTGGGGCTCGATCCCATAACGCCGGGATCACGTCCTGAGCCAAAGGCAGGTACTTAACCGCTGTGCTACCCAGGCGCCCCTGAGGAGCAGAAGCTTTTTAGTTTGATGTGATCTCACCTGTTTATATTTACTTTTGTTATCTTTGTTCCTGGTGTCAAATCCAATTTTTTTTTTTGCTAAGACCAATGTCAAAGAGCTTACTCCTTATATTTTCTTCTAGGAGTTTTATGGTTTCAGGTTAAGTTCAAGTCTTTAATCCATTTTGAGTTGATTTTTGTGTATGGTGCAAGTGTCCAGTTTCATTCTTTTGCATGTGGCTGTCCATCTCGTGCAGGAGACGAACCTTGTCAGTTAGTGTGGCCTGGGTTCCTAGTTACGTCTGAAAGCTTTGTGATTGTCCAGGTCATCTTCTTTGTTCTTAGTGGCTCTCCGTAGTTGAGGGTGTGCCTCAATTGGACCATATCCCAAAAGTGAGGATCACATTCAGTGCCTAAATGAAGGCTGATGGGAAGCGGACCCTCAGGCAGCGGCTGGGAAAGTCTGTACTTATTCCTCTTCCAGTGAGAAACAAGGCAATAGGCATTTTTGCCTGCTCCTTGTGTGCTGGGCCCTGGTGTATAGCCATGGTGGAAGGTTGCTCCTGTGCCTATTTAAGGAGTGCTTTTTGATGGCTGTGGTCCTGTGGGACCCATGAATGGGAGCCAAGTGTTCCAGGGACCTATTTCTTGCGCAACATCTGCAAAAGCTGTGGCTCAGACAAGTGTACAAGCTGCTTGAGGAAGACACGAGCAACTTGCAGCAGGCTACGGGGAGATGGCATGGCAGGTGTACATGGGATTCCTGGTCCCCCCTGGGGCATCACAGCCTGCCCCTAGATATGTACTAATTTAGAAGCCTGACCCTCAGGCAGAAGTTTTCAAAGTACACAGATGGATCCCTTTCAAGAGAAGACTGGGAGATTTGGATTTTGCCTGCTCAATTTGCACTGTGTCCTGGGGGTATAGCCACCAGTGACTGTATGCCTGTTAACAAATGACTCTTGGTTTGCTATAGTCTTCTGAGTCTCCAGGAAGCAACCCTCACTGGATTTTAAAGTCAGATGTTTTAGGGCCCATTCCTCAGGTGGGGCCTTAAAAATTGTGGTGCTCTGTATGGGTTTAAATCCTTTGTTTCAAAGGGAGAAGCTGGGAGTCGGGAGTTCCTTCCAGATTGTAAATTGCTGTTCTGGGGTTGAGATTTATGGTGAGAGTCTGTTTCAGTCTTTCCTACCTGTTTTGATGTGGGTATTTTCTCACTCACCTAATATGTCTGAGTTATTCAGCTAGTTTCTCGATTTCTGTCAGAGGTAACTGCTCCATGTGTTGCTTCACATTGGGTGTGTCTGTCCGAGGAAAGGAGTTCAGGAGTCTCCTGTGTCACCATGTGTCAAACTCCTGAGGCTTTTATCCTTAGAATGAAAGAAGACAAATCAGGAATAGTAATAATTTTCATTATCTGCTACACATACCAATCTATATGGCATGACTTCCACTGTACTTGGGCATTTTATGAAAAACACGAAGAATGACAGTGCCGTGTAATAAAACACAAGAGGAAAATTTTACCCTTTTAAAAAAATTAGGCAATTTGTAGAATGTAGCTGGGATTAATTTAGATAAATTTATTCTTTTTTTTTTTAAAGATTTTATTTATTTATTTGACAGAGATAGAGACAGTCAGTGAGAGAGGGAACACAAGCAGGGGGAGTGGGAGAGGAAGAAGCAGGCTCATAGCGGAGGAGCCTGATGTGGGGCTCGATCCCACAACGCCGGGATCACGCCCTGAGCCGAAGGCAGACGTTTAACTGCTGTGCCACCCAGGCACCCTGAATAAATTTATTCTTACACATACGTGTACCTACAAACACAAGTTACAAGTTCTTCTCGAAGAACAAAACTGTTACTTGGCCTCTTCAATAATTATACAATCAGTTTAATTTCATTTAATGAAGTTGAAATTTTCATTTTTATGTTCTCATGCTTATCCTGTGAAATGAATCATTAGAAATAATTTCTAAGATACAGAAAAATTAGAATAAGAAGGGAGAACAGAATAGTCATTTTACTACTACTCAGATCCAAACAGAGAAAACATTTAGATGTGTTTCCTTTTAATATTTGTTTCACTCAGCATTGAAAAAACTCCCTCGTAATTTATTTCTATAATGTTCCCAAAGCCATTTGGGCAAAACTGGTTTCTTTAGAGCTTCTTTAACCTCAAGAATGTCTCCACATTATAAGAACAGAGAATGTGATTTGGTGAGTCAGATTTCTTTTATCTGATCATAATTTTGAAATGAAATCTCATTTCCATGCAATAGCTTATGTATCAGACTGTTTAGAAGGTTTTTTCCTAATATCCATAGTAGAAATTTTGATGGTTAGTCCTTATTCAGGTCCTTTCAGAAAATAATAATTTTTTTAAAGATTTTATTTATTTATTTGAGAGAGAGAAAAAAAAGCGAGCACAAGTGGGAAGAGTGCAGGCAGAGAGAGAAGCAGGCTCCCTGTTGAGCAAGGAGCCTGATGTGGGACTCAATCCCAGGAACCCAGGATCATGACCTGAGCTGAAGGCAGACGCCCAGCCAAAAGTAGGGTAATTTGCAGCAGTTAAGAACATTAGGGGAACACAACACAGAATGAATTTAAGTAATTAAATGACTGGGGGTAAGTTCCATAAAATTCAATCAAATACTTGTTGAATGGTGGGAGAAAGACAATTCTGTAATGAGGGAGGAGACAGCCCCTACTGAGGCACTCTATATGATGATGGTGCTGTGCTTCAGTAACCAGGGAAAATGGATCAAGTCCAAGTTCATCAGCCAACTCCCTTTAGTGCCAGAAAAAGGGCCCTCTTGGAATACATTTCTCTAGAAGGCCCTGCTTACACATAGTGACAGGGTTTTCATTATGTCCCTTGAAACACCATGGCCTGGAATTTAACAGCTATCCTTATCACCTTCTAAAAATATCTTAGGAGAACTCACCCTCAGATACACATAATGATCTCAACCAGATTCACGGATGGCTGGTCTCTAATGAGTCATAGCCCTGAACTTATCATCAGGGCTGGCTTGGAGGCGGGGGGCATGACCTGTGTTGTTGCACAGGGCCCATCAGTGAAGGGCCTCACGCTTGATTTAATGTTCAGCTATTTTCCATCCTGAAATTCTTAATCATTTTAAATAAGAAGTCCAGGATTTTTATTTTTCACTGACCCTTGCAAATTATATAGTTTCTCCTGTACACCATTTAGTTTTATAGTATCCTTCCAGATGGAAATTGGTATCTGCATAGTTTCCTGAACTGCTGAGAATCATTTAAAAAAGATAAACATTTTGCAAGATGGGTAGTATACTGATGGGGATACCGTATTGCTTCTTCTCACTCTGGGTTAGTATCAAAGAAATATAATGACAGTATGATCTCATGTTCTTTTTCAAAAAGGGGATCTCCTCTTTTTTCTCTCTTCTCTCTCACCTCATCGATTCTCTTCTTTATTTTTCTATTCCATCTGCTTTGCTGAAAGTGCATAACATCCCATTTCATTACATTGTGTTTTCATTTGTGTAAAATGTTTGTCATATTGGAGATATTATATTGTTATTGAATATTGGAAAATAAAAAGATCATTCTTGTTGAGAATTAAATAGCCCCAATGTATTTTTTTTAAATTCCCTAACAAAATGACAGATTTTTAAGTTTGTAATGTTTGCACCAATTTTGTAATATTCCAGGGCTCTCCACAGGCCCATTGTAGTCTTCGTATTTATAACTTTTCTCATTTGTACTGCCTTTGTATATTTTGAAACAATGATATTAGGAAATGATCGTTAACAATAATTATACCTAATTTTTAATCTTGACTTGACTGTAACATAGAGATCATGCACTTTTGCTAAACAATCCTCACAGAGCTCATAAATTAACTATATTTTAACAGTACAGATAAAGCTTTACAAGTCATGATGATTATGCTAATGTGTTTATGGTTGAAGTTTTAATTCAAAACTATCTCATCTCTTAGGGTAACTATAAAGTATGTGGAAACAATTCTCACGGGCACACCTCCCCCATCCTGCTCTGCCCTACATAGATCTCTGATCTTGACACTGAGTCTCCCAGTAAAGCCAGTCTTATTAGTTAACTGTTTCCACTTTTACTTATTCTCCCTTCGTATTCTCATTACTGGCAATACTAGGATCTTTCTCTATCCAGCTTAGGTATGGGACTTCAAATTATGTACTTTAACCCTTTCGGCCCAAAACAAAAGGAAACCTCAGATTAGCAGCTAAAAGTCTTAATACTTCAAGTCCATAAAATGAAGGTCAGGTTAATTGATTTCTATAATTTTCCAATAGTGATAAATATATTAGTGCTGCAGCATTATAGTTAAACATCTTTTAAATCTTTAGCCTTGAAATTGCCAAAAATGTTGGGCCACCAAAATCTGTGGGTACTGTAAAATTCTAAAACAATGGAAATTTTGGGGCGCCTGGGTGGCACAGCGGTTAAGCATCTGCCTTCAGCTCAGGGTGTGATCCGGTGTTCTGGGATCGAGCCCCACATCAGGCTCCTCCGCTAGGAGCCGGCTTCTTCCTCTCCCACTCCCCCTGCTTGTGTTCCCTCTCTCGCTGGCTGTCTCTATCTCTGTCGAATAAATAAATAAAATCTTTAAAAAATAAAAATAAAAATAAAACAAGGGAAATTTTGATCTTTGTGAATTTTCCTTAGTTATGCCCTTTCTAAATTACATCAACCAGTCCCAAAGTCTGATATTCCTAGATGAGTCCATTTTATGAGTTAAAACACTAGAGATGCATTCCATTTTAAAGATAGTGTATGTTTATTCTCATTTACTCCAACAAGGTTAGATGGATGTTTACTCTGTGACACTGGGTTGTGTAGTCTATATGGCCTGACACTTTTCTAGACTCTTCTCAACCAGAGAACAGAACACAACCCCACTGACATGACCATGCTTCATTTTCCTCTTTGTCTGCCTTCTTGAAGAATTTTTCCTACCCATCCCCCACCTCTGAATCCCATCATGCAATACCACCCTCCCTCATTCCTCCCTCTCCAAAAAGAGAAACATATGAACAAAGGGCTGAAGTAAGCAATTTTACTTCATATCCACCTTTTTAAGTCTGGTTTATCCTTAAAGTTTATAGTCATCTGACTTTTTACCTATGATGCTATCTCCAAAACTCCATAGAGGTCTTACCTTCCTTTTCAATTCTCTAATTTTACTTTGTTACTCCAAAATATCTCTGTATTAGTTAGAGTTTCCAGGTGCAAGCAAAACTACCAATTCTGCCTCAGATAGGCAGAAAATAAATTTATTAGTATGGCATTATGGAGATCACATGAATGTTAAGGAATTGCTGAATATTGTGTTATAAGAGAGATTTACCTAGGACACAGTAACTGGCTCTGTTGTTAGTGGATAGTTGCCACCAAAGGATATCTTACTCCTTGCACTTGGACTCAACTCTATTGCAACCACTGTGAAGAAATTCTAATTGACTAAGATTTTTGTACTACTTTCCCAAGATCCAAATTTCTGGGTGGGAGCATCCACTTGGCTGTGATTAGGTTACATACCCATTCTCTGAGCTGTGATGTCCAACACTGCAGCTGTTAAAGGTATGCAGCTATCAGGCACTTGAAATGTGACTAGTCTAAATTGAAATGGGCTATAACTGCAAAATACATATCAGATTTTTGAAGACCAAGCTCCTTCCCCCAAATAAAATACTTCATTAGCAATTTTTATGTGAATTGCTTAATAAAATATTTTTAAAAATATATTGGATTACTCTTGTAATATTATGTTATTTAACATTACTAGGAAATCACGTTAAGATTACCTTTCCTTTTCCCTTTTTAAAATGTGGCTTCTAGAAAATTTAAAATAACACACGTGGCCCACATTTGTGGCTGGATTTTTATTCCTACGAGAGTCTTCATGTTTAGGGGAGATAATATCAACCCCGTTGCAGATTTTACCAAGAGGAAAGAGGATTCACATCCATCCACAGCCACCTAAACCAGTTTGTCTCATATTCTGGTTATTTTCTTTCTCTCTGGAACAAGAGGAAACCTCGATACATAGATTTTCTCATTTATAATGAATCCTTTAATTTACATTCTTGCATTAGAACCTAACAAATCCTCATTGAATATTTGTTCAATTTACTAGCTGTACATCTGTGATTTGATAGAGTAACCTAAAAGTTTTGTAATCCATAATTGTAGTGAGGTTAATTTAAATACTACACTAAAATAATCAGTTAGAATTTGAGAAGTAAAACTGTCCTGAGAACGCAAAGCATGAACTACCATTATTTCCACTTCTACAGTAGAAGGTTGAGGCAAGAGTGCTTCATTTGCACTAGGCACTTTCACTTATAATATTTATTATACTTGACAGTTTCATCATACCTGTTTTACTAATCCGCTAATGAGATTATAAGAAGTTTGCTAACTTCCTTAAGGTTACATAGCCCCCCAACTGGCAAGGCTGAGATTTGAACCCAGTTTTGTCAGACTCCCCAGCTTAGGCCTTTTCCACCAAACTATGTATCCATAAGAATGGAATTCAAATTTCTGATGTTCACTTTTTAGATTTTTTAATGGTTAAAATAAGTTACTTTTGAAAAAAAATCCATCTCATATCAAAAGCTACATGACTATCATGTAAAAATTTTGCAAAGCAATATTCTTCAGTAAATTAAATATACATAGCCAGAAAATGCTGTGTCTTCAGTTCTCTTGTAAATAGGTTTTGAATTAGGCACAAAAGACATAGGAAAATATAATTTGAGTATTATTGAGCCCTTAATGCCTGAATATATCTTAAGATCTCTTGAAACTCTGAAACACAGCTGGGCAATGTATCTTGGCATAATTTATTTTTTTAAAGCCACTCACACCTGGTTGTATTTTCAACATATCGGGTTTTGTGAATTTACTCTTTTACAAAAGCACTTATGCCTAGTCAAAATTCATTCTACTCTAAATGAAGAAATCCCTAAGGTTCACAATGAATATGGCATCATAGCAATGGGTTGTGCTATGATTAAAGCAAATTATTTTTATATGACATCCATTTAAACAGTATAATATCCATTTCGTGTTCTGGAAGTAATTTTTAGTGAGTATTTTGCCATTTCCATTAATGATGAAGTAATGGAAGATACTGATGGAGACTTTAAAATGTCTGGGTTCAAATTTCTCATTAATATAACATTTTAAAGACAAATAGCCTATGCCTGTCTCTGGCAAGGGGGGATTTCTAAGTTGGTTATGAGATCACTTTTCTGTGCTTGTACAGGCTGTTGGTCGTATAATAGAAATTAAAAAAAAAAAACAGACATCATATAATTAAAATCAGCATTTCCAAAAGTATATTCCTTGATTTGTTAGTTTACTTTTTTTTCCCACAAATGCTCCAAACCACAAAAACCTAAGTGGCTTATTATTGGTTTGGATCCTTTATTTGCAAGTGGGAAAAACTCTAACTCAAAGTATTGTAACCAGGAAACGAAGAGATGACCAGGTTTAAAACCCTCAGTTCACTTGCTTTTTCTGTCTCTCTGGTCTTTGCTTCTTTCTGTATATTGTCTCAGGATAGCATGCACACAGTGGCTACCGTGAGCTCTAAATTGATATTTTTGGTGTTTGCAACCAGCAAAGGGCTGTTTTGGACCCATAAATGGCTCTTTCTCACCAGCTTGAGACAGAAGATGCTACTGAAGGATTTGGTTGACCCAGCTTGGATCACAGGCCCATTCTTAAACCAGTCCTTATGCCATGGGATATGTATACTTATTCCCACACTTTGTGGGAGAGATCTGTGACCAGAAGTAATGTCTGGGAAAATAGTGTTAGACCAAACTGTACCAGGAGTCAAAAACATTGGAACAGATGTCCAAGCTGTAGGCCATCTCAGAGTCTTTAATATGCTAATAGGAAAGATGAATGTGTGGACAAGGAGGATATTTTATGCAATGTTTTCTGAATATATTTGAATATGGACATTTCTTTTTACTAGGACATCATGTTAGATTAATGTGTTTGTTCTACAGTTGCAGACAGAGTCAACAACTAGCTCCTTCAGTTTCTGTTATCAATTTCACGGTCTTCGTGAGTTTCTACACTGCGGAGTGGATGGTGTGACTAAGGTCTATATTTACAGACCGAAGGAATGTATGAGTGTGGGTGTCTTTAACTGCCAATCAAAAATGTCTCAGCGTTTTCGAGTTTAAACAGTCTCTTTTGATAAGTTTATCTCTCTGGGTGAAAAGCTCAATGAGTTACATTATCTCCTTCATTTTCTCAAATTGACATTTGGCTATATGGG